>NC_092877.1:382819290-383123040 GCF_028372415.1 Notamacropus eugenii
AGCATGAAGTTACTTCATCAGGGATCATTTCTCCTCAAAGGGAAGGTGTGGAATGATGAAGATGAATGTCAAATACATTCCTCTCCAATCTAATGAAAGTCACTTGGTTTCCATTAGTAAATGTAATCTAAAAACAGGGCAGGATTGGCCACCAAGAGTCTCCCCATCATATTGTTTACATGCTGAAAAATGTAAAGACACTGCAAAGAAGACAGGGTGGAAACTAAATGAAATATGACCTACTGGTTGATCCATTGGGGTCAGGACTTTGGTGGTGAATACCAGCATATAAAGGAGGCATTGCTGTGAGGTGGTTAGGTGAAGCACTGTGTTGGGTTGACCCAGTGTTTACCATATCAAGAAAATAAAATGATCCAAAATTGGGATCAAGTCCTGAGGATATATTTATAGGACCACAGAATCACAAGATCACAGAGTTGGGAAGGACTTCAGAGGGTATCTAGTTTAAAGCATGCCTGGAAAAGTGTCCCCATATTTTCACTGTACCACCAGAGAGGTCACTGAGACACTACTGGATTTCCAGCGCAGTTTCATAAAGGTGTGGTTGTGAAATAAATTTTGGACATCACCTAGTCCTAACCATCACCACCACCACCTGATACTATAAATTAGGAAACTGAGTTTGTAAGGTGAAGAGGCCAACAGCACTGAGACAGCAAGCACTGGAGCCAGTATTGGAACCCTGCAATTGAACTTTGTTGAAAATAAATTCCATGAGTATGGAGATTGCATTTGATTTCTAGATATTCATCCCCAAATTAATAATTTGCAGAAGGTAGCCAATTAATAAGTGGGACTGGATTTTCTGAGTACTATTTCTATCTCAGCCTCATTTCTTTTAGAAACAGGATTCATAAATTGCTAGATGAGTGAGATGTGGGTGTAATTTGCTTAGATTTTAGGTTAATAGCTATGAAATTAAGAAAAAAACGATCTCTAGAGCAAGAGTGTAAGATATTATGTGTAAAAGAAACTACCTCCCTCCACAAATAAAAGCTTTTCATACAGTATCATATGCTATTCTTGTGGGAAATATGGAGAAATATGGATGGAGAAATATGAATTTTAACGGAAATAATAACATAGTGAGTGGCCTGTGGCTTCTGTTCAGTTGTTCTCAACTCTTCATGATCCCATTTGGGATTTCTTAGGAAAGAAACTCGAGTGGTTTGCCATTTCCTTCGCTAGCTCATTTTACAGATGAGAAACTGAGGCAAACAGGGTTAAGTGACTTGCCAAGGTTCACACAGCTAATAAGTATCTGAGGTCGGATTTTACTCCAGAAGTTAGGAATTTTCCTAATTTCAGGAAAATAATTCTTCCTAACTTCAGGCCTGCCACTCTATCCACTGCTCAACCTATCTACCCAACTGGATGGCTTGAGTCAAAGGTTCTCTATCAAGGTGGCTGGAGGTCTGCAGTACAGTACCACAGGGATCTGCATTTGGCTATGTGCTATGTAACGTATTTTATTGATGACTTGAAGAAAAGTGTGGACATTATACTCATCAAATTCCTAGGATCTCTTGTGTTTTATTTATCTATTTTTTAAAAATAGAAATGGTGTTGTATTTTGTTAAAAACTTTTTTTTTTGCATCTATTGAAAAAAGTCATATGATCTCTGTTGGTTGGGTTAATGATATGTTCAATTATACTGATAATTTTCCTAATATTGAACCAGCCCTGTATTCCTGGGATAAATCCCTGTTCATTGTGTATGATTCTTTTTGTATATGGTTCTAATGTCCTTGCTAGTGTTTTATTTAAAATGTTAGCATCAATACTTATTAGGGAAATTGATCTATAGTTTTCTTTCTCTGTTTTGACTCTTCCTGGTTTAAGAATCAGCACCATAATTTATTTTGTAAAAGGAATTTTAATAGGACTCCTTCCCTTTCCCCCCAAATAGTTCAGATAATATTGAAATTACTTATTCTTTAAAATTTGGTATAATTCACTTGCGAATCCATTTGGCCCTGAGGATATTTTCTTAGGCAGCTCATTGATAACTTGTTCAATTTCTTTTTTTTCTAAAATAGAGCTGTTCAAGTTTTCTATTACTCTTCTGTTAATCAGGGTAATTTATATTTTTTGATAAATTTTCATCCCTTTCCCTTATGTTGTCAGATTCATTGACACACACTTGGTCAAATAGCTTCGAATTGCTTAAATTTCCTCTTCATTGGCAGCAAATTCACCCTTTTCATTTTTGACAGAGCTAATTTAGTTGTCTTCTTTCTTTCTTAAACAATGAACCAATGGTTTGTAAGTTTCATTATTCCTGTAGCCTATAAAAGCAGCTTGTAGTTTTATCTGTTAGTTCAGCGATTTTCTTTCGATTTTGTCGGCCTCTCCCTTGATTTTCAGGATGACCAACTGGTTCTGAATTGGGAATTTTTAATTTGCTCTTTCTCTAGGTTTTTGCTATTTTTGTTGTTGCATGCCCAATTCAGCATTCAGCTCCTTCACTCTTTTTCATGATGTCAGCAATTAGACATATAAATTTTCCCCTAAGTACCGTTTTGACAGAATCCGTAAATTTTGGCATGTTGTCTCATTGTTTTCATTCTCTTTAATGAAGTTATTGATGGTTTCTATGGTTTGTTCTTTGTCCCACTCATTCTTTAGTATTAGATGATTTAATTTCCAATTAATTTTAATCTATCTTTCCATGTCTCTTCATTAAATGTATTTTTATTGCATCATGATCTGAAAAGATGCATTTAATATTACTGCAATTTTGCATTTGATTGGGAGGTTTTTAGGCCCTAACAAATGGTCAGTTTTTGCGTGGATGCCATGTACTGCTGAAAGAAAAGGATTTACTTCTTTCTATTCCCACAGGATTTTTTTCCATAGGTCTGTCATATTTAACTTTTCAAAGATTCTACTCATCTCTTAACTTGTTTCTTTTCTGTGTGTGCGTGTGTGTGTGTGTGTGTGTGTGTGTGTGTGTGAGACAGAGAGAGAGAGAGAGAGAGAGAGAGAGAGAGAGAGAGAGAGAGAGAGAGAGAGAGAGAGAGAGAGAGAGAGAGATTAGACTTTTCTTGTTCTGAGAGGGAAAAGTTGAGGTCCCTCACTACTAGAGTTTTGCTGTCTATTTCATCTTGTAACTCATTTAACTTGGCTAGCATATATGTTTAGTACTGAGATTACTTCATTGTCTCTGGTCCTTTTTAGCAAGATCTAGTCTCCTCCTTTATCTCTTTAAAATATAGATTTCTTTTTCTTTTGTTTTCTCTGAGATTATGATTTGCTTTAACTGGAGCTTAATAGATTATGCTCCAACATTTTACCTTTTGTCTGTGTGACTCTTTCAACTTCAAATGTGTTTCTTGTGAAGAACATATTCTAGGATTCTGTTTTATTTTGTTTTAATCCACTCTGCTGCTTCCATTTTATGAGTGAGTTCATTCCATTCACACTCACAGTTATGATTCCTCACTGTGTATTTCCTTCCATCATGTTTTTTTCTCTGTTACTCTCTCTCTCTCTCTGTCTCTCTGTGTCTCTGTCTCTCTCTCTCTCCTTTCACCCTGTCCCTCTTCACCAGTATTTTATTTCTGACTACTGCCTCCCTCAATCTGCCCTCCCTGCTATCAGCCCAACACTTATCTCCTTACCCTCTTTCTTCCCTATAAATTAAAACAGATTAATATATCCCACAGAAAATGTGTGTTATTCCCTCTTTGAATCAGATCTGATGGAAGATTCAATCAGTGCTCACCCCTTTTCTTCTTTCCCTCCTCTGTAATAGGTTTTTTTGTGCCTCTTCATGTCAGATAAATTACAGCATTGTACCTCTTCTCCCAGTGCAATCTTCTGTCTCATCCCTTATTTTTTATATCATCCTATCAAAGTCAACTTATACCCTTACCCTCTATGTATACTTCTTCTAACTACCCTAATAGTGATACTGTTCTTAAGAGTTACAATTATCATCTTTCCATGTATGGATGTAAACAGCTTAACCTTATTGAATAATTTGTGTTTTCTTTTTTCTGTTAACCTTTTTATGATCTTCTTTTATCCCATATTCAAAAATTTAATTTTCTGTTTAGCTCTCTTCATTGGTAATGTTTGAAATCCCTCTGATTCATTGAATATCCATTTTCACCCCTGAAGAATTACGCTCAGTTTTGCTGTGTATATCATTATTGTTTGCAATCCAACCTCCTTTGCCTGCCAGAATACCACATTCCAAGTTCTCACTACTTTAATGTAGAAGCTGCTAAATCCTGTGTAATCCTGACTGTGGCTTCTTTGTTTTCATAGTGTTTCTTTCTGACTCCATGCAGTATTTTCTTCTTACCTGAGAGTTCTAGAATTTGGCTGTAACATTCCTGGATGTTTACATAGTGACATTTCTTTCATGAGGTGATTGGTGGATTCTTTCAATTATTATTTTACTCTCTGGTTCTAGGATATCAGGAGAGTTTTCCTTTAAAATTTCTTGAGAGATGCTGTCTAGGCTCTTTTTTTGAATATGGCTTTCAAGTAGTCCAAAAATTCTTAAATATCTTCCCTGGATCTATTTTCCAGGTCAATTGCTTTTCCAGTGAGATAGTTCATACATTGCTTTCTATTTTTAAGTGATTTTGGTTTTGTTTGATTGAATTTTTTTTATTTCATGGAATCATTAACTTTTACTTGCCTAATTCTATTTTTTAAAGAATTGTTTTCTTCGGTTAACTCTTCTACCTCCTTTTCTGTTTGGCCAATTCTATTTTTAAAGGAGTTGGGTTTTTTTAAATTGAATTTGTGTATGCGTTTTCCCCTATTTTTCTCATTTGTTCTTCCTTTACCAAGCTATTGAATCTTCCCCCCCCCCATATTCTCTCATGTAACTCTCATTTCTTTCTTTGCAATATTTCTTCTACCTCTTTTCACTTTTCATTCACATTTTCGCTTGTCTAGGGTTCTTTTTGGATCTGAGTCCAATTTATATTTATCTTTGAGCATTCACATTTGGTCATTTTGATATTATTCTCTCTTGAGTCTGTCTTTTGATGTTCCATGTTACCATAGCAGCTGTCTATGGTCAGAGTATTTGTGTGTGTTTGCTTTTTGGTCATTTTCCAAACTATTTCATGACTTTTAAAGTTGAACTCTACACCTGACAAAAAATGGCACTGTCCCAAGCTTCTTGTGATGGGGCCAGGGTCTGACCCCTGGCCTGCTATACTGGAGCCTCTGGGTCTAGTGGCTCAACTGCTATACTGGGACCTAAATTCTCAATTGCTGTGCCCAGTGCCACTGGTCTGCTGTGCTGAAGGCTGGAGGCCTTGTAGATGGCTCACTATGCACTGACCTGCTGCACCAGGGCCAAAGAACCTCAGTTGCTGACCTATGATGGGCTAGGGACCTCCCATTGGCTTGCCTTAACACCACTTACATTGGGCTGTGATTTCTTTTTACCCAAAACAAACCTTTCCTGCCATCCTAAGTTGAATTGGACTGGATGTTTTGTTCCATCATTTTGTGGATTCTTCTGTTCCAGAATTCATTTTCAGGCATTATATAAAGTTGTTGGAGGAGAATTTTGGAGAGCTCAAGCAAGTTCCTGAATTTTTTTTCTCTCATCTGGCTCTGCACAATCCAAGAAGATGATTTTCCCATTGGAATCTACCCTCAGTGGATTTAATTTTAAGTATTGGGTTCAGTTCTGGGTAATATACTTAAAGAAAAATAGTGAAAAACTGTGAAATACCCATAAGAGGATAACAAAGATGATGGAGAGTCATCAGTCCATGATATGTGAGAACCAGGAGCAATGGATGGAGGTCATGAAGAGGCCAACTCGGTATTGATTTCTGGAAACATTTCCTAACAACTTAAGTCATCCAAAAGGGAAGTCCAGGAGTTGAGGGGCAAGCTGACATCACAAAACTATATTAAAAGCTAATAACAGATTCATGGCACTGAATTTGTTTCATGCAATAAAACTTATTTCTGGATTATATTATATTCTGTATAGATGCTATGTAGGAACTGCGATCCAAGCATGGAACAAAAGCCCCTAAAAGTGAGAAATCCACATGAATTTCGTCAACTAAGGAATGTCCAACAAAGAGCTAAATTATGTTCATCTGCAGAAAATAGAAGGGTTTATGAATATAATTAAGAGCAGCTCACCATTAGCAGAAATTATAAAAAAGTTTATCTTGAAGGACTTTTGACATCAGGATTGAAGCAGCTCATGAAGTGAAATTGTGGAAACTGATCAAATGTAAAAATAAAAATGACCAGCTCCTGAACTCCTAGCAAAGCATGCGACTTGTGGCTACTATCATGCATCAACAGTTTACTGTTTTTCATAGAAAACAAATCCCCAATATTATAGATACAAACCTTAAAGTAGCCTAGAGAACTAAACCAATAAACTTTCCTGGAAACAGACCATTAGCTCTAACTCAATTGTTTCCCTCAATCTTTCAGATACAACATTGATCCATGAAAATGCTAAGAATATCAGTTTAAATAGATGCTGTCGTACCAAATAGTCATGTTCTGCAAGATACATGGAAAAGGGGATTTTGAAATATAGACAAAGAACAAAACAAATCCAAATCATGAAGGGAAACAATGAGGTACACATCAACCTGTCTATTGTTGGAGTTCTACCAAAGATGCTTCAGTGAGCCTAAAAATGATGCGATTAACTGCTAGTATTTCTATTCAACTACAAGAGGCAGTTGTTTTATCTAAAATATAATAGTCCATGGAATATTAATAGAGAAGAGAAATAGCAGAACAGGGAGTTGTCAAAAGAAACTGATGATGAGCATACTTGAGAAGGCATTTTAGGCTTTAAAAGCTATGCATAGAAGATGAATGCAAGGGCAGGTAATTGAAGCAATATAGTAGCATAGCATGGATCTTTCAGTATTGGATGAGGAGTGTGTAGCTCAGGATGATCTGAGGCTGGAGAGAAAAAAATAAAAATGGAAAAAGGGCTTTTTTTGTATTCACTATAGGGAAGAAAGTGTCAAAGAAAGGAAACAACTTTTATTTAGGAGAGTAGAACAATGTTAACTAATAAGAGAGAATGCAGCATTGCTCAAATGGTTTTGTCAGGGTTAGAAAGAGAGATATTAAGAAGACAATTGATAAAATGTTCATAATATTGTTGTGAAAAAGATGGAGAGAGGTGAGCTGCATAATCTTATAGGGAGATTGTAAGGGCAAGCAAAGTAGGATCTTTTGCTGTTTTTCTTTCAGTAAAACGTGTCTTTGATTGAATAATGTGTTTAGGAAAGATCTTCTGCATCCATTAATGGGCCTGGGAAGATTTGTAGGAAGACCTTCACCTTTTGTCAATTTTCTAATGAGGCACTATTTCTCAAGGGTTGTGATACCCTCTATCACTAAAAAGTGTATGGGGGGGGGGGGGCGTGGAGCCGAGAAGGTGGAGTAGAAAGACACATGTACTCTAGTGCTTCCCCCACAGCCCACAGAATATATGTAAAAGATGACTGATCAAATTCTAGAGCAGCAGAAGTCACAGAACAACAAAGCAAAAGAGGTTTCCAGCCAAAAGTAACCTGGAACACCAACAGGAAAGGTCTATCTCACAGGACACTGAGTGGAGTGGAGCCCAGCCCTGGGCACACAGCACTGAGAGGAACAGGACCTGAACAGACCTCCAGGGGTAGAGTTCCCAACAGAGAGGGTCCCAGATTCCTCAAGGCACAATTAATATAGAAAGCTCCAAAGGTCAGTGTGGGAGGGTTTTCCCAGCTGGGCAAGAGGGGAATGGGGTTCCTCTAGCAACAGACCCAGTCAACAGCAGAGGCACAGAGAGCAGACTACAGGCAGCTATGGTGAGGTGGCCAGGAAGCAACCTGGGTCCATTGTCCAAGCAGCTCAGCTTAAAGCCTCTCGCAGTAGGGAGCAGCTGATCTAAATCTCAGCCCTGAGTGATGGCCCTGCCCCCACACAAAGCCCTGGGGGAACCAAGTAGCTGAGTCCAATCTCAGCCTTGAACACGAAAATGGGGAGAGGAGGTCCAATAAGACCATCCTATTGACAAAGGATTCAGAAGTCAAGTAACTGACTGGGAAAATGGCCAAAAAAGGGGAAAAAATAAGACCATAGAAGGTTACTTTCTTGATAAACAGGCATCTCCTCCCATTCTTTCAAATGAGGAAGAACAAGGCATACTGTCACAGGAAGTTAAAGCCACTGTCTCCTAGGTCTCCAAAGTGAACTTAAATTGAGCTCAGGCAATAGAAGAGCTTGAAAAGTGAGTTAGCAGCTTGCTGAAGGAGAACCAAAAATATCCTGGGGAAATTAACACCTTTAAAAAGAGGCTAACTCAATTGGAAAAAGAGGCCCAAAAAGTCAATGAGGAGAAGGAGGCTTTAAAAAGCAGAATCAGCCAAATGGAGGAGAAGGTTCAAAAGCTCACTGAACAAAACAGTTCTTTGAAAGAGAGAGTTGAATTCAGGGAAATGGATGACTATGAGATAAACCAAGCAGTTATAAAACAAAACCAAAAGTTTAAAAAAATAGAAGATAATGTGAAACATCTCATTGGAAAAACAACTGACCTGGAAAATAGATCCAGGAAAAACAATTTAAAAATTATGGGACTACCTGAAAGCCATGATCCAAAAAAGAGCCTAGACATCATCTTCCATGAAATTATCAAGGAAAACTGCCCTGAGATTCTAGAACCAGAGGGCAAAATAAGTATTGAAAGAATCCACTGATCATCTCCTGAAAGAGACCCAAAGAGAGAAACTTCTAGGAATATTGTGGCCAGATTTCAGAGTTCCAAGGTCAAGGAGAAAATACTGCAAGCAGCTAGAAAGACACAATTTGAGTATTATGGAAAAACAATCAGAATAACACAGGATCTGGCACATTCAACATTAATGGATCGAAGGACTTGGAATAGGATATTCCAGAAGTCAAAGGAACTGGGATTAAAACCAAGAATCACCTATCCAGCAAAACTGAGTATAATACTTCAAGGGAATAAATGGTCATTCAATGATATAGAGGACTTTCATGATGGAAAGACCAGAACTGAAGAGAAAATTTGACTTTCAGACAAAAGAATCAAGAGAAGCAAAAAAAGGTAAACAGGAAAGAGAAATCATAAAAGACTTTCTAAAGCTGAACTATTTACATTCCTACAAGGAAATAAAATATTTATAACTCAAGACTTTTCTCAGTATTTGGGTAGGTGGAGGGATTGTACATACACACAGAGAGAGAGAGAGAGAGAGAGAGAGAGACAGAGAGTACAGGTTGTGTTGAATCAGAAGAGATGAAATCCAGAAAAAATAAAATAAAATAAAAATGAAGGAGTGAAGGAAGAAAATACTGGGAGGAGAAAGGGAGAAATGGAATGGGGCAGGCTATAACTCATAAAGAGATAAAGAAAAATATTGTTCAGTGGAGGAGAAAAGACAGAAGGGGAGAGGGGAAAAGTGAAGCTACTCTCTCCACATATGGCTTAAGGAGGGAATAACATGTTCACTAAATTTGATATGAAAATCTATCTTACACTACAGGAAAGCAAGGGAGGAGGTGACAAGTGAGGTGAAGGAAATGATAGAAGGGAGGGTAAATGAGAGAAGAGAATTAACTAGAAATAAACACTTTTGGGAAGAGACAAGGTCAACTGAGGGAATAAAAAAAATAAGGGGGATAGAGTAGGATAGAGGGCAATATAGTTAGTATTACACAACATGATTATTATGGAAGTCTTTTGCAAAGCAACGCATATTTAGTTTGTGTTAAATTGCTTGCCTTCTCAGTGGAGATGGGGAGGGAGGGAGGAAAGGAAGTTGGAATTCAAAGTATTAGAAATGAATGTTGAGAATTATTATTGCATATAACCAGGAAATAAGTACCACAGGCAATGGGGTATAGAAATTTATCTTGCCTTACAAGAAAAGAGTGAAGATGGGGATATGAGAAGGGTGAGGTATGATAGAAGAGAGGGCTCATTGAGGGAAAGGGTAATCAGAATACAAAGTATTAGAAGGTGGAGGAGGGGAGAGATGAGGAGAAAAATTGGACATGTTACAAAGTGATGTAAAGGCAATTAGTATTAAAACAATTGACTGAATTTTAAATAGACGTGTATAAAGACTCTGAGATGAGCTTTTACTTTGGGGCTTAGTTTTTGAAAGAAGGTTTGTGTGCTAGATGAGATTCTGGGAAGCCTCTGAGCAGCTCCCTGGCTTTGAAAACCCAGATGTTGGTGCTTCCCTCTCTGGTAACTATGTATGTATATAATGGTCAGACAATTAGAAGCCTGTCTTTTTATCTTTATTTTTCTTGCATTTTTCTCTATTGGTAGATGATTCAAGTGCTTGATTAAAGAAGATTGTTAACCCCTCAAATTCTGCCTCCCCTTTTAGAAAAGTAGATCAAAGAACCTGAGATAGCAGCCACCCACCCTGTTGTATGTCGGTTGCTTACTGTTACAGAGATAGGTCAGTTGGTGAATAGAGACCTGGATGAATGACTGGACATGAAGGCTATTCCAAAGTAGTTAAGAGTCAAGTTGGAAAGAGATTTCTCATGAAATTCCTTGAGGGATGGATGCTGAATCCTGTCTTGCTTTATATTTCTATTAAGCACTTTAATTAGGGGAGAACTAACATCATTTTTGCAGATCACAAATCTAAAGGGCAGGTACCTATTTATTGGAAAATCATTGAATCAATTGTGTTATATGAATGCAATGTGATTTTACTGTGTTGTTAAAAAATGACAAAAGGCAAAACTCCTGGGTAGTTTGAATTGATACAGAATCAAATGAGTGGAACTAGAGAACAATTCCAACAAGGACAACAATATAAAAGAAAATAACTTTGTGGTATTTAAGACATCTGATCAATGCCCAGTTTTGTCTTCAGATGACCTGGGAGGAAGCTTTTTACCACTTCCTGCCAGAGAGGCAACAGCCTCAAAGCAAAGAAATACACATAGATTTGTATATGGCCACTGTGGCCATTAGTTTTGTTTGCCTGGGCTGATTTGTTGCTTTTTTATCCCCTTTGTCCTAGGGAGGTAAAAAGGATGGAGAGAAAAAGACAGACAGAGACAGAGACAGACAGACAGAGAGAGGGAGATAGGGAGAGGGAGATGGAGAGACTGAGATACAGAGAGACCAAGAGAAAAAGAGAGAGAGAGAGAGAGAGAGAGAGAGAGAGAGAAAGTGAGAGAGAGAGAGAGAGAGAGAGAGAGAGAGAGAGAGACAGAGACAGAGAGAGAGAGACAGAGACAGAGACAGAGAGAGAGAGAATAGGAGCAACCTGAAAAATACCACACATAACTTTGAAAATTGTATGTTCACTTTTTTGTATATTTAAAGTGAAAAGGAAGCTAAATCTAAGAGAGATTCAGTTTCACATACATTGTTCTAATTGTTCTACAATATGTATGAAAATAGGGACTTCCAGTGTCAAGATGAGAGAGTGAGGAAGGAACCTTAGGAAAACTCCCAAATTCCCCTCCAAACAACTAGAAAATCACCTCAGAATTGATCTGGGAGCAGGGAAGCAATTGACCACCTTGGCAAGAAAGGTCTATCTCCCTGGGAGTAGAGGAGGGGAGCAAGGTCCAAAAGCAGCATTAGCAGCCAGGGAGCCTGCAGTAGGGCTCCAAGCCTAGGGCAATTCACCAGCAAAGGCCTGCCCTCCTGCAAACCAGAAACCCCCTAGACAAATGAGAAATCTGTGCAGCCAGCAAAGCCAGCACTAGCCACCTGGAAGCCCTTGACCCCACTGCTAATCAGTAGTGAAGCCCTGACCTAGGGATGGCTAACAGCAAGGCCTCATTCTTGGGGCATGTCAGTACAGCTGGCAACCCAGCCCAGTAAAAGCCAGAATGGAATCCTACCCTCCAGAGAAAGCAAGCAGCTAAGCCATAAAGCACAGTGAAAGTCAGCAGTAGGAACCAGAGCCCCAGAATAAAAAGCTCAGGACAATGCAGTACCCCAAAGCTCACATGAAAACACCACGTCACAAAAAAAAGGCAGAAAAGAAAAATAAGCAAAAGTTAAAACACATGCAAAAAAGAGATTGAATATAAAAAGTTACTATGATGATAGGGAGAATCAAGGCATAAACTTAGAAGAGAGCAATAGTGTCAAAATGGCTACATATGAAGCCTCAAAGAAAAATATAATTTGGTCTCAGGCTAAAAAGCAATTCCTGGAAGAGATTAGAAATGATTTTAAAATGCACATTAGAGAAGTAGAAGAACATTTGGAAAATAAATGAGAGTAATGTGAGTGAATCATTAAAAATAAAAAAAAAGTCAAGACCATTGGAAAAAATTTACTGAGGAAAATAACTCCCTAAAAATCGAATTGGTAAAATGGAAAAGGAAATACAAAAGTTCACTATACAAAATAATTCCTTAAAAATTAGAATTGAACAATTGAAAATTAGTGACTCTATGAGACATCAAGGTATAAAGACAATCAAAAGAAGTAAAAAAAAAAAGATGAAGAAGACAATGTGATATTTCTCTTTAGAAAAACAACTGACTTGGAAAAATAGATGCAGGAGATATAACATGAGAATTATTGGACAACCAGAAAGTCACAATCACAACAAAACAGTTAAAAAAAAGTCCTGGACAACATTGTTCAAGAAATAATCAAAGAAAAATGTGCTGATATATTAGAACCAGAGGGAAAGACAGAAATTGAAAGAATCCACTGATCACTGCCTGAAAGAGATCCCCAAACGAAAACTCCAAGAACATCACAACCAAATTCCAGAGCTCAAAGATCAAGGAGAAAGTATTGAAAGCAGTCAAAAAAGAAACAATTCATGTATCTCCAAATCATGGAGATACAGTTAGGATTACACAGGATTTAGCAGCTTCCACATTAAAAACAAAACAAACAAAAACCCTTGTAGACTAAGAATACAATATGCTAGAAAGCAAAGGAGTTAGAATTACAATGAAGAATCACCTAGCAAGCAAAATTGTATATAATTCTGCAGGGGGGAAAAATGGACATCAAAAAAAAAAAAAAAAAAGAGGACTTACAAGCATTTCTAATCAAAAGACCTGAGCTGGATAATCATTTTTTTTTAAAAAGACCTTCAAATACAAGAATCAAGAAAAAGATAAAAAGGTAAAAAAAGAAACAGGGAAAAGAAAATACAAGAGTTTCAATAAGGTTAAACTGCTTATGTTTCTGTATGGCAGGTTAGTGTCTGTAAATTTTAACAACTTTATTGCCATAAGAGCAACTAGACAAAGTATATGTAGACAGAGGGTGTGGATATAAGTTGACTTTGATGTGATAATACCAAAAAAAACAAAATAAAGAAGCAAGGAAAAATGCACTGGAAGGAAGGGAGAGATGGAATGGGGTAAATTATCTCACATAAAAGAGACATGAAAAACTATTATAATGGAGGGGAAGCTAGGTGGATGGCAGGCAAAGCTTAAACTTTATTCTAATTAAAATTGGCTCAAAGAAGGTATAATACATACACTCAGTTGAATATAGAAATCTATCTTACCCTATAAGAAAGTTTTACAAAAGATTGGGCTAATAGAAGGGAGATGGGGAATTGGTGATGGTGGTGATCAGAAGTAAAACACTTGCAAGAAGGGAAAGGGTTGAGGTAAGAGAGAGAAAGGGATAAACAATGGTAGAAAAGCATGGAGGGAAATGGTTATCATAACTATAAATATGAATGGGATGAACTTAGCCATAAAACAGAAACAGATAGAATGGATTAAAAAAGGACAGAATCCTATAATATGTTCTTTGTGGAAACACATTTGAAGCAGAGGGATACACACAAGGTAAAGGTAAGGACCTAGAGCAGAATCTATTATGCTTCATCTGAAGCAAAGAAAGCAAGGGTAGCAATCATGATCTCAAACAAAGCAAAGCAAAAATAGAATTAATTAAAAGGGATACTGAAGGAAACTATATCTTGCTGAAAGGTACCATAGATAATGAAATGATATCAATACTGAACATATATGCACCAAATGGTACAAGATATGAAGTTTTGTAAACACCATATGTCGGGACTTAAACCCTCACAGCCAAATGCTGAAATGCAGAGACAGTAAATACACATAATTTTCAGATCATAATACAATAGAAATTACATTCAATATTGGACAACAGAAAGAGCTTAAAAATTAATTGCAAATTAAATAACCTAGTCCTAAAAAATGAGCCAAAGAAGAAATCATAGAAACAATCAACAATTTCATTAAAGAAAAAGACAACAATGAGACAAGATACAAAAATTTATAAGATGCAAAGTGGTACTTAGAAGAAAATTTATATCTCTAATTGCAGACAAGAATAAAATAAAGGGAGAAAAACAGATCAATGAATTGGACATTCAACTAAAAAAAACCTAGAAAAACAACAAATTAAAAATCTCCAAGTAAATACCAAACTGGAAATTCTGAAAAATCGAAGGGACAATTAATAAAATTAAAAGGAATAAAACCACTGAACTAATAAAGCTAGAATCTGGGGAAAAATAAGAAAATAGATAAACTATTGGCTAGTTTGATTTTTCAAAGGAAAGAAGAAAACCAAATTACTAGAAACAAAAAGGGAATTCTCTACCAATGAAGAATAAATTAAAACAATTGTTAGAGCAATTTTACCCAAACATATGTCAATAAATTTGGCAATCTAAATGAAATGGTTGAATATCTGCAAAAATGTAAATTACCAAGATTACCAGAAGAAGACATAAAATACTTCAATAACTGCATCTTAGAAAAGGAGATTGAACAAGTCATCGATGAGCTTCCTAAGAAAAAATCCCCAAGATCAAACATATTCACAAGGTCATTTTCCCAAGTATTTAAAGAACAATTAATCATTATACTTTATTGTATTTGGAAAAATAAATGAAGGAATCTTATTAAATTATTTTTATGAAGTCAATATCATGCTTATATTCAAAACAGAAAGAACCAAAACAAAGAAAAATATAGAGAATTTCTCTAATGAATATGGATACAAAAATTTCACTTAAAATACTCACAAAAGATACAGCAATACATCACAAGGATCATACACTATGCCCATGTGGGATTTCATATTAGGAAAATGATCAGCACTCTTGCCCATATCAACAATAAAGCCAACAGAAATCACATCTGGCAGTTCTACAGCATGCTGAGGTCACTCTCCAAGAGTACATCCCTCACTGTGTTCTGTCTTCCTAAGACTATATCTGGAGGATTGGGTTCAGTTCTGGGCATGTACTCAGAGAAGAACATTGAGAACCCAAAGAAGACTGAGAAGAGGTGGTCCAGGGTGGAGAACAATCTCAAACTCACACACGAAGACCAGAGGAAGAAATTGAACCTGTAAGTGGGAAAAGAGAAGACCTGGCAGAGTGATGTCTGGGATTCTTCCCGAAGCATTAGGATGTGACAAGATTAGACCTGACACATTTGGATGCAGAATGCAGAACTGCAAACAAAGATTGGAAATTTCAAAGGGAAAAAATGAGTCTTCATGTGAGGAAGGACATCCTCCCAAACTGGGCTGTCCTTGGGCAGCCTAGGCTGCCTCAGCTGGAAGTGTTTTGTCTGGCTTGGAGATCTTCCAGCAGGATACGGGCCCCACCAGGTCAGGCATAATGATTGGCATCTGAAGGATACTTGTCATTTTGCAAAGCAATTTTCCTGCATTATTTCAGCTGACCCTTACAACAACTCAGCAAAGTGGTTACTGTGCACATTGTCATGCCCACTTTGCGAGTGAGTAAAATGAAATTCAGTGAAGTGAAATGATTTCTACATTGACAAAGTTAGGAAGTAGTAAGGAATGGGATTTGAACCCAGACACCTTGAGTCAAAATTACACATATAGTCCTTTCACTAGAAAGCTGCTGAGACCTCTTCTAAGCCAGAAAGTCTGAAAATGCACATTATGGCGGATCCTGCTAATGTTCTGAACTGTAAGGTCCCCTTCCCCTCTGATGTTGCTCAGGGCTGCTAGAGGCCTAGTCAAGAGAATGAACTCTGGGTTTCTTAGTCTTTTCCTTGGCTCTCAGCAGTTTACTGTCAGGTGATTGCAATACTGCATCCCCAGGAAGGAGAATGGGCCGGAATGCTAATGATGACAGATTACTACTTTGGCCCTCACCTGGAAGGCTTTGCTAACCTGGGTCTAGCTGGTGCTTGTCCTCAGTATCTGGGAGTGTGGGCTCCATTAAGTGGCTGGAATGTGGCCAGCCTCCAGCTTGGCGTGTGTCTGACATTGTTCACCAGGAACGCTCTGTGCACACTCCTCTCCTTGGGATCAGAGCTAAGAAAACAAGCCCTCCTGCTGCCAAGCCACCAGTTTACCTTATCAGGAAATCATTGCTGCTTTCTTGCCTCCCAAGGGTGCTGTGACCTTGCCTCAGAGGGAGGCTACTCATCTCTCATTTGTGAGCGGGGGCCCAAATCACTAATGCTTCCCAAATTCCTGAAACTGCTTCAAACTCTCCCATCTGGCTCTCCTCCTGAGGAACCATTGGCAGGTGGCAGGTTTCTAATTCCTGAAACTCTAACTATTTAATGATACCCTGAATTCATTTTGCATTTCTTAGTGAGGGCTCTACAGAGCCTTACAGATGTCATCCTACTTAATCCTTTGTATGTCTCTCCAGGCTTATGGGCACAGTGAAGTAGAGGAAAAGATGGGGCTGCACAACTGGTTCTTGGTGTTTTGGTCCTATGTCCTGTCTGCCTCCATCTTTTCATGGTGAAAACTTGCTTCAATGCAGTGGTGGAGCTGGGATTGCTTGGTTCTAGACTGGCCCTTTTCCAGATTGGTTGAAAGCCCTAGAAGTTTCCTAAGTCCAGGTCTTAGCTGGGATGCAGGAAAGCAGGCTTTTTCCTGTCAGCTGTGCCAGTACATCATTCAGAGGGACTCATTGCTATCCCTTTCAGATCATCCATGTCCTTGTTGATGTACTTCATACTCTTTTCAAGTGAAAAATCACCACTGATCATGTGCTAACTAGAAGGCAGAGGATAAAGAGCTGAGTTTGGAGTCAGGAAGACCTGAGTTCTAGTCCAGCCTCAGACACTTACTAGCTGTGTGACTCTGGGCAAGTCACTTAATCCTTTTTGTCTCAGTTTATTATATATACAATGATCTGGAGAAGGAAATGACAAACTACTCCTGTATCTTTATCAAGAAAACTCCAAAAGGATCATGAAGAATCAGATGCAATTGATACAACTGAAAGATAAGAACAGTGCTCTTGCTAACCCCCATTGCCTGTCTTACAACTGCCCATTGAGTGTTCTAAAGTTCAGTTTCCTGGAAGATCTCAGACCAGGGTGTTACAACATGGCTTCATAAGAACTTGAATCAGGGAAATGATCAGCCATGATGCCAAAAGTCTCACGATGGAACATACTACCCACCTCCTAACAGAGAAGCAGATTGAAGTCTTTTCTTTTGTGGGAGGGGAACAATAACAGCTTGAATTGATATAAACATTGGTTTTTCAAAGTTCTTTCATCTCATTATACCCTTCCAACATTCCTGAGAGGTAGATATCATTATTTCCTGTTTATGGATATGGACAATGGGCCAGAGAACTTATATGATTTGTCCAGGATCACACAGCCAGGAAGTGTCTGAACGAGAATTTAACTCCTTACCTCCAGATTCAGGGCTCTGTCCTCTGGGATTCCAAGCCTCCTCTCTAAGCCCATTCAATGGATTTGTTTTGCTTGACTGGAAGGAGAGGTAGAACAAAAGATATGTTTCCATTCGTTGAAAAAAATCAATAAAAATAAAAAGCAGCACACAATAGAACTGACTTATCTTAACAGACGGAACGTAACAGTTTAGAAAGTCTGCTGTCTTCTGGTTTTCTCCCAACAGGAACTTAGAGTTTTCCTCAAACTGCATTGGGCTCTATGGCTTGTAAAGTACTTTGCTACCATTATTGTATTTCAACGTGATGATGAAATAATGGATAAGTAAGATAGTATTCTTATTTCATAGATGGGCAAACTAACACTCAGACCCAGCTCATTTAAATAAGCAGTCATCTACGGAAGAAAGTGAAACACGGATAAAAAGTAAAACCCAATTCGACTTACGGTATTTTTTATGTTTTTATTTAAATTTAGTCTTGGTTAGCATATCAGTCAGCACCCCATCACACACAGGGGGGCACGCTACTACAGGTTCTTAGATCTTCACTCATAAAAGGAAAGCAGCTTTCAAGGGGTTAACAATCACTTTAATCAAGCACAGGTATCAGAGAAAATCAACATCAAAATTTCAGAGAAAATACAGAGAAATCAAAAGTCAACAGACATGCTTCCAAAATGTCTGACCATTATGTACATACACAGTTACTAGAGAGGGAAGCATCAACTTCTGGGTTTCAGCCGGGGGGATTCCTTAACGGCTTTACAGAGTCTCTCTGGCCAAAGAAATACCTCCAGTCAGTAAGCCCCAAAGTAAAATCTCACCCTCAGAGTATTTATACATTTTTAAGAGCCAGAAGGCATAACCCACTGACCCAGTGCCTCAATAGAAAAAACAGAAGGTACTTGGGACCCTCCTACAAAATAACTCCCCTAATCAAGCTTCCCACAAGCTTGCCATTACAGCTAGTGTTTCTTTTTTTATTTTAATGAAACTTATGATTTCATTTGCATAGGGATTCACAGTGAAGTAACTCCTACTACCAATACCAGTTGACATTTTCTCTGAGATATAACTAGAGCTCTATAAGATGAAGAGACTTACCCAAAGTCGCTATTCTAAGAGGCAGAGATGAGAAAAAAAAGACATTCCAGTCAGAGACGGGGCTGTCGACATGTATCAGAAACAAGATTCATAACTCTGAAACCTGCTGTCTAACCATTAGGCAGCACTGCCTCTGATGAAATAGTATCACTGGAATAAGGGATTTCAAAATCAATCAAACAATCAAAAAGTCTTTCCCCTTCTGGTCCTGTTTCTTCTTTTCTGTGCTTCCAGACCAGGCTTCTGTTTCAGTCTCTTCCTGGAACTTTCTTGAATACCTACAGCATCTTCCTCTTGGAATATGCAACCACCATTGCAGGCTTCTCTGCCTTAAACACCCCTTGGTGAGCCCCATACTCTTCTCCCTTTGGTGAGTCCCCCCTGAGGTTTCCACTTTGTGGTGGGATGTAGGCCAGGCTGCCTTCACTTCTCTCTAGGTTCTGTCCTTGACTGTCAGACTGAAAAACTGTGTCCCTGCACCATCTATTCATCTCTCCATTTCCCCCCGTAACTTGTTTTTCATCTCTCCCTTGGGTGCTATCTCCCCTCCTATTAGAATGAACCTTCTTGAGGCCTTGCAGTCTAATGAGGGATACAATCTTATATAAATATACACCATTCAGCTAGAGACAAGAAAATTGAGAAACCGTGCACAATAGACAAGGAACTGATGCTCCCCTTGCCCTCCCTACCCAACCACTAAATGTGGCATGTTATTTCTTTTTCTGAGAATGAGTTCTATATACATTCCATATTCTACCTGCCTTTTTCTTTTTAAATGGTCTTTTTTTAATTATTCATGTAATGTGTCAATCTCCTTGTATTATAATGGACGAAAAACCATTTTAGCAGAAATTCTTCCTGTAGTGACAAAGAACTGAAAAGCAAGTAGGTGCCAATCAATTAGAGAACAGAGACCTAAAGAGAGCCTGTTGTGATCTTGAACTAAACTCAATTCTTGCAGATGTGTTCGCCTATCAAACCACAAAGAGGATCTCCAAAGAAAACAACCAAGGAACAGAGCTGCCATATTGCTGCAGTGATCAAGGAGAGCAAAGATGGCCAAGGCCCTTCATAATCCATGTGCCACAGGAGAAGGTGCCAATGGCTCTGCAGAAGAAAAGGTAGGAGAAGAGTGCCTGGTCTTGGCCAAACCCATTCAGGAAATAAACAAACAGACAGAAGAGCAAACTCAGGACACAATTTACTCTCTAGGTGATTTCCAGGGCTGCTTTAAGTAGGGAACACAGACAATCACAGACTATTGTTTTAAAGGTGATGGAGAATTTATCAACATCAATCTGTGTGACAACCTTTGAGCTATGTATTTTCTTGGAAAGTTTGACTTGTCAAAGCTCAGCTCAAGCATCTCTTCCTAAGGAAGCCTCTCCTGGTGACCCAGTTATTAGCACCCTAGTCTTCGGGAATCACTTTGGATCCACTTTGCACATGTTTGGAATGACCTGTTGCTTCCCTCCTGTAGCATGTCAGCTCCTTGAGGCCAGAGCCTGGTGAGTTTTTCTGTTTGGTTCCTGGTCCCTGAAAAAGAATAAATTCTTAATAAAATCTTGTTGAATTGATGACTGTACGGGTGAAGACCTTGGACCATCCCTTTACTCTGGGTCTTCTCTAAATTATGCATGCACTTTGAGTTCTGCTTGGTAGACTTTATGCACCTTTTTTTTCTTAAGCATTGTTTTTCTAAAAGCCAATCCAAGCATGCATTTTTTTTCAGCTCTTAATGGTTAGTTCCTTATGGAGAGGGATCTTTTATCACTGTCCTTTTTCTCTCCATTTACCTCCACCATCAGTCATGGTGGAGAAGAAGTCTGTAGTTGCTCACATACAGAAATTGATAGAACAATGATTGCCGGGCACTATATCCAACACCCGCTCTTCCAACTCTCTTCCAAGAGCCTGCCTCTGCTCCGCTGCTAAAGAGCTATAGAATTATGGACAAAGCTCTTAGCCTCAGTTTCCCCATGTATCAAATTGAGATAATAATAATTGAGGGAGATATTTCTCAGAGCTGTTGTTAAGATCACATGAAATACGGTTAATTATATATTTTTGTGAGCCAGAAAGAGGTACAAGGTCATCAGTTTGTGTGATGAATGACTGAAGGAAGTCAGGGGCGTGGCTCCAGAAAGATCGAATATAGAGGAGACAATGCAATGGGAGGATACCCGCAGTGAGAAGTGTCTCCTTCCTAGTAGGAAGATAACGTTGGGCCAGAGATTAGCTTGGGTTTCTTCATTTTTGTCTCTCACTTTGCCTCAAACTCACCCGGAAAGGTAATACCCATGAAAGTGTTTAGTGCTTAGGGAGCAAGGTATCAAAGGGCGAATCAGCAGCTAGGAAGGGTTTGTAAACGTTGCTTTTATTGCATATGCAAATTTATATGGATGTGCATATGTGTGTGTGTGTGTGTGTGTATGTATATACACATATATGTATGTGTGAGTATACACATATGGGTATCTCTCTGTTTCTATATGTATATGGAAACATATATGTATCCATGTATAATTTTATTTCCCTGTATTTGATTTCCTCTGTAATGCAACATATTCTATATTATACATTTAGCCTCCTTATTCTGCGTCGGGATGCATACACTTCACCAGACCGCCTGCCAAATGTGCACAGCAGTTAAGAGCCCCTGATCTAACGCCCTACTGCTTTGGTCCCTCCCTAATCCAGGTCATCAAACATTTGTTAAGATTTTCCCATTCCAAGGCAAACTTGCCAAGGTTCTTGCCTGCTCTCTTCAGTCTTCTGACTTAATCCAAGGTCCTTTTTACTGCAGCACATTTAGAATAGAAGCAAATGGAAAAACCCCAGTGGTCCAAGGCCTGCTCTCTCTATGCTCCCCTCCCTTTTCTCTAGATATTTGCCTGGGGGCAAGCCAAGCAGTCTGTTGGATAACAGTGAGTTGTTCTCAATGAAGATTGAAACTTTAACTGGATGTTATTTCAAGAGACCTCCCAGAGATGGTAGAAGGAGAGGGACTTCTAGGTCAAATAGGTCTAGACTGAACCAGAGTCATTGACCAGGAACATTTGCTCCCATGGGGCTGATTGAAGGGCAGTCAAGCAGTTTATTTGCATTATCTGTGTTAATAAGCTAACAGAGTAGATGACCTCTTGGGACTGTGGTCATTAAACATTAAACATGAAAAAATCTTGTCCGTATCACTGAAAAAAGGAATTTCTGAAGTCCTTTCTGGCCTTGCTACATGTTCCTCATTAGCTGCTGCGGCCTTGTGTCTGACATGGTGCCAGGGTTATATTTTAAACAGCAGTAGAACTAAAATGTGGCCATTGAGGGCTAAAAGAGCACCCCAGAATTAACCAGAAACCCCTTAAAGGAGGGACTGTGCCTTAAAAATGCCCATTTAGGTGATCCCAGTCTAGTTCTAGACGCCTTTTGCTTGTACTACTCAGGCGATGTTGGGGCCTTTGCTAGGTCAGCAAGTGCCCAACGTCATGGCATGAGCCTCAGTCTGGGAGTCAGAACCCTTGGGTCCACTATTCAGCCCTCAGCCTTACTGGCTGTCTGACTGCACACCTTACGTCACTTCTGTGTCTCCAGCTGCAAAGATGGGGAAGCTAATTAATACGGGTTCTTTGCTTGAAAGCCTTTCTGTAGTAGTTCTTTGAGGAAATGAAGCCCCCAGCCCCAGTTCTAGAAAGCTGTGCCAGTGATGCCCAAACTCTTTTTGTGGAAATAGTATTTTATTTTTTCCAATTACATGTAAAGATAATTTACATTGTTATAAAATTTTGATTTCCATTTTTTTCTCCCTCTCTCCCTCCCAAACCTCCTCCCCAAGACAGCATGCAATCTAATCTCTTTGTATACACATCCAATCATATTAAACAGATTTCCACATTAGTCATGTAAAAGGAGAATAAGAAAAAAAGGAAAAAAAAGAAAAAAGAAAAGAAAAATAGCATGCTTTGGTCTGCTTTCTAGCATTTTCCTTCATAAGTTTTGGAATTATCTTGAAGCACTGATTGCTGAGGAGAGCTAAGTCAATCATGATTCCCAAACTCTTACAGGAAGAGGATGGATTCACTTATGATCAAGAACTTTCTGGCACCTGAGGACCAAACTTCATTGCTAAGACTTGCATTCCTGGGCTAGCTGCAGAGTATCATCAGATACAGCTCTAAATAAAATCCTATCACTTTATGAGAAAGGAGCTTATGATCCCCATGGGTGGGGGAGGCATCCATGGAGACTGGAGGTGAAAATCATACCCCCAGGATGTGGGAAAACACAGGTGGACAGAGGGACCTCACATGCTTGTTGGAACAAGTAACTTACAGAAGTGAAAGCTCCACGGAGCCATGCATGCCTAGCAGGAGTGGGCTGTTAATGGTTGAACAACTGGTTCTCCAAAAATGGATACAGGATACATTTTTCGCTTGAATCTGCATCATGACCCTTTTCTCTCTCACTTTCTTAATACAAAAATTAACAAATCCAGAAACCACGCCTTGATTTGTAGCATATCTTCACTTCTAAGATATAGCTGTTCACACTGAAAATGTATTAATTGGCTCTCATGCATCCCATAAGAGGTGACTTGAACAGAACTCTGGTCTCTACAATCACTTTCATTGCATCTGCTTGCTGAGTATATAGACAACATTGAACTTCCAGAGCCAAGGCCATGACCAGTTGGATTCTATGCCATCATCCTGAGCTATCCGCTTTGTTCTCCTTTAGGTGCTATCAGTTTCCCAGTGAGATCCTGGGTGCTCCAGAGATACCTTGTATTGTCAAGGGAAAGCAAAGAAGGTCCCTAGCATTATGACTTGATGGGCAGATGTGCGTAACCCATAGGACTACAAATTTCAGAATTCAGAGGGACTTTAGAGACCATCCAGTCAAACCCTGTCCATTTTACAGATTTGATACTAAGGCCCAGATGAAGTCAGTGACCTTTCCAGGGTCACATAGTAAGTTTCTGAGGCAGGATTTGAATTCAAGATTCCTTGACTATATCTAGCATGTCATTCAGAAATCCTCTGACAAGTAGTCATTCACTTCTTTGGAGGAAAGGTCCTCATCAATGATATCACATCCATTAGATTATTGAAGATATTGAGTTTCAATAGCAATGAGGAAAGTTTGGAAGTGAAACAGAAGTTACAGAAGTATAGTAAACATTTTGAGGGGTAAGAATATGTAAAAGGGAAGTCCTCTGGAGAAGCCCCTGGGTGGTTCAGTGGATGGTGTTTGGCACTTGGAGTCAGGAAGACCTAGTTTCAAATCCTGTCTCAGACATTTATAAGATGTGGGATCTTGGGCAAATCATTTAACATCTCTTGTCTCAATTTCCACACCTGTGAAATGGAAGCAATAGTAGTACCCTTAACATGCAGTGATTGTGATCATCGAAACATGTGTAAAGTCTTTTACAAACTTTAAAACACTTTATGGAATTTATCATCATCTTCATCATTGCTATTACTGACCACTTCTTTGCTGGGATAGTTGATGTGGTGGGGGTGAGTTATCAGATAGTCAGATGACACAGTATCATCCACTGATTTGAAGCATATTTTGAGGGTATGTATCTAGAAAGCGTGCATATGGAGATACCTATCCATCTACAAGTATTCACTGAGTACATACTATCTGACTGTCTTTATGGCAGGGTTACAACAAGAAAAAATGAAACAATCTCTGCCCTCCAGAAAACTACCCTCTATTGGGGGTCACACCATGTGCACAAAGATATACACACTAAATTATACACACACACACACACACACACACACACACACACACACACATATATATATATGCAAAGTTAATAGAAGATAAAGTTGATGGAGGGGTCACTCATAATTATGGAGGTGACCCTTGAGCTGAGCTTTGAAGGAGCTATAGATGCTAATAGTCAGTGTTGAGGAAGGAGGGCATTTCAGGCATGGAGACAACATGCTTCATGGAATGGAGATGGGACATAGAGCAGTGTGGGTGGGAACAAAGAGGCCTCTTTAGCTGGACCATAGAGAGCCGGAAGGGGAGAAATACGAAATAAGAACAGAGTGGCCTTTGTAGACTGCTTTTGAAGGCTTTAAATGGCACACAGACAAGATCCACTATCTTGACATTATTGAGATGGCATCCCTGTCAACACCAGTGCAGATCCCAACCTTTCACATCTTCTGCTTCTTCTCATATGCTGATTGGGCCTCACAGTAACGGCATGCAAGAACCCAATGTGCTAAATAGAGGCTTCCTCTGGATATTTTAATATATTTTTTAAATTTCTAAAACATGAAAAATGTTTTGCCTTCATATTTATAGAAACTATAATTATTTATATGTGTGTATATATGTACATATATATATAATTATTATAATGAAGCTATATAATAAAGTGTGTAGTATGGGCCAATAGACTGTCTCAGTCATATACTAAGTGAGAAGAAAGGGCCTTAGCATTGTTGGGTCAGAGAATAGCAAACGTAAGTCTATGTTACTGAGTTTGACATCAGCCAGTGTTCCAAGGATGCCAAATACATCACCCTGGGTTCACAATCAATCTCCAGACCTCGTTGCACTCAAACAAAGAATACAATGGGGCACTGAAGGCAGCAAATTCATATCCCAGAAGGCAAGTTCCAAGAAAAACACAAGAACAAATATACAATATAATACAAATCACAATTTTACCCAAACTAATTTATATATCCAATACTATCCTAATTAAATTGCCAAAAAATATTTTAGTGAATTAGAAAAAAATAATAAGTTTCCTTTGGGAAAGCAGAAAGTCAAGAATCTCAAAGGAAATAATGAAAAAAATGTAAAGGAAAAAGGATAAAAAGTACTAGATTTGAAAATATATTATAAGGCAGTAATTATCAAAACAATAGGGCACTGTCTAAGAAAGAGAAAGGTAGGTCAATAGAATAGAGAAGACACAATTTACAGCAGTAAATAAGCATAGCAGCTTTGTATTTGACAACTGTAAAGATTTAATATTTTAGGATGAGTTCATTATTTGGTAAAAAAAAAAAATGTTTGGAAAACTGGAAAGCAATATGGCAGAAACGGGCATGGACCAATATCTCACACCATACCTATTGTGAATAATGAAACCCATCTCTATGGTGGGGTGTAGGGGGAGGGAAGAAATAAACAAATTTACATGATAATTTTGTTATGTATGTGAAAAAGAGTAGCAAGTTCTGTATAATAGATTTGCACTTTCATGTATAATCATCTTTTTATTGTGCTTTGTTATAGAAACACTTATTTGACTCCATAAATTAAAAATAAAGTTAAAATGTTGTTATATCTCCTTGGAGCAGATAGATGCTGATGGGAAGGGCAAACCCCACTGATGGTGAATGAGAGACATAGGGCCTGATTCAGATACAAGCCAGCATAGACCAAAAGGCCAACATGCTTCCAATAATTTCCTCAGCTCTTCAAGATTTAATGGATTGAGACAACATCAGTGAACTGACTGATGGAGAGTCCTGCCAGAAAGTGAGGACAATATCAGAATGGAAAATATATGGCATGCTGGGGAGCTGACCATTTGTACAACTCAGCCTGTCTCCATCAGGACTTTATTGAGGCTACAACTCTTCCTCATATCTGACCTGAAGTAATGAGTTAACATGATCATGGTTATATCAGTCATTCCTGCTGTTGACTTACTTATCTGTGCCAGAAAGACTGTGACCTCTTACTCCCATAGATTGCTGGTCATTCATTTTTTCCTTAAACTTTTCTCCTTACTGAGAGCCCTTCTGAGTCAACTGCCTACTCACATTAAGTCCAGCACCAGAAAGGGGGGATGGGGCTAGAGGCTGAGTTTCATGAATATGAAACTTCTAATCCTGAAGTTTGGGCTCTTTCAGCACTCATTCAAATTCTCTATATCCTCTCTTTTACTCTTTAAAGTAACCTCAAAAAAGGATCTTCTTTGGATCAAAAACTCTTTGAATGAAAAGAATGTGCCTCCCTATGCCCATCTTCTTCAGGGTCTAACACAGTGCATAGTACATAGTAAACAATACTGGATGAATGAACGAATGAATGGATGGATGGATGGACGGATGGACAGAAGGATGAATGAGATGGTGAATTACAAGTCAGAAACAGAGGAATTTGAAGTAACTCCTGAAATCATAGGATCATCTTTCCATGACTCACCATATTCTGGGGGTTATATATACAAGTTCCCTAAGAAGGGGAGAATAAAGTGACTCCCATTTGCTATAGTCAGTTCAACTGGAATGGTGTGGATTACACTGCCTTTCACAGCTGTTGTGTTCAGATGCATCTTTTCACCCTCCCAGTGGTTTCTGGCCTATGACTTTTATCAGGGCTTTTAGATAACATTATGATTTCCAGCCTCTCCCTTTCTCAGAGCACAAAGTGGAGGCACTCATAATTTAAACTATTCCATGTTCTTAATGACTGTTCTCATAGTCATTTCCAGCAGATGGAGCTGTGCTAATGTAAACTTGCTATGAAGGAAATGATGGGGTGAATAGTCTGAAAGTATCTTGGAAGGGGTGGCAGAGGGATAAGCAAGGATGGAGACGCAAGGCATGAGCGGGAAGGTCTGAAACAGGCAGAAGGCGTAGAGGCAGGTACAAAAATAAGATATATCCTCCCTCCCTCAAAAGGAAGTTCTGGATTGTATGTAGGAAGGGATGCTAGAAAGAATCAGTTATGTGTTCTCTAATTCAAAGATATTGAAAGGAATGTCTCTCGCACATCAATAATGATTTTAGAGCTCAAAAACATGAAATTCCAAACTGAAGAATTGAATTGAAAAACTGAAAACTATGTCACTCCCACCTATTCAAAATTAATCTATCTGTTCAGAATTCTCCAGAATCAAATGCAAATCATTGTGTTTGAAGTAACCATCATGACCTGATTCCTTCCCGCCTTCTACTCTTGAACATTTCTTTCCTTAACATCCTCTATAGTTCAATCATACTGGTCTCCTTGTAGCTCCTCCCTCATGACACTCCATTGACAGTCTCTCTATCTTTGGGCAGACTCTGTCCTTGCTTTTCTCTCCTCTCACCCCCATGCCTGGAATGCGCTCACTCCTCACCTCTACCCACTGTTATTCCTGGCTTTGTTAAAAACTCAGCTGACATGTTACCTTTTATGAAATCTCTCTTGATGACCCCACCTACCAGTGATCTTCCTAATACATTTATATATATATATATATATATATATATATATACACATGCACACACACACATATATAAAATATATATATGTATGTTTATGTACGTATGTATATTTATGTATATATGTGTATATATACATATATACATATAACTATATGTGTGTGTGTGTGTGTGTATATATATATATATGTATATATATATGACACCTATTCACATCCCCCTTGCTAGAATACAAGCTTCTTGGGGGCAGGGACTTTATTTTCCCTTTGTTCTTTTTATCCTGCTCCTCAGAGCAGTGCCTGACACACCAGAACACCTATAGGTAAATAGTAAGTGTTTATTGATGAACTGATTTGTTGAATTTTCTCATTCATAGATGAGGAAAGTAAGTGATCCAATGGTTAGTGCTCAGCATGGTACAGTTAATGGAGCACTGGTCTTGAAATCAAAAAGACCCGGCTCAACTCTTTTCAGACACAACAATCTATGTGAGCCTTGGCAAGGCCCTTCTCCTTCTTCATCGTCCATTCCCCAATCTGTAAAATGAGCATGACCAAAGCATCTACCTCTCAGGAATGTTTGGGGCATCGCATGAGCTGACATTTGTAAAGGACTTTACAAACCATTAAGTACTTCTAAACATGATACATTATTATCATAATAGGAGGCATAGGTGCAGAGGGCATGGGTACAGGTGCCATGAGTGCGGGAGTAGAGGGGCATGGTGACTGGAGGCATGGGATCGGGGGCACAGGAAAGGGAGCAATGAGAGAAGGAGGTATTGGAACAGGATTCATGGAAGCAGGGGCTGTGGCTGCAGGAGCCACTGCTTTCTCTCTTCAAGAACTTTTCTTTCCAATCTGTCAGTGCCTCCTGGGAAGAATTTCCCAATGCAGAATTGATGAGGGCGTGTCCTGTGTTTTCTTTTGGTTGTTTCATAAATGTGTGTCCCTGTTGTCCCAGTAGGATGAGGTTCACTGTCTTAGACAGGATTGGACTTTGATAAATCTTTGTTGCAAAAAGAAAGATGAATCCTTGAAAGCTCCTTCTAAGTCATGTCTTCTTTCTTTTCCTTAGCTTGTTTCTATATTGGAAGTGCTTGGGAGATTGTTAGCACATCATATCCATGATGACTATACTAGGCAGATGAGTGGGCATGCATTCATTGAGTTCATGAAGGTTCTAAGAGCACTTTACATTTGTTAGCTAACTTGTAACTCACAAGAACACTGCCACAGATCTACTTTGAGGGAGTTTGAGGCAGAATATGAACTCAGATTTTCCTGACTCCAAGCCTAACACTCTATCCCCTCCTCCACTTAGCTGGGTCATTGGAATCTCAGAGTGATTTAATAAAATCCGGGGAGAGGATGAGAAATTACTCTCTTAACACTATTAACAACAGTAGAGAATAGAAAATGAAATTCTGCTACAAGTAGGTTGCTCCCCTCCCACCTGATCAACAACCCAGAACACATGTTCCCCAATGTGGCTTTCTGTTTGACATATACACCTTGGAGAACAGCCCCATACCCCTTTCCTCTATGGACATAATCCTACCTCCCAAACACTCCAGGAAGAGTTGTTTGAGAAAGGCCAGAAGAGGAAGCTTATGACCCACACAAGAAAATTCATCCTGCTGTTTCTTGTTTAAGGCCCCAAAAGGCATGAACCAGATGGATCACTAAACATCCTCCTCCCACCTCGGCTCTAGATGACATCTGCTTCCTTCTAAAGACCAAGACCACCCCCAAAAGGTTGTCAATAGTTGTCGATTTCTCTGAATACAGATCCAAATGAAAAGTTGTAACAAGGTTTTGAACAAGGGAGATATCATTTTGATAAATATTCAACTAAGAACAGTTGATTCCTTTGAAGTGGTAAGACCCAACCATTTCCATATGTGAGATGAGAGGTAGCATGGTCTGATGGGAAGAATCTTGGATCTGGAGTTAACAAACTTGTTTTCAAATTTTGGCCCTGACTCTGTTTCCCCTGTGATTTGGGGAAATCACCTCAGCTCTCTGGGATGTTGTTTTCTTGTCTGTGAAAGAGGCAGTATATAACATCTAAAGTTCCTTCTGGTTCTAGACACTATAAGTCCATTCTTTTCTTCAAGAACCATTTGCTAAGCATCTACAATGTGCAATGTACTGCCCCAGAGGTTGCCATTCCTCAAGTCTAAAGAATGAGTCATGATTACCCAAGTTCCACTTGTATGGAAGGAGCTAATTCCAGCTACTCCAAAAGAAGTCTGCAACAGCTAATGGAAGACCCATCTGGGAATTAGGTTTCCTGATTTTTTAAAAATGTCAGCAATGAAAATGTTCTTCTTGGAGAGCCAAGTCAGTCTTTCCTCCATAGAATGATCACTTGGATTTATTTTCATGTTATTGGAAAAGGATTTGGTCCATGCAGGTTTCTTCATAGACAGGGTCTCTATGACCATTAACTCATGCTTCAGATGGGGCTGAGGGGGATGTTGTCATCATGGAAAAAACTGAAAACAACTTGTTGATGGGAAGAAACAGTCTGTAACTTTGGACTCAGGATCAAAGCACAGAATAATTATGGTGAGGTCTCCATGAATTTCAGTTATATATCCTTTGAAATGCTTGGATTATGTGCATTCAAACTACATAAAATGCACTGAAACTATTTGCCAAAACTATCACAGTAATACATTTAAATAGTATAAATTCAAATCTGTGCAGTCACTACATTTGACTCATTTTCTACTCCCTGAGACTCACTTCTAGATCTGTGGCACTAAAAGAAGAGGAGGCCATTCATTATTACTCGAACTTTACGTGGATGCCAGGTCGTTACGGCCCAAGTGCATCCTAGAATAAGAAAGAAAGAAAAAAAGTGGAGGTGACTGGAGGGGTGATGAGAAAAAGAGAGATGAATGGTAAAGTTACGCAGCCCTCTGACCTCTAAGAAGAACAAGACTGTCCCAGGAAACTCAGCACCTAGCTTGCTTATTTGTGTCTATAGATCCCCAGGTCCCATCATGTATTCCACACTCCACTGTGGCAGTTTTAAGAATACTGAGCTGTGATCTCTCTGCCCCCCTCTCTGCCCTCTCTGCCCATCTCTATTCTGCCCTCCATTGCTTGCAGCATCTTCTTCCTTCTTTTCTCATCTTTTCTCCCTTTCCCTTCCTTTCTCTTTGCATTGCATCATGGAGAGATGCATTAAGATTTAAAAAGGACACTGGAGTTTAATCACTCTCACTTTATTGATGAGAAAACTGACACTCAATGAGTTAAGTGATTTTTTCAAAGTCACACAGCAACCATCTGAGGCAGAACTCAAACTCGGACTATCCTCACTCAAGTCCAGTGCTCTGTCTACTACTCCACACTGTCTTTTTCCTTCTCCTTTATTCCTTCTAGTATCCTGTGTGTTCCTTATTTCTGTCTCTGTCTCTGTCTCTGTCTCTCTGTCTCTGTCTCTCTCTGTCTCTGTCTCTCTCTCTCTCTCTCTCTCTCTCTCTCTCTCTCTCTCTCTCTCTCTCTCTCATTTCTATATCTTCTCTTTTCTCTCTGTCTTTCTCCCTTGGTATGTCTCTCTGTCTCTCTTTATTTCTCTCTCTCTTTCTGGAGTCAGGCAATTGACTTCCAGCTGTCTTGGACAAGCTGGGCTTGCTGATTCTGTGGGCCAATGGCCAGTGTGCTTGCTGAGATTTTCTAGTATTCTGCCTTTGTTCATTGCAGCCTCCATCAAGATTCAGAGTGCCAGGCACAGATTTCATTAATCCTACCATCAGTTGGTCTGAATTCATTGCAACTAATACAATACCTGTTTCTATAATGGTGCCAACATTTTTTGACACCATATATGACCTCCTGTTATTTCTCAACAAAAGCTGGCAAACTCAGCCCAGCCAGTGAAGCAAAACAGCCCAGCATGCCACAAACCGCTGAGTGCATCCATGCTGAAATGAACAGCAAAATGCCAAAGAAATCCACGGAGACTTTAAGTAATGGAAGGGGAGAGGAGACAACAAGCTTGCGCATCTTGCTCCTTGCTTTGTAGAAATGACTTGGGTCTGGTGAGCTGCACTCTGCAGCCACATGGATTTCATCACAGTCATTCAATATTCCATTCCGTGCACTTCCCATCCAGCCTTTGCCTCGCACAGTGGAGTCACATATGTCCACATGATGGGACAAGGTTGGAAGATCTTTGAAGTTCCTGCCAACAGCAACAAAAATGAAAACAGCAACCCATATGCACTGGTGTGGTTTTTTTTTGATCTCTCATATTTGGGGTGAATGCAGATGGACTCAGATGCAAGAGGAAGTTGGCACCATGGTGTTAATGGCATCACTTATTGCCTACAAGAAGAGATACAAGGAATGGGGAAACATTTGGCACATTGGCAGACATCCTGGAGTAGAAGGAATAACATTGCCTAAGAATTATGAGGCCTAACTTCCATTAACAACCTAGATCTTCTTGAGCAAATCACTTTACCTCTCTGTGCCTTAGTTTCCTCAAATGTAAAATGAAGGGGTTAAGATTGAAACCTATAAGATTCTTTCTAGCCCTAAAATTGAAATGCCGTGTCTTTTCTATTCAATATTTCTTGGCCAGATAAAAAAATAATTAGAATTTCTAGAGTTCTTTAGGATTTACAGAATCTTTAACACATATTATTTCTTCTTCACCACATCCCTAAAAAAAGATATTATTATTATTAGAACCATTGTAGATATGAGGCAAATGAGACTGAGAGAGATGAAATGACCTGCTCAGGGCAGCATTTTTAGCATCAGAAGCAAGATTCAAACTCTTCCTGACTCCATTTCCTGTACTCTGTCCACCATGGCTCCTTGCTGCCTTTGATTCAGTAACTGGACTTTCCATTTCCCTAACTGTATTGCCACTGTAGGACTTTCCACATGCTGATGGTTAACAGCATCAAAGCAAGGCTTGGAACAACTTAATGATCAGGGATGTGAAGGGGGAAAAGTCCCTTCCTTTTATGACTTGTGAGATATCACTCTTTTGGCTGCAGAAGTAATTCATGAAAAGTTACTTGAGCATGGAAGTTAACTTTGGGGCTCTCCATCTGACTTAGTTGCTTTGACTTTAATCAAGTTGCTTACCTTTTCCTAGCTTCAGGCTTATCCTGTAGAGAAGGAGGATATTAGGCACAGGTGTCAGCAATTCAAATACCCCATTTATTTTTCATTTATGGTCCCAAGCAGAAGAAGAGTTCTTGGATGAACTTAAAAAGGATTTTGAAAATTGAATAAGAGATCAAGGGAAAAAGTACCAAAAAGAACAACCCAAGAAAATCAAGAAAAATGTGAAAAGAAAGTCAACTAGCTTGAAATAGAGCATCAAAACCTTAAAAAAGAAAATAATAGAAACTGTGACATATAAGATCCAGGAAAAATATAAAGTAAACATTAAAGTCCAGTTATAAGGGACTCAATAAGGTCAAACTGTTTACTTTTTATATGGGAAATTGTTATCAGTACTCTTATAGATATCATCCTCATTTGAGTAGTTTGAAAGAAAGACTAGGGATGAGCTGTGTATGATGTGGTGACCCTAAAAAAATAAAATTGTGCAGAGAAAAAGGAGTAATTATCTCATACAAATGAGGGGTGAAAGGAACAACTGATATAATAGAAGCAAGTTGAAGGGAGGGCAGGAAGTGCCAGAACCTTAGTCTCATCAGGAATGAATTAAAAAGTGAACAACAAAAATATCTAGTAGGATTTAAAAGTCTTCTAAATTCAGAAATAAGTGACTGAGGGCATAGGGTGGCAAGAGAGAATAAGGAAGCCCTCACAGAGGGGTGGGTAGGTTAAGGGACAGGAGGACAAAGTAGCATGTAGAAGTAAAGTAGAGGAATGAAGAGGGACATGATTAATAGGATGAGAAGGACAGTAAGGAAAAATAGGAAAGAGGGAAACAAACAATAAGTCATTATAGCTTGGAACATGAATGGGATGAATTTACCCTGAAAATGAAAACAGGTAACAGATTAAAATTTTAAATTCAACAATTTGTTGTTTTCAGGAAACACAACAAAAATGAAAGATATAAATAGAGATAAAATAAAGGACTGGAGTAGAATTTACTATGCAAAAAAATGCAGGAGTAGTAGACATGATCTCAAGCAAAATTAAAGCTAAAAGAGATTTAATCAAAATAGAAAAAAATAAGAAAAGTACACTGTCAGCAAAATGATTCAATATTGTATTAAATTGTCTAAAATAATCACAGAGCTAAGAATGCTCAGGTAAATAATGACTTTCAAATGGGGCACCTATCACAAGTTGCTGAATCTTATCATGTGAAAGTGCTGAGACAATTCTCAGACCGAGGGCAGAGCTGGCTCACAACTGCACAGATGTAATTGATTGGAACCACTGGAATGAAAGCAGATCATTTAACTAGGTCAGAGCAAACCTGTGTAAGTAAAATGGTCACTTGAGTGAGACTTTTTTTCAATGGAACCGTTATTAGATAAGTGGTCAATATTTATGTTCCTCCAAAGTATTGTTGAAAAGGCCAGCCAGAGAGATCCCTGAGGCTAATCGGTGTGCCTCTAGGTTAGGCTGTTCCCTGCAGTGCAACTCAGAAAACGCTGTGCAGGGCAGATGATGGTGAATTCTTTCTCTTTAATTTTTCTTGACAAACCAGTTTTATGCTGTAATTCTTCTGGCAATGTTTGTCAGCACTGAATCTGAGAGTGAAGCTATTCCACTTAACATTATGTACATTTAAAAGAAATTGATAAGTTATAATTTTCTAGAAGCTAATGGTTCTATCCTAGGGGTAAATCCTAAAAAGAAAAAAAGTCTTTTTGAGTAGTAGCTCTCATTTTTACCAGATTTTTAATCATAACGTTCCTTCCATGAATTACCTTGTTTAAGCCTCACAACACGTTTCTGAGTCAGGTGTCTGAGAGGTCAGTCTCTCCAGTTTTACAGATCACTATATGGAAGCTCAGAGGACTTAAGTGACTTGCTCACAGTCACACAACAAGTAAAGGTCACAGTGGAATTCAATGTCTGGGTCTTCGTGACTCAAAACCACTCCACTCCACTGCCTCTCACGGACTGGAGGAACCAGCATTGTTAGTGGTTTGAAAGTGGCACAGAGTCAGTTGGCATGAGTGTGCTCCAACCTTGTTAAACATTCACAGACTTGAGGCAGCCATTCTATTCAATGGTACCCCCTTGACATGGCTATTTATATTCTGCTAGTCATTGTGTGGAAATGCCATGTTTACTGGCATAACCCTTCTCCTTTAAGCAGCTGTTTAACCACAAAGATAAGCCATATTATGTGGCTACGTTTTTCTTCATGCCAAAGGGCACTTTGGAGTTCCAGTAGAATAAAGTCACTTAAGACCAAGTAATTGAAGAGAGGTAGGTGTTTAAAAGACTTTTACTTCCAGGAGTCATTCATGGCTCTTCAAGTGTTCTTACCAAGTCTTCAGGAGGACCATTGCCGACATTCACAATATTGTGCCAACAGGATATCATTCAAAGAAAAAAAATAAATTACATTTATTTTCCACATAGGTAAGCACATACTCATCATTCATTTTGGGGTGATAATAATTTTATGTTTGTGAAGGGGCTTGACATTCATATTGAGAATGTTGAACAGAGATAAGGATGATACATGAGGGATGAGTCCGTCCTTCCATCCCTCCCGTGGCAAGATCTTTCACAGTCTGGGAACACAGACCATTTTTTATAAGAATCTGACAGAACAGGAATGCCCAAAGCAATAGACCTTTATTGGGTCACAATTTAACTTCCACAACTGAAGACCAAAATCCTAAAACACAACATCTGGGACTGGGAGCATTTCATTTTTAGAGTGCTAATTATTCAGAGGTATTTCTTTTAGGTTAGTTTAATTTTATTTCCTTGCCATTGAACCTACCTTAAGTTCCTTTGCACCTTCCAGGAACCACCTCTATTTCTTTGTACTGACACTGACTCTACCAAAAAAACCAATCAATCAATTAGCATTGATTAAGCACTTACTATATATTAGGCTGTGTGCTAGGTACAGAAATTCAGATAAAAATGATCCAGTCTCTGCCCTCAAGAAGCTAACCTTCTCATCATAGGGAACTAGGTGACAGTAGATAGAGCACAATTTTTGACATGAGGTAGAGCTGAGTTCAAATCTTGCATTAGACACTGCACTTTGCTATCTTTCTCTCTTTGGTGCTCTTCCAATTCAAGCTAAAATTCCACCTTCTACAAAAATCCTTTGTTTGCTTGTCTTAAACCTGAAACTTTTTCCTCTGTGATTAATTTCAATTTATCCTATCTATATATTTTCCCCTTTACTTTCTTTCTGTTTTTCAGCATTTAGTCTTCCCCATTAGACTATCAACCCCTTGAAAGCAAAGGTTTCATTTTTTCCCCTTTTCTTTGTGTCTCTAGTGCTCATCACAGTCCCTGGCATACAGCAGATGTTTAATAAGTGCTCATTGATTGACTCAAAGTGACCTGATATCTTTGAGTTTCAATATCATCTTTAAAATGGGCCAGTAATAATACCACTTACCTCTCACAAGGTTGTCACAATCAACTAATGAGCTGAAAGATATGTCAAATGTAAATAGCAAAGAGGTTTTATACATGCTACCCCAATTTCTCCAAGATAGTAATTCTTCTTTTTGATAGAGGAGTGCAATATATTTGGAAAGGTAGGTGGGATCCAAATGTAAAAATTTTGAAATGCTGAAAAGAGTATTGTGTCTTTAAGCTCAGAGGTAATAGGAAACGATTGGAGTATACAAAGTAGGGAAGTGGCTGCTTTTCTTGTGCTTTAGGGATCTCATTTGAATCAGTTTTGGAGGATGGGTTGGAGAGGGGAGCAATCCCTCTTCTCCATGACAACCCTGCATCTGTGCATGGAGCTGTCATGCTGCCTCTGAAGCTCATCTTCTCCAGGCTATTAGTGCTTGAATCTTTCAAGGCTCTTCATTATTCTAGTGGGATTTATGATTTAAGATTTTTTTCTAATATAATGGCACCCAGAAGCAATGCCCCTAATGTAGGCTCACCATATGATGAATACAGAGGGACCATTAACTCTTTATTCCCATAAGTTACAACTTTCTTCATGTAGACCTTGCATTAATTTTCTTGATCACTAAATCATAGAATTGGCTCAGTGGTCTTTTTTAAATAATGGTTGTCTAATAAGAAAAAACGTAATCATTTTCCCATTCTATGGTCCCATTTCAAAGAAACCCTCTTTCCAATTCTCCTTTATCATATTCTAAAAGAATAGTCAACAAAACAAATGAAATAAAACATTTTGAACTATTAATTTCTTTAATAGCCTTTTTAAATTTGTCCTTCATGAGATGTTGCCAATTAGAATCACATCTACTGTAATTTTATGAAATCCTCAACACCTGATAGAATAGTATGCCCTCCCTTGGGTACGATATTTTGAAGACACAAACCAGTTAAATCTATTTTCTCTCTCAAGTTCAACTTGTTTTTTCATTCTTGTTTTCACCTATTTCTCCTTGGCAACAAACCCAAACATCATGCATATTTCTTAACTGCATATCTATCACACTTCTTGTGAGGGCTGTGATATGGAAGTGGGCTTGGGATTTTCTATTTGGCTGCAGAGATCCAAATTTAAAACAATCTGAAGAGAAGAAAATTTAGATTTGAGGCAAGGGAAAGCTCCCTAAAAATTAGGACTATCCAAAGGTGAACTATTTACCTCAGAAAGATGCAGATTGTCTACTTTGGAATTCTTCAAGAAATATTAGGATGACTACTTGTTGAGTAAACAATGAGGAGGGGGTTTCACTCCCACAATAGTTAATGTGAAATAGAGCAGACCAAGAATTCAAGACTGAATGAATGTATAGATCAAGTACAAAGTAAGTATGAATAAATCTCGTAACCCTTTGAATAAGTCATGAGGACTTTGGGTCATTGGATGAAGAAAGATAGGGCCACATGGCAATAACCTGTGATTGAGCAGAAATAAATATATTGAGGATGAATATGGATGCAAAATGATAATGACCAAAGGATAAAGCAGCTTCAAGGACTGTGACACTTTGCACTAGAAAATCATGTTGGCCATGGGCAGAAGGGCTTCCAATACCTAGTAGTCATGCATTTAACCATCACCCATGTGACTTCTCTAAATGAGGGATTCTTACTCCAAAGTGAATCATATTCTTTCTGTGGGATCTGTTTCTACTTATGGCAGAATGGATCCCAGCTTTGGGGAGTGAAACATTTTGTACTAATTGCTCATTTAATAAATGGAGAAGCTTATGGGAGCTTATGAGAAACACTGACAGTCTGTGATGGTTAAACCTAGAATCATAATTGGAAAAAAAACTAAGCGGACCCCCCTCTGGGAACCCAATCTGCCAGATGGCACTAGTGAATAGAAGATGTGAGCTACACATATATCGTAATAGGTATTCTGATCCATAGACGACGACGACTACTACTACTACTACTACTACTACTACTACTACTACTACTACTACTACTATTGCCACTACTACTACTACTACTACTACTACTACTACTACTACTACTACTACTACTACTACTGCTACTACTACTACCACTACTACTACTACTACTAGCAATAATAACATTAGCAACAATTAACATTTATGCAACACTTTCTATGTGCCAGGAACTGGGCTGTGTTTTCTGAAAAATATTTCATTTGATACACACAACAATCCTTGAATGTAGGTGTTATTATTATTCCCCTTTTATAGACATGGAAACTGAGGAAGACAATGGTTAGGTGACTTACTTGGGGTCATCTGAATAGGAAGTACCTGAAGTTAGATTTGATCTCAAGTCTTCTGAGCCCATATGTTGGTTAGGCTAACTAGATGACCATGAAGGTCCCCACTAAGATATTCTTGACTTTATGCATCTTTGATTTTTTGTTGATGTTATCTTGCAGTACAAATAAATGTATGACAAACAAACTAATGTTTGTTCAGTGGGGTCCCTTTGTAATATTCAGCTGTGGCAGGTCTAGTCTATTTCTCCAGGAATATGACTGATGACCCAGACCTTGTTGGAATAATTCCATTGGAAAAACCTTCCTAATCCATGAAATTTTCTTTAGAAAATCCTCTATAATGAGAAATATTGAATGTGGAAATAGTCAAAATTCTTTTCTATTCTTGCTTGGTAAAAGAAGTAATTGACTTATGATTAATATCAAATAATATCAAATATATAAAATAACCATCAACAAGAGATGGAACTGTAACTTGATCTGAACCCATAGCATATGAACATATATTGGCAGTAAACAGAATATTATTGTAATCACTTGCAGTGTAATTTTTTTAATAAACATTTAATTTTTTTCTCTACATTTCTTCCTTGAATCTGGGCTGGATTTCAGAAGAGGGAGATATTGACAAGACAACAGCTAAGTTTCCACTACTGAATATTGGATATTACAGTCAAAATAGCTTAATCACAAATTTGAGGAGAGTATTATCAACTGATTAATGTTATATAATATGCATACAATGGAAAACAAAATGAAAATTCATTTAGTATTTTTTTGTCTGCTCAATTCTGATCCTCCATCAGGCAACTGAAATAAAGAAAGATAAATTCATTTTTTTCTGTCAAAATTACATTATCATCATTCTACTATAATTCTAGATATTACTTGAGGACAATACCACATTATAAATGATGATATCACAATGTAGTAATGGAATTATTGAAGGATGCCAAACTTTTTATTTGTTTCTTTTTTTAAAATATCTTAAATCTTCCTTCTTAAAATTTGTCCTCTAAATACATCTTCATTTTTTAACAATGCACAAACCATGTTGAATTTGGAGCTAAACCTTTCTTATTATTAATATCTGAAAAGTGAGAAAATATTTGAGAGCAATTTTATGTCTTTATGAGTCTCATTGCTTTGGGAGAATAAGTAATCTTTATTACCTGAGAGTTCAAAAACTCAGGGTGAGTTAAGTTTCAGCACCTTGGCCAGAGTCATGGAACTGAACATTGTTTGCAACATGGTTTCATTGGGAGAACTTTTTCAATCAGTAGTACTACATAGACAGTAGTGCTTAGCCATTATTCTGGAATGATAGTTTAAAAAAGCTTACAGTTATATACTGATTTCAGGTTTCCTGAGCAAGAAGATTGTGATCATACCTTTATCTGTCGATCTTAAGCACCCTTTAAAAGCACTTTTCATAGAATTATAAGCCTAGAAAAGAGCCTAAGTCATTGCTTATTTGGAACTTCATGCTTTCCAATAAGTAAGCACAAGGTTATGAGAGAGTGAGAGAGAGAAAGAGAGAGAGAGAGAGACAGACAGACAGACAGAGACAGAGACAGAGAAAGATATGGGAGGGAAAGGGAGAGAGGGGGAGAGAGACATAATTTAAATATTTCTTCTCAAAAAGCTGAGTGACGTAATTGGTGGCATTACTTCCTAGAAATATCAGTATCTATAAATTAGAAAACTTGATGTCAAGTCCCATCACATCAGATATTCATCATCTGTGTGACCTTGGATAAGTATTTGGACAAATAATGGGATTGGGCCATAATCCTGAAGTCCCTTCAAACTCTGATATTCCATTAGAATACACATGACTTAAAGGTGATTTTATTTTTCACCTTTTGAATAAATAAGTTTTATTTTTATCCTTTGGTTGTCATTTCTAGACATGCATTTCCCACTCCAGAATTTAACTATCCTTTCTAACAAAGAAATACAACAAATAAGGAAAAACAATGAATTTAATGATAATATTTGGTAAGAACCTTCCGCATCCCCATACCCCCATTTCTCTATAGAAGGTAGAGAGGTTTCATCATCTGTTCTAACCATGTCACCATTCCTATGCAATCAGCTCCCTTGGTCCCCTATTATCTTCAATATCACCATCAAATCCTCTGTTGTACTTTTAATGTCCTTTACAATCTTTCCCCTTTCTAACTTTCCAGGCTTTTTCCAACTTGCTGCCCTCCATGTATGCTATGATTTGACAATACTGGCCTCAAGTATTTCCTGGACTCCAAGACTACCCTCAAATGCTACTTTCCACAAGGGGACTTTCCTTCTCTCTTATATTACCTTCCACTTACCTTGTGCCTGTCACTTATGTTGCGTGTGGTATCTCATGTTAAAATGTGGTTTCCTCAAGGAGAAGAAATGTGTTTTGCCTTTCTCTGTGTCCCCAAACTTAGCCATTGCCTGAATCATAATAAGAGATTAATAAATGCTTGATGTGTCTTGGACAATTACTAGTCTCAATCACTTGGGGCTTAATTTCCATTTAACTTTCTGTTACTACAAGTTTGTCATGGATATTTATCTGATACTCTTCATTTCTGCATCATTTTATATAAACTTCACGTTTCTCTGAATTCTTTCTTTTAAAATTTCTTACTGTGAAATCTTGTTCTATTTCATTTATATGTTACAGTTCCTCCACTGATTATGTGATTAATAAAGATCCTCTCCCCCACCCCAATTATTTGCTACTATGAAGGTGGGACTAATTGGGCACACGCTGCCACTTTCTTTTCTCTAACTTCTTGAAGTACATGTTTAGTGGAAGAATTGCTACACCAAAGGGTATGAATAACTTAGCTGTTCTCATGAATAATTCCAAATGATGAACTAGGATCATTAAGCCTGCTTCTAGATCCACCATCAGGGTATTACAATTTTTGGATCTCAGGTTTAGAGCTAGAAAGGACATTAGACATCCCTCATTTGTAATTGAAAAAGTTCCATCACTTAACCATGGTCACACAGTTAATCCAATAAATCTATCCCAATAAACATTTATGAGGTACCTACCATATTCCAGGCATTGTGCTAGCACTGGCGATATAGTGAAGATAAAGAAAGACATTTCCTTCCTGCAATTCATCTACATTCTAAAAGGAAAGGCATTACACAAAGAAAGTCAGGAAACATGGGGAAAAGGGGATATGAGAAGGCATATTGTGGAAACCAGGCTGGGCAGCAGATGTAAGGTGAAATGAATCCTACCACTCAGCCAGTAGCTTTCTGAGCTAGATTTGAACTCACTCCTTTCTGACTCCAAATCCAGAGTCCTATCCCTTATTTCCCAATGTCTCTATCATGCCACAATACTCAAGTGTCTCTTTTTTCTACAGCTCCTCCAGAATGAGTTCCTACATTTCGCCTAGTTGTCAATTTTCAGAATGTGAGAGAAAACTCTAGAGTTGTTTTAAATTACATTTTTCCCATTGTTAGTGATTTGGAGCAAATTCTCATGTTTTCATTTGTAATGCTTTATTTGAAAGCTGTTTCTTCATATCCATTGGTAGTTTCCTTAATGGGAAACAGCTCTTGATCAAACATATTTAGGTCAATTTTCATATATATCTTTTATAATAGACTTTTCATTAGTATTTCCTACTAGGTTTTCTTCCCATTTTACACCATCTCTACTTTAATCTAACATCAGTGACTTTTCTGGTGAAATCCTGTTTTTAAAGCTTTCTGTAATAAAACATATTCATTTTACATTTTTATAATAATGTGTGCTTTTTGCTTGTTAAGAAATATCCATTCTAATTATGAAAGTAGCTTTCATATAGACATACATATATTTTATTTACCTGGATGCAGACGTGCATGTATTTATATGCACCCACATATATAGAGATACTGATAAAAAAGAATAAACATGGATTAAGGACCTACTATGTGCTAGGCCCTTTTACAAATATCTCTTCTGATCCTCCCTGCTATAGGAGATTGGGGCTGTTATTATCTTCATTTTACAGTTGTTGGAAGTGAGCCAAATGTTGAGACTTTCTCAGTGTCACACAATGAGTAAATTATGTGAGTCAGAATTCAAACTCCAAGCTCCCTGCCTCCAGGCCAAGCACTCTGTGCATTACCCCACTAGCTGCCTGGTGATCTTTATATTTGAGCTGCTCTTCATTTAGAATTAATTGATACATATTGTAAAAAGAGGCTAGTAGTATCATCATTTGTACGAACCTCTTTTCCAGCTTTTTGAGCAATAGTTTATCAAATCAGAATTCACTATGTTAGTGACTCAGGCTCTTGAATGAAGCAAATGCTTGTGAAAGATGTTTTCGACTACGACTTCTCCTTGCTCGTCTGATCTGTTCCACCAATCTTGTTATCATTTAGTTGTTCAGAAACCTCTGACTTCATGATCCCGCAGATCATAGCACACCAGCGCCTTCCTTGGTGTTTGCTTGATGAAGATACTGGAGTAGTTTGTGATCTCCTTCTCCAGTGCATTAAGGCAGCACAGGTTAAGTGACTTGGTGAGGGTTACCTAGCCAGTAAATGTCTCAGGCGGTATTTGAACTCAGCTCCGCTACCTAGATGCCCCTGATGTACATTTTGATAATTATTGTTCTTTTATAATGTAGTATGAGTTTTTGTAATGATATGATGACCAAGTTAAGAGGATCATTTTTTCCCCTTTACCTTCTAGATTGGTTTTCTCGCTCCAGATGAATTACATTATTTTTGCTACGGTTCTCTAAAATATCCACTTAGTTATTTGATTGCTGTAGGACAACTTAGGTAGAATCATTATGACTATTGTAATTTAATGAGCAAGACCCAAACTGAATGTATCTCCAACCATTCATCTTAATTTACTTATAAAATATGATTTTATATTTGTATGCATACAGGTAGGTTTCATATCTTGACATCATAATTCCCTTAGGCTTTATTTTTGTGAAAACCTTAGGTGCTATAGCACTTTTAAACATGTTGTTCAGGTGTTCGAGTTGGGTCCAACTCTTCATGAGCCCATTTGGAGTGTTTTTGGTAAAGATATTGCAGTGGCTTGCCATTTCTGTCTCCAGCTCATTTACAGATGAGAAAACTGAGGCAACAAGGGTTAAATAAATTAACTAGGGTCACACAGCTAGCAAGTACCTGAGTGTGCATATCATCTCAGTTCTTCCTGGCTCCAGGTCTGGCGCTATGCACTGTGCCACCTAACTTCCTTATACTATGTTATATTGTTTTGTTTTGGTATGTTATGTACATCATGTTACATTTCTTTATATTATACCATACTATGTCAAGTCACATCATATTGTTTTATATGTCATGTATCATGTGCACTCTTTACTGGCTACATCTCTTGCTCAAAGATCAAGCCTCAAATGCAATTCACTCTGGAGCTCATAGACTGGACAACAAGTCCCCACCCACCTAGCGCAGAGTGGATTTAAATACTAAATAGTAATTGTTTCACTTTTACCCAGGAAACCTGAGGGTCTTCTCCTCCCAGTTTGTTTTTTTTTTTTTTTATTAAAGGGGCCATCCCTTGATCAACTACTTAAAGAAGCCTATTCATTGAATGGGTGTATCTCATGATTGACTTTGTTTTTTGTGCAAGTCATGTCATCATTTCTCTGATGTCATGGTCTTCTTTGAAAAGGAAGGAGGAACAGAGACCTTTGAGTGTACCAAAGCTGCCTGAATGGGGACTCAGCCAGCTGGGTAACTCAACTTATCCACTCCATTCTGTCCCCGGCCCCTTCCTTCTCCTCTGCTAAGGAAAGTAAATTTAGATGGCCAGAGGACACTCAGTTAACTTAGGTTTATGGGCCAGGTTCCTTCGTTCTTTCCTTCGTTCTTTCTTTCCTTCTTCCTTTCTTTCTTTCCTTCCTTCCTTCCTTCCTTCCTTCCTTCCTTCCTTTCTTCCTTCCTTCTTTCCTTTCCTTCCTTTCCCAAAGGAATTCCAAAAGGAATATTCTCTTTCCCAAAACCTTAAACCCAGTGTACTCTGAAGCCCATACATTGCACAATAGGTCCCTGCCCAAACCCCGCTTGATGGCTTCAGAGTGATTTTCAATAGTAACTTCTGCTCTTTCCCTCCAAGCTGGATTTACACATCTCTTTCTTTTGCTCATTAAAGGGACTATTCCTTGCTTACTTCTTAAACAGGTCTATTCACTGAATGGGCATCACCTCATTCTCAACGAGTACCTAAACAGGCCAAGTTCTCCTAGTGCATCCTGGGCCATCTCCAGTTGTCCTGATGAATGTCAGGCCACTGGACCCAGATGGCTCAGGAGAAGAAAGCGAGGTTAGAGACCTGCACAGCCCTCCCTCACGGAGATCAGAGACACTTGCAAATCATGTCATCATCTTGATGCCATGGTCCTCTTCAAGAACAAAGGACAAACCCAACAACCAAAATGAATCACATCATATAATGTCATACAATATGTCATATATTATATCATATATCAACTCATGCTCTATGTATTATAGTATTGCATTGTTCTGTACTGTATTGTATTACATCAATTACATCATATTACTTTGCATCATATTGGAATAATACATTATATTATATTGATATCCTATCCTTTCTTATTCTATCACATTATATTGCTATGTTACTGTCCATCGCATTGTATTACAGCACAGAACTGTGTAGAGTACAATATCTCATGTCATATCTTACCAGATGATACGTATGTAGTCTGTATATGTTCATAAGAGTACATACAAACTCGTATATTTTACATATGTTGCACACATACAGGGACATCTAGGTGGTTCAGTGGATAGAGAGTTGGATCTAAATTTAGAAAAACTCATCTCCATGAGTTTAGATCCGGCCTCAGACATTTATTAAGTTTTTGACCCTGGACAAGTCACTTAACCACATTCATCTCAGTTGCCCCATCTGTAAAATGATCTGGAGAAGGAAACCAATCCAGAATCTTTTTCTAGATTCAAGATTCAACCCCAAATGAGGTTACGAAGAGTCAGATACAACTGAACAATACAGCAAGACACACATGGATATTAATATGCATGTGTACATGTATATGCATATTCGTATACATACAAAGTCTGTGTGTACACGCATGTGTACAAAATAATCAAGGATCTTCAAAATGAAGTTAAAGATTTGGAAAACAATAAAATAAAGTGGAAAATGTCATTTAAGAAATAGATACCCTGAAAACTAGAAGAAATAAATAAGAAAGCAGTGATTCCATAACAGATTAAGAAATATGAGAACAATTAAAAATGAAAAATAAAAGAATATGTAAGATATTTGATATAAAAAACCACTGACTTGAAAAACAGATCAAAAACTGGTGATTCAAACATCATTGTACTCTTTGAAAACTTTGAAAACAATTAAAAACAAAAGCTGTGGCACTTCATTTCAAGAGTTCATACATGAAAACTGCTCAGATCTAATGAAACCAGAGGGCAATGTGAAGACAGAAAGAATCTACTGATTACAGCCTGAAAGGAGTCACAGCTACCTGAAAGGAATATTCGTTCAAAGTACATGCTCCCAAGATGGCTACCTAAAGCAAGCAATTGAGCCCTCAACTCCCACTCACTCTGGCCAAAAGTTAATGTGAAAAGAAACAATGATAAAAATTGTGCTGACATCCTACAAAGAATGACTTCTTACTCTCCTGGACAAAACCCCAGGGAAGTCAGAGCTCAAATCTACATCTCTTACATTAAAGCTGGGGGGAGACGGGAGTGAGGTCACTGCAAGTCTCAGGAAGGAATCCATTAGACTAGACAGGAACTAGTCAGGGTCACACAAGTCCTGGCAGCATCTACCCAGAAACAGGAGTAGAGCTTGGAATACAACATTCTGAAAGGCAAAAACCAAAAATAACTTACCTCGCAAAGTTATTCATAATCCTTGAAAAAGAAACAAAAATGGACATTTAAGGGAATAGCAGCTTCAAACATTTCTGATGAAAAGAGAATAGGAATACTGAAAGACAGACACAAGACAAGAGAGAAACCTAGAACAGTAAATGCATTTGAGTGATTGGAAGAAACCACATGCTAATGTCCTTGTAGGGTTCTAGGATGGGGGAAAGAAATGTATCTGGAACATTAATATCTTTAAAATGCATTGAAGGATTTACATGAGAAAAACATGATTTGCATTTATCTTGCTTCTGTTTGAAGGTTTCTAAGAGAGGGAAAAACAGAATAAAAGGAATAGGCTTTTATAAGGAAGGAGTTTTAACTTGTTCTTTCTCAAAATTGAGGCATAAACAAATATGGGACAAAGAATGGGGGAAGGGTGCATCAGATGAATTTCACTGTTCTCCAAAAGGAGCCAAAAAATCCTCCATATATGCACAAAGAGACACAGACATGGTGTATACATGTAGAAAACTTACCAAGGAGATAAGAGGGAATGGGAAGGCTGCATGGAGAAGGGAAGGGACATTGGCAAGACCAGACAAATTTCCTGGTTCTTAAAGGAGTAATGAAGTGAGGAAAATGAGATCAAAGAACTAGAATCTATCTAGCATCTGTCTGTCTGTCTATCTATCTATCTATCTATCTATCTATCTATCTATCTATCTATCTATCTATCTATCTATCTATCTATGTATAACCTGATTTGTTTAGCCCTTCACCAGTCGTTCAGGTAACATTAAGTACTCCCTTAGTTTCTAGTTCTTTGATATACCTCTATAAATCTAGATAGATAGCTAGATGAATGATAGATTGATAGATAGGTAGTTGGTGGAATGAATTGTGTTGTAAGAAATGAATATTAAGAGACAATTTCAGAGAACTCTAGACAGTTGCACAATGTGAATAAACACAGAGTGAAAAGAGGAGATCCAGGAGATCAAGTCCTGCTAGAATAGAAGCAATATACAACCATACAACTTTGAACAAGTCTAAATACTTCACTAATTACATGACCAACCATTTCTCCAGAGTCCGTACACTGAAGCACGATTTCACCCTCCTGAAGGAGAGGTAATAGACACAAGGTACATGATGAGACATGTAGTTCTGTACAGAGTCATTTATCCATTACAAGGAAAGTGGCATTTGTATTGATCTCTTTCTCTCTCTCTCTCTCTCTCTCTCTCTCTCTCTCTCTCTCTCTCTCTCTCTCTCTCTCTCTCTCTCTCTCTCACACACACACACACACACACACACACACACACACACACACACACACACATTGATCCCAAACAGCAAGAAATTATTCATTTCTCACTTAATGAAGGGACATTGTAGCTCAGTGCATAGAACATTGGGATTTGTGTCAAACTTCAGTGTTATCCCTAGTTCTGCTGTCAATGGAACCTTAGTCAAATCACTTCTGTTCTCTGACTATCTTTTCCTTATCAGGTATTTGTACCAGATGATGGCTGAGGGTCTATTGAAGTCTCCATCTAAATTGTTATAATTTTAATTAATTGTCAAGCATTGCTAAGCATGCAGGTTCCTTAAAGTCTTCTGATCTCAAACCACTTCTACTTCTACTCTGCCATTTTGCTTATTTCTATCTCATTCTATGTCACCATTAGGGGCAGGGTGGTAAAAGGGATAGAGAGCTGAATCCATTGTATAGTGGGAAGAGCATTGGCTCTGGATTCAGAGGACTGAAAATCCTGAATCTGATGTGTAATGCCTTTGTGATTCTGGGTAAGTCACTTAAGCTTTAAGATTCCCAGGGAAACTCTCTATGACTATAAATTACAGATAAGGTGGTGATTTGTCTTGATAGAGGGAATTTCCTCATTGGAATCTCTTTAAACTAGAAAAATTACAGGCCCAGAAAAAAAAATACTAGATTTTGTGTCCCCTAGTGAGGGCATTCTTCATTACCATGGCTCCCATTTTATTCTTGTCATTTTCCTCTTTCAAAGTAATGAATGAGCTGGTATGTACTTTATGAATTTTGGAAAAATGAATGGGATGCCCAGCACCAGATCTTAGAGTTCTTGATTCATTGCTTATCTGCCCTGTTCACAGAGTAGATCAAATGTCTCCTTTGCCTGGGAAGTGAAAGGGCAAATGAGGGAGAAAAATGATATGTAGCTTAAAGAACAATTGAAAGTTTCATCATGGTCAGAAACAAGGTACAATATGGTTTAGGTATCAAAAGTGGAGTAAAGGACACCATGGAGGAGAAAAAAAATAACCAGATCATGTACATGTAAATGAGATATCAGAAATGGCAGATGGACCATGACCTCCACTGATATCCATTGACTTTTCCAGATCAAAAGTAACTCAGTGCAATAAATGAATCTGTTTGGAAAAGCAATGGAAAGCCATGAGCAACAATGATCTTGAAAAAAAAAAGAAAAAAGCCCAGAGTTGTTAGGATTTTTTTTTCCTTTTTTATAGTTATCTTTCCAATTACATATAAAAACAATTTTAATAGGTTTTTTTTAATTTTGACTTTCAAATTATTTCTCTCTCTCTCTCCCTTCTTGCTTGAGAAGGTAAGCAATTTGATATAGATTTTACATGTGCCATCACTCAAGACATTTCCATATTGACCATGTTGCAAAAGAAAATACAGGAAAAAGAAGAAAAGTAAAGTTTTTTTAAGTATACTTCAATATGAATTCATACTCCAATTGTTTCTCTGGAAGTAGATTTTTCTTTACAAGTTTCATCCTAAGTCTTTCAGAATTGTTTAGGATTATTGTATTATTCAGAATCTCTAAATCATTCACAATTCATCATATAATGTTACTGTTATTGTATACAGTGTTCTCTTGGTTCTGCCCACTTCTCTCTGCATCAGTTCACATAAGTGTTTCAATGTTCTTTTGGAAACCATCCTGCTCCTCATTCCTTATCACACAATATTATTTCATCACAATCATATACCACAATTTGCTCATTCATTCTCTTTTTGATAGGCATCCTTTCAATTTCCATTTCTTTGTCACCACAAAAAGATCTGTTATAAATATTTTGTACATATAAGTCCCTTTTATTTTTTTTATCTCTTTGGCATATAGCCCTAATAGTGGAATTTCTTGGTCAAAGGGCATACACAGTTTTATAGCCATTTGAGCATAGTTCCTAATTGCTCTCCAGAATGTTTGGATATGTTCACAAGCCCATCAGCAGAGCATCAGTGTCCCAGTTTTTCCAAGTACCCTCTAACATTTGTCATTTTTCTGTTCTGTCATTTACTGTGATCTTGCATTTGAAGTAGCTTATATTTCAATCCAGAGGCAATGAGGAATTATTAAAGAATCTTGAACCAAAGAAAGACTTAGATATTAGGTCCAAAAGCGTTCTTTTGTGGTTGCTGCTTTAGTAGTGGAAATACAGCTTTGACTAGAGTCATCCAGGTGGTAAAGTGACACTCTTGGTTAAGGGGATGACCTAAAGAAACACAGGAGACCTCTCAGACTTTCTAAAATACCAAACTGTAGCCTCAGAACACTTTTTAAGTGGCATAAAAACACGAGAGACCTTCATCAATTTTGGAACTAAATTGAAATAGGTCCTGACTGCCAGATTTTATATAACAGAGGTTTTTGGTAGCAAAAGTTTACACAGCACCAGTTATGTGCCAGACATTGTACTAAGTACTTTACAAATACCTTATTTGTTCATCACTTCAACTATGTGAATTGGGTGTTGTTAGTATCCCCATTTTATAGCAAAAGAAACTGAGGTGAGCCAAGGTTAAATGACTTACCCAGGGTCACACAGCTAGCTACCATCCAACATTGTATTTGAACTGTGGTTTTCCTGAGCCTGGGTCCAGTGCTATATCTGCTATGTGACCTAGCTGCCTCTAGTTTGGCATTCAGGTCTGGATCAGAGATTGGTGGTCCCTGTCTGAATGCTCATCGCTAAAGAAAAGATTGTAAGCTGTCTCTATCTACCTTAGGATGCCATGCCTTGGGGCATCACAAGAGCCTTCCAGGCTCCCAACCATTTTGACTTGCATCCTCACTAAGGGGTGGATTGCAGGAGTCCCAATTAATCCAACATCATGTTGACAGGGTAATACACTTTAGCCACAGCATGTTAATTGGAAATTATGCAAGGAAAGTGGGAGGGGGCTTTGGCTGTTCCAACTCCTCAAACCCCAAGGCAGAAAATACCAAAACCCCAGCCAACTAAGCAGGCTAACTTCCAAGAGAAGGCCGAAAACCCAAGGGACAACAAACAGTCTGGCTGAAGTGTGTGACAGTTGTCTGCATTGTACCAATGTCACTCCCATGTTCTGTCTCATAATGGCCCATTGGGGGCCTGAGACGACCAAAGAATATGCCTGGAGCTCCTGTGAGATGTTGAGTTATACAGGGCCAGTGGGAAAGGGGGTGTTCTGGCATTGGGCCCACTGCTTATGAGGGGATTTCATTGTACTCTCTCATTACCAAGAGCCTAGCCCAGTCTATACCAGCATGGACTGTAGGGCCCTGAGGGAGCCTTGAGAGTAGGATTTCAAGGGTAAAGTGATGAAGCTGGTCTTGGGCCCTCTCCTGAAGGCAGGGCCCTTGATTACTCTGGGCTCTCGTGAACCAAAGAATCAGTCTGAAATATTCTGTCCCTACTTTCCTTGTTAGGAGCAGAAACCTAGTTCATAGGTGAAGGAAAAGAACTGCTCCCCTGACAAACTGTTGATTAGCAAGTTAGTTCAGAGGTCAGGTTGTGAACCACAGCATACATCTCTAGAGGGCCAAGGCTGCAAACACATATCCTCATTTAGATTTTTATCTTCTGTTTGAAAACTCATTTTTTTTAATGCTAAGGACAAGATATAATCTGAAAAATCAAAGAGACTATTCTTTGGGTGCTTAGAAAAAGAATTTAAACAAATCTGGACGTACATTTTCAAATACTTTTATATTGATCATTGACTATAAACTGTCATTTGCCTTTCTTACACTGGTGGCAGTAGCTGGAAAATGGTCATTAATTCCTCTAAATCTTTGCCCTAATTTTTTTTTTACTTTGGCAAAGCATATTTGCTCACCTGTATGCAGAGGAGACATGCGGGGCTAGCCAGCATTGATTTGCTGGATGGTCTTTTGGACAGCTACTATTCCAGCAGCGGGTATTGGAGTGAAGAGAAGAGATTTTGGTCTTTTCTGAAACCTTTCTGTTTTGGAAGTCATATCACTTTGAAATCAGCCTGTACTGCTAGAAATCACTAACAACTGAAATGAAGCCAGACCCACGTTAGCACAGTGATGGTCACACCAAATAATTGAGCCAAGGATCAAAAACTCAGTGATGTTCATGTAACAAATACTCATCAGGTTCTCACTACATATGAAGTGCTATGTTCAGGACCATGGACATAAATAGAAAAATCTAACTCTCATTCTCAAGGAACTCTTACTTTCATGTCATCTGTTACTCCTACCTTTATTTATCCCACAGTTCAATGATTTGCCAAGTACTATCATTTCTACTTTTGCATCATCTTTTGTATATGCCCCCTTTTCTCAACCCACACAATTCTGGTAAATTCAGACCCATATCACCTTCCATTTGGACTATCTTCATGGCCTTCAAAGTGGTCTGCATACCTCAGGCCTATCCTCATCCTAAGCAATTCTCTACCCAGTGATGAAGGTTGTTTGCTCTAAAGTGTAGATCTGATCATGTCACAGTATGTCAGCCTTTTGGGGAATAATGTGGCATATGAGAGGGGAGGCAATATGAAATCAGATTGAAAGGTGGCTTAAAAATAGCTTGAATTGAACCGCAGAGGCAATAAGGAGATGCTGTGGATTCTTGTGTAGGACAACGGCATCAGCAGACTTCTCCTTTAGGAAAGTGAAGTAGTGTAGATATGGAAATAGGACCACTGCTTAAGTTGGACTCTGATGACTCATAGTGGTGGCATGATGATGGCCGCTGTCCAATGTCCAACCAAGCTAAAATCAGGGAAGCTCATCACCAGGCAGAAAACTGCATTTTATTTTATTTTATTTTTAAAATTACTTAATATTTTATTTTCTCCCAATTACATGTAAAAACAATTTTAACATTCATTTTTAAATGAGTTTTAAATTCTCTCCCTCCTATTTTTTTCTTTCTCCTCACTGAGAAGGGCAATCAATTTGATCTAGGTTATACATGTGCAGTTATGCAAAACATATTTCCATATTGGTCATGTAAAAGAAAACACTTCCCCCCAAGAAAGAGGAAACTAATTTTTTTTTTTAATATGCATCAATCTGCATTCTGAATTCATTAGTTTTCTTTGTAAACGGATAGCATTTTTCGTCATAAGACCTACAGAATCATCTTGGACCACTGTATCACTGAGAATAGCTAAGTCATTCACAGTTGATCATTGTACAATATTGCTGTCTGCAGTATTTCTGTTACTTCTGTGATGATCTTCTGGTTCAGCATTTTGCATCAGTTCAAGTAAGTCTTTCTAGGATTCTGTGATAGCATCAAACTCATCATTTCTTATAGCACAATGCTGAACAAATAAGGAACAATACATTTCCCCAGAATTTTCTGAGAGAATCCTAATCATCATTTCTTATATCACAGTATTCCATCATGACATATTTTATTCAACCATTCCCTAATGGATGGGCATCCTCTCAATTTCCAATTCTTTGTTGCCTCTAGAAGAGCTGCTAGAAATATTTGTGCAAATGTAGGCCTTTTTCCTTCTTTTTTTATCTCTTTGGGATGCTAACCAGTGGGATTACTGGGTCAAAGGGCATGTATGGTTTAATAGACCTTTGTGCACAGCTCCAAATTGCTCTCCAAAACTCACAACTCCACCAACAATCCATGAGTGTTTCAATTTCCCCACAGCCACATCAGCATTTGTCATTTTGCTTTTTTGTCATATTAGATAATCTGATAAGTCTGGGGTGGGAGGGTAACTTGGAATTGTTTTAATTTGCATTTCAATAACAAAGAGTGATTTAGAAGAATTTTTCATACAACTGTAGAAAGCTTTGATTACTTTACCTGAAAATTGTCTGTTTATGTCCTTTGAACATTTATCCTTTTAGGAATGGTTTGTTTTATTTTTTTTATAAATTTGAATCAGCTCCCTATATAATTGAGAACTGAGAACTTTACCCAAGAAACTTGTTATAAATTTTTTTCAGAGTTATGTTTAATACTTATTTCATTCCATACTATCCCTGCCCCATTTATCCTACACATTCTCTATTTGTCCTGTCCATCCCAAATATTTTGCTTCTTACTGCCACCTCCCCAAGTGGCCCCACCTTCAATCAACCCCCAACCTTTTCTAATGTCCTTCCTCTCATATTTCCTGTAGGGTCATATAGATTTCTATATCCAATTGAATATTCATGTTATTCCTTCCTTGAGGCAATTTCAATGAGAGTGAGATTCAAGTATTTCCCCTCTCCCCCATCTTCTCTTCCACGGTAGAAGCTCTTTCATGCCTCTTTTATGAGATAATTTATACCACCTACCTCTTCTTTTCCTCTTCTCTTAGTGCATTTCTCTTTATCACACCTTGATTCCATTGACTTAGATATCTCTTATCATATTGGACATATACCTGTGTCCTCTATTTCTATTCCTTTTACTTTCCTTAATAATAAAAATGTTCTTTGAAGTTACAAGTATCACCTTTTCGTGTGGGAATGTAAATAGTTAACCTTATTGAATTCCTTATGATTTCTCTTTCCTGTTTACCTTTAAATGCTGCTTTTGATTCTTGCACTTGAAAGTCAATTTTTTTTTTTATTCAGTTCTGGTCTTTTCCATCAAGAATGTTTGAAAATCCTCTATTTCATTGAATGTCCATTTTTCTCCCCAAAGGATTATACTCAGTTTTGCTGGGTAGTTTTTTTTAGTTGTAATCCTAGCTCCTTTGCCTTATGTAATATTGTATTCTTATCTCTCTGATCCTTTAATGTATAAGTTGCTAATCTTGTGTTATTCTGAGCAATTGTGGTCACAAGGGAGCAGGACTCTGCCTAGATAATTATCAGAGTACAGACATGAGGGCAGTGACAAGAACTCTCCCAGGGACATACAACCTTGACATCACTGAAAACTTACAGGCTCTCAGAACTAGCCGTGAAAGCAGCAGGATATAAAAATCAGAATGTTGGCCCAGATATCCCCACCATCCCCAGAAGGGAGCAGAGCTCAAAGCAAACATAAAGTCCAAAGTGAAAAAATAGCCTGGAAATAATGAGCAAAAGACAACAACAAAAGAACCTGACCACCAAAAAGCTCTCTCCTGAAAGAGATTCCAAAATGCAAACTACTGGCATTATGGCCAAATTCCATTGTCAAGGAAGGGTCACATCAACTACATGGAATATCTTGCTTGCTGCAAAGTACAGTAGGGTTCAAAGAGAGATCCTGTCTGAGCTTCCTTAGGACACATAAGGAGCCCTAACAGTTAGTCATGGGGATTGACAAAAGGGAGCATGTTAGAAAAGAGAGTGCAATACTAACCTTGCATAATGAAAGATGGAAATGCTTCTTATTTTAGAAGGAACATGACAAAGTGGATGGAGATTTGTCCTTGGAGATAAGAAGAACCAAATTCAAGACCTTCCTTTGACAGAAACTAGCAGTGTGACCTTTTATTAACTAATTAGCCTAATTTCATTCTACTCTCTAACCCTAAATGACACAAAACTTGCCAATTTACATCAGGAAAGGGAGCTTCCACACTGAGAATTCCCAACACTGATGACATTAGTCAGGTGAGGTGGTGGGGAGGGGAATGAAGGCAAAGATTCTGGAAGGATGAGTTAGGAAGCATTGGGTCAGCCTGAATGGACTGACTTAGGAGAAAATAGAAGGCATGGAGTTCAATTTGGAGTGCTTGGAGTGGAATAATCTGAAATCAATCTAGAAAAATGGTTTGGTGAGAAATTGTTGTGGGCCATAAATGCAAACAAAGGAACTTGTATTTCCTTCAAAAGGAAACAGAGAGATATGTGGTAGGATCAGATCTATCCCATGGTTTTAGAGTATTCCCCCAAAGGAGCCCATGAGGATGAGGCCGAACTGGGAACTCACTCAGATATGAATTGTACTGGAGCAATGATGATTCCTAACTTATTCCTCACTTCCTTCCCTGGCCTGCAGATAGAGACACCAAATCACAATAGACCATCATGCTTTTTTACATGTGGGGACAACAGGGATTCAAAAATCTAAAGGCCTCCTTTGATTAATGGTCTGTTCCCTAGAATTTCTTTAGAAATGGATGGAAAAATATGTAAGAAATCAGTCCCAGGCTGGCTTTTTCAGCATGCCCATTTTGGCTTAAAATAGAGTCTGCTCTATTTTCTTTCACATGGATGTGTGTAGCCTCTTTGATTGGCTACCTGTGGTTTAAATACTGGTGATCCAAGAGTATCTCCCCTCACCCCACCCCCCTTCTATCTTTCAGCTTTCTTTTTAGAAACTCCTACACAGACACTGTGAACTGAAATATGAGAAGGAAAGGAAAATCGTTCCCTGCTTACCTCCTTTTATTTTTAACCTCAGGTGGAGTAAAGGGCCTCAGGGTGCTTGGTTTTTTTTGTGGTGTTTGTCATTAGTTATTCTTAGTTTCAGGTGACAGAAGTGAACCTCATAGATGGGAGTTCACGTCTTGGTGACCTTAGGGCCAGAACTGTAGTTGGGATTGTGGAGCCAACCAATCTAGGAGCCCTATGAAACCATGGTACTTGGGACTCAAGTCCATGGGAGATTTAGATTTGTAGCTGGAACTCTGTTCTAAAGTAACTGATCTAAGCTATGAACCTAGTCTCCTTCCCTTCCCTAGAGACTGAGGTAGTCTAGGAGGTAAGGAGGATTAGGCTGTTCACACTTTGGAGAATTAAGCTTGTATGTTAGCATTATTCCTTATCAAGTAAGAATTTCTTTGAAAAAATCTTGAGTTATATAAGGTAAAAGATGATTTCAAAAGTGCAGCATATGGAGCGAAATGAGCCGAACCTGAATGATAATCTATATTAAAAGACCAATATTGGAGGAAAATAGAAATGATTCTGATGACTTGCATAAACAGATGATAAATGGAATAAACAGAACCAGAACAAGTCATAAAATAATAACTTTTTGTTGTGTTTTTAAAGGTAATCGACAAAGCTAGACAGATTGTGATCAATGCTGTCACTATGGGTGATTCTGGAGGATCACTGATGAAACATGCCACTCACTTCCTGATAGAGGACATGTATTTGTCATGTAGAAAGAGACACATATGTTTCTCTATGCAATCACTTAGGGAATTTATTTTGGAGGACTGAACATATTTGCTAGAAAGAATTTTCTTTTCTTCTCCTTCCCCCAACACAGTGAGAGGGAGAGAAAATAGGTTTTTTGTTTCTATAAAAATAGAAGGGGATGCCACAGATATGGAAAGATGCCCTTTTAAATAAAGTATTATTTGTTTGATTTGATTGTTTCGCTGTATTGCCAAAGACCTCTCGCAGACTAATCTGGAAATGTTTGTCATGTAAAAGAAATCAATAAAACTTTCTTTTAATAAATGGTCTCACATCAGTCGGAGTTACTTCTGTTTTTATTAGCCATAACATAGTACACAATTGACTCCCATATAATTAGAAATGTTTAATATCACACACAAGTCAAAATCATACAAAAAGAGTTAAATTAAGCTTGTATTTCACATTTTAAGAATATCAAATATGAGAATTTATATTTTCATGACTGTGGTATGGCTGCATAAGGAAAAAAAATTCCCATAGGCCTCAAAATGAATAAAATGTTAAGATGAATATTTACATAACTTACAGTAGATGGTATTACAGTGTCAGTTACCTTTCATTAGAATTGGTCATGAAAACGCTGAGTCATGATCTCTGATTCTCTTGGTGGAGAGGAATAAATGTAGACTTGTCTCAAAATTACAGGAAACTATTAATTGTCACATATCGGAGCTGACAGGGTCCTGATCCGAACCTTGGTTCACGGGAAGAACACTAGATTTTCAAAAGTGAGGACCCAGGTTTGAGCCTCAGTCTTATCACTTATTATCTGGGGGAGTGAACAGCACTTCCCTTCTCAGAAGAGGTCTCTCTCTTTTTTTGTTTCTTTATAAGTACAATGAGAGGATTGGAGAAAATGGTTCTTCTTTCAGACAGAAATCCTAAGGAATCTAAACATTTGCCGTAAAAATATATTTGTCTCTAAGACGTATGACAATTATCTTACTCATTTCATAGTTTGGTTGATTAAAACAATTTTTTAAACTTCTATTAAGTTTAAAAATCATCTGCATTGGGTTGCATACTCAAACTTTTTGTCATATTCAAAAATATTCACCTCCTCCAGCTTCAACCTCAGGACTAATTCTCACCTATCCAATTTTAGCATCATTCTCATAGACATTAGACCAGGCCAGGCCTTTCAGAATCTAGTATACCCTCCCCCCTCATCTTATAGACATATACACAATGCCCCCCCCCCCCCAAAAAAAAGGACAAGATAGGTGGCAGGATGTGTTGAAGGCTGTTGGAACAATTGCTTTTTTTCCCCTCCAACTGACTACTGACATAAGAAATAATGGGAAAGAGAGGATACAAGTCATGTTTCAACTGGGACAGAGGGCAAGGAAATGATTCTACAATTAAGAAATTGGGTTGGATCTTTAATTACAGAAATTAGAGAGCATGGCCTTCTACCCAAATGGCACTCTCAGGTTTTTAGAGAATTTCTTATTTGGAATCCACAGGAAATAATAATACATGATAAAGTGAAAGACATATATATGCATACATATGTATATATACACACATGTATACACACATATGTATATGTACACACGTATATATTCCACATGCTTAAAATAATAATCTAGAAAAATAAATATTCATACATCACACTTGAAAACAAATAATTGAATTGATTTAATTGATATTCAAATCAAAAAAAGAAAATTAGTGCTTATAAAATATAACAGAGCATATGAAAGAGCCATCCCAGACCATTCCAAATAATCATTTTACTATTGTAGTAAAACATGCCTGGAAATAAAGGTCACAACGTTGGTCTGGCTCTACCTGGGAACAAACAAGGCACGATCTTTGTACTTCCTTAATACACAGGCAATACTAATGGTTCTGGAAGAAGGCCCCCCACCCCATTCAGTGGCTCACTTGTGGAGAACGTAGCGAAGAGCCACACAAGGTGATGATGGGCTCACCTTTGGAGGCAGGGACCACTTTATTCACATCTGGGATCATGAAGCCTGTGAACTACAACTTGTCCCAGGTAAAAATGCTAGAGTTCAAATGTCTTGTCATTTAGAAATTTCTTTTTAGAATTTACAGTAGAAAAGAAATGGAATTCATCAATCCTTTTTCCACATACAAGTCAGAAAATATTGTCCCTACTAGTTGACTCTTGAAAATAAAAGTCCTTCTTTACTTGGCCCCACCCTATAGGTCTCAGCTTAGAACTCTCATAGTAGAGAAATTTGCTTTTCTTTAAAAAGTGCTAATATAGTTCCTTCTCTCTGAGGGGGGAAAAGCTATTTCTAATTTCATTTTCAGTCATTTCAAAAGTTAGAAATCATTTTTTCCACTGCATAGAGTGTAACTCAGTTTTCTTCTTTCAACATCAAGGCAGTAGACACATACTGAACACTCATTTATTATTATGAATTTGATGCTTCACTTATTTTTAAGATTATAGAGAAAATTTACAGTCACTCACCAGAATTTTCCTCTCCCCCATCCATTTCAGCTTTGTTTCCTCCCTTTGTCTCCATAAATTTCTCTTTCAAAAGTTATTTACTAAGAAGACCTCTCTCTGTCTCTCTCTCTGTCTCTCTCGCTCTCTTTCTCTCTCTCATCTTCATGGAAACTTCATGGAAATACATAAAAATGCAAGTATGCTTGGGATTTGTCTGGGTTGATGCAAAGATTGATATAGATTATGGTATCTTGAATTTTCTGAGAACTCTCAATATGATAGAATTGAAATTGTGAATGAAGCTTATTTGTGGCTTGTTAACCTTGTAATTGCTCAGGATCCTCCTCACATTTTTCAGTGAGGCCATTCATTGCCTTACATATTTCACAGGTGAGAAAATCAATGGCCACTAGAAAGCTAAATGATTCAAGCAACTCTAAAGATTTAGGCCCCAGGCTTTCACTACCATTTCCTCTACAAGCCTAGCCTGTTCTGAAAAGTATATTTGAGAGGGGGAGGAGAAAACCTGAAAGTTATTGTGAATGAGTACCATTTTTGTTTGAGGAAAGAAGGAAAAGCATCAGGATTATAGATTTTTAATTTAAAGCCTATATGTGCATATGTCCAGTGTAATCCTAAAGAACTATATTCTCTGGATGTTTAATTATTCAGCCTTCAGCCCAGAGTAGGAAGATGGGTTCAACGAGCTTGGAAAGTAGGCTGTAGTGAGGATGAGAAGACTGCATTATCTTTCAGTTTATTTCATGAGACACATTTCTAACATGAGATTAAAAGGCAAGAGTGTGTTTCATCATATCTAAAGACTTTCTGTTTTTCAGTGCAGCGTCTCTGGAACTAAAATCTGCCGAAAGACAAGGGCTGCCCAGAGGTCATCAGAGTCATGCATTCCTTGGGAGTGGAGCAGGACAGTTGAGCTTGAATGGGAAATGCAGGAAGAGGGATGCCCAGTGACCCATGAAAAGCCTCTCCCTTGAGTTTTGCTGTTGAGAGGCCAAATGCTGGGGTTCTCTAAGAAGCTGACAAACTGATGCTTGCAGATCAAATCACCTTCCCTGTGGGTGGGAGGTCAGGGTGGCTGCTGTCCATGGTGTGGCTGATGGACTGTCCTGGGTGTTTCAGACAAAGAGGCCTCCCCAGTAGCCAGCAGTCCCCCTCAGCACCGCCTTCATGCACACTGCTTGTTCATGGTCTTGGGCCTAGGCTGGGGGTGATGGTAGATAAATGACCTTGAAACACATTCCACATACTTGAACACCTTCTGACAGTCAGCTTAGGGAACAAAACAGGGCTCAGAACAAAAGTGGAAACCACAAATGTGCAAACTGCTTAACTAAAGGGAAGAAGTCGTCAGACTGGTTATAATGGGAGCAGTGTATAGGTTTTCAACCTATGGACAACTAGAAAGAAAATACCTTTTCAAGTCCAGGGTCTAAGGGAGGAAGTGGACCATGCGAGTCTCTATGTAAACAAACCAAGGAGCATGTGAAAAAGTAACAGATATGTTACTCAGTGTGTTCTGAAAAGTAATAGCCTAAAGCCTGAGAGGGAGAAGGAGCAAAGTAGAAAAGGTGGAAGGGAGGAGGAAAGACTTCAGACATTACTTCCAGTCCCAAAAGGTGAGGGTCCAGTGCGAGAAGGATCTCCGTAAACACCCAGCAGGTTTGTGGCAGTGTTCACTAGTTGGAGTAGTGTAGGGATTTCCTAAGACTGTTTAGGAACCCAAGTAAACTTCCAACCTCCTTCATCTCGCCGGACAAAGGCTTGTCCCTGCTGAAAGGAATGGGTTTTCACATGGCAGTGGGGTGTCAGGGACGTGGAAAAGGCCACATCTGTTTTGTTGGGTGAGACATCAGGAGTATAGCCAGAAGAGGTGAAAGGGGGGAAAGGGTTGGGGGAAAGGTTAGACATGCTCTGTAAAGCACCTGGTTGGTTGGGTACCCCAGAGAAAAAGGCCAAGTCCTCCTCCTGCTGACTGCCTGTGTTGTGCAAGGCGGCCACCTGAGCATTCTCATAAGGAATGGGCAGACCCATAATGCCACCATGTTCATAACTGGCCTCCTCACCAGGAAACTGTGGGAATGTGTTCCTTTCAGGCTGAGAGAGCACGGCACTGTAGTTAGCTGGCACACTATCATCAATGGTGTCGATGTCTTTTAATCCAAGGGTTTTCAGAACCCATGAGTCCACAGGAGGATTTGGCTGACCCTCACAGGCAGCAAACTCACTAAAGAGGTTTCTCTTGGCACTCTTGGGATGGGGGATGTCCATAGTAGGGTACCTTCCCTCCTTTGGTTTCCTCTTCCCATTTTCTGTACATCCATAGATTTGGGTGGGTCCGTTTTGCATCAGCAATTTCTAGAGGAGACAAAATTTGATGAACTTGGGAAGAGATAAGAAAATTGAGGAACCCTCCAAAAAGTCCTTATTGGTCCTTTTCAGTCAGTTAAGAGATTTTAAATATCAGAGGTGCCTGATGCTCACACACAGCATGCAGAAGCTCAGTACCACTGATTTCTTTGGCTAAACACTAATTGTAGCTTGTCAGCTATTCATTCCTACAGCTCTGGGGGAAAGGCTCTATCTGGCTGCTTTCTGGATGGCTCTACTCAAGGAAGTTGGAACATCATGAAAAGAATGGAAAGGCTGCTTGATTTGGAGTTTGCGAATCTAGGTTCAAAACCCAGTCTTGTCTTTTGTTGCCAGTGTGACTAGCCATCTCTTTCAGCCTCAGTTTCCTCACCTGGCTTGGAACAGATGACCCCCACAGTTCTTTCCAGTTTGAAATTGATGGTCCTATGACCTATCAAAACCACTCAGGGAGCTATGTGACAATGCAGGAAAACAGAGTCTTCAGCTATTAGATGGCTTGAACTGCATCATTTAACATCAATTTGTATTCTGTGTCTCTCAGCAAATTAACAAATAAAGTAACAAAGAAAGGAAAACAATCCACAAGAGCTGTTAAAAATAAGATGGGGCAAGGGGCAGCAAGTAGTGATTTCCAAAGTGCATTTTGGAATTTCCTTCATAATGCTCAAAAATGCTAAGCCTAGAGTGATGACACACCCTATTTAACATCAGACATTAAATCCCAGATAAATCTGAACTTTGGCAAGAAGCCAGGACTGCAAACTGACAATGAAATTGACCACAATATACTGGATGAATTGACAACCTTGTTATCTGACCAGTCTCTATCACTTTATGCTTTGGAAACCCAGAAAAGGAAGTGGGATAAAAGGAGGAGATAAGAAGGAAGTCTTTGCTGCCTGTGGCTCATGCCTGAGCCCTTGGAGTCAAAGGCAAAATAGGCAACCCTGACAGATGCTTCCCTTCACCCAACTCCTTTCTGGTCAGCATAGGACAGGAGTTCTTAATCTGACGCTGGTGAATTTTAAGAAAAAATTCATTTTTGATCATTGTATTTCAGCATAATAAGTTTCCTTTGTAAATCTATATATTTTGTTCTATGCATTTAAAAACATGATTCTGGGAAGGGATGCACAGGCTTCCTAAGACTGCCAAAGGAGATGATGCTGCAAGGGAAGTTTAAGAATTCTTGCCCTTGAATTTTGTTTCATTTTGTTCACTTCTCTCCATACCTTTCTTCCTTCATTTGCCATTACCCTCTTTCTTTGACCTTGCCCTTTCCTGTTCTGAAGCTGCCTTTGCAACACAACCTAGGATGTTTATTCAGACTAAGATGTCACCTAAGAGAAAAGTACAGACCCATATGGGTGATCTCCGAAGATAGCCCCAGTGTTCTCTTCCAGCATTACAACCAAATCCTTTTTGACTCTACAAACCAAAATAAGAGAAAAAACAAACAAACAAAAGGAAAAACTTGAGCAAACCTTGGAACTGGTCATTTGCCCTTGGAAAAGAGAAGTCCACATTTTGAGAGAAGTGACCGAGAATGGGACTCTATCTCTACCCATGAAAAGGACCTTTCTCTGTCTAAGACTCACTGGGTGCGTACAAACAAAATTCTGTAATCTTTTCTTGATAGAAATTGGCTTAAAATCAGTACCCCTTTCACAGTGTTTTAGGAAAAGAAGGGAAGAGCAAAGGAGAAGGAATGGTACCCAATGGGCTATTCCTTTGGGTTTTAATGTTGTCCACTTAGTGTCAAGCTATCCAGAAGTGGGATAGCATCCCAGGATATTGGAAGAACCCCTTTGGGATCTTTGGAAGGTGTAGTGGTATGGGGGTGGGGGGAGATATGGATGAGATGGGTTTCTCTCTGCACTGACAGGGCAGTTCCCTCATAGAGAAGGTCATTGAGCCACCAGAGAATTATTCTGCATCTTTTTTGACATGTGAGTTTGGACATAAGTCACTTCTGACTAATTCTACATGAGAGCAACTCCCTTTCCTCCAGGTGTACAAACACTTCAGAGCCAGCTTAGATTGATTAATGATGTGAATAATGATAATCATGCTAGAACATGTACAAAAACATGGCCAAAGGACAGAAATGGGGAGCTGGAGAGAGCTTGTTTTAAATTTAACAGTCTCAAACACTGAATTTACATACAAATCTCTAACTAGAATGGAGATGTCCAGCCTTTGCCCAACATGCTAATAATATCCAGGAGTTAGGGTGACATATCTTCCCCTTGTAACCTTCTGTATCTGAATGCTACCATTAAATCAAGGGGCTCTTTCATTGGGATTACTTTCAGAGGCCTATCCATGTAGTAGCTCCAGAATTGATGATGGGAGCCATGTAAGACACCCTGATCTTGGCTGTAGCATTGATGGTGGACACTTTAGTAGCTTCCTCAGAAGTAACTTCAGACTTTTTTTCTCCCCAAACCCCTACAAAGAACTAACTGTGTCCAAATCCCAGAATCATGGTAATGACTCTGCTTACTGTGAGGCTGGCTAACCTTTATAACCCTGAGTGTGTCACCAGTCCTTAGATCTTCAACCTCCACATTTATAAAACAGGGAAAAATCTAGCTCCTAATGAATTCTCAGACATAGAAGACATCATGGGACTATCTATGAAAGGACTTTCCTTCCTGCGATGTACTCATGTCACACTTATGCCCAGCCTATCACCAGTTTCCTTCCAAACTCCACTCAAGTGCTGCCTTCCTCAATGCTACTGCTCTCCTGCCTCAAATTACAATGTATTAAGTGTGTGTGTGTGTGTGTGTGTGTGTGTGTGTGTGTGCATGCACACACACTCTGAGAGCAGGAATCATTTCACTTTTGTCTGAATCTCCAACACCAAGCTCAGTACCTGGCATACAGTAGGCACTTAATACATAAGATCAAGGTATTAAAATTATCTTACCAAAAGCACCTTTTCAGCATCGTGTATTTCTTCCAGGAACTGAGAACACTGTCCAGCCCTTCCCTGACCCCCAAAGCCCTTCTGGCTTGACAATGAAAACGTCTCATACCTTGGCTCTCTGCTCAAGACATTTCACCAGAGCCGCATTCAGGTATTGTCTGAGGTTGCTGTTCTCTTCATGTAACCTAGCAAGTTCTTCCTCCTTCTGCAGCAGGGTATCTTGGAGCTAGGGAGGAGATGCCCACAGTGGTGAAAGCTGCTATCCAGTATTGACTTTGTAACTTTATCAATTGGCTCATGGGCCTGCTTAGCCTCCATTCTGCCTTTGTTTGCTTTATGAAGACAATCTCGGGAAACTCTAGTCTTGCATTCAGTGTGTCCTTCCCATCCCCCATCTGACTGTTCAGTTTTCAGCTGTCAACTTTGCCTGTTCTTTGCAAACTATTTGACAAGATTGGGACATTCTCCAAATGACCACTCTGAGTGAATAACTCCTACATGCATGTGTGCAGGAAAGCAGAGACCACCCACCCCCACCCCAGCTGCTCCAACAGAGAGAAGGATACTCAGAGAAAATGCTCTCCTGGGACCTGGCTCTCTACAGTTCACCAAGGGGCTAGATTCAGTCTGATCTGTCTTATGGGATTTGGATTTGAAGTCCTCTGCAAACAAACAAGAAAACCTCCAAGACAGGAAGGCTACATTGAGAAGATTGCCTCAACTTCTCTTATCCATTGGACTTTCTTGCATTTTTGCTTATTCTTGGAATCCCATACTGAAAGCTATCTCTTGAATGGGAAGATGAAGTGAAGGTGGGGTAGCCATGAGAAGTTGTCCCCCTCCATAAGGAATTAGGTGGCTGCTCTATCCCAGTCATCCCTGGTTACCTGTTTGTTTCTGTAGAGTTGTGAAGACAGCTGATTCCCTGACCCAGCATAATCCTCTTGGACCAAGAAATCCCAATCATTGCATTGTTCTGGGGGAAGATAGAAAGACACATTGTGTTGCCCCTGTCCATGTGAGAGAGTTTTTCTGAGGGCTTTGGAAATATACCAGAGAATATGCCAGCATCTTAATTACTCCAGCCAAGGAGATTGTAGGGAAAAATCTCTGAATCACCATCTACCATTTTCAGATAGCTGAGTCCATGAAGAAATAATATCTATAGAATTTGGCATCTGGTGGCCATTGAGGTGAATTGGTGACTGTGCACATATTAATTTTATCAAGTATTACCAAAATATTACATAAGTATACATGCACATATATATACTCTCAAAAGAATGAATGTAGTAAGCATTTATAGTTTTTATTAGCATATATTAATGTGATATATTGTACTATGTACATGTGTGTATATATAATACAATATGTATAAACACCACACGTGCATATACACACATATGTTTATATGCATATATGTGTATTTTTGTGTGTAATTTTCCATTGAGAACATTGCCCAATCCTACCTTTCTTTGGCACCTTGGGACCACAAAACAACAAAGAAGTTCTGGAGTCAATCTCTGTTGGTAATGGAATTATTTCTTCAAGGAACCCCCACCTCCCTTTTAGATATATTTGGACAGATGCTGTATCGGCCAGCTAGCGACATGGTGGTAGATGCATTGTAGAGAGTTTAGGTCATCTTTGTCTAAGCACCGTTCCCGGGGTTTTGCATCCTACCATCAAAGTGGCATTGTGCTGGACTTATATCATCTCTGCTCCCTTTTTCTTGTCTGCCAAACAAGTTTTAATTACATTAGAAGAAGCAAAGGAAACTTTCACAGGAGACCACCACAAATAATGCCTATGATATGACTCCATGGTCATATGCATGCAATGCCCCTCTTTTACCTTCCTTCCAAATGGATAGTTCTTCTTTCTAAAGCACGAATTGTATTAAAGTGTGGTCATTTTAAAGAGTGGGCGGGGAGGAGTTGGGGATTTGGGGCCTCAATTGCTTCCTTTAATCTGATATTAATGGATAGGGTGTTAGAGACTGAAACCAAATCACCTTTTTCCTCCCCCTCTAAAATTTCAGTGTCTTTTAACTGTTCTATACTACCTACGAGAAAGAACTGTGCTGTCTAACAGCTTCCATTCTTAGAAACTGAGATTTGCAGTATCATTAGTGAAGATCATTTAATACTAACTGAATACTGATTACAATTAGGGATTGGGCATCATGGGTGTAAGAAATGGAATTCATATCCTGGTCATGTTTCCCTTACATGCCCCCTCCCCAAAGGCAGAAGTGTTCTCTTAGCCATATAGTTTGATCACTTAGCACTTACAAGACTCTGAAGATAGCATCTCCAAGAACATCCTTTCCTTCTCTCAAACCAACCAGACAGGACTCCCCTAATATGAAAGGCTGAACTTCAATGAGCATCTCGACTCCAAAAGAGCTTAATGAAATTGGACAGCACATAATGCCTGGCAACCCAAAGATCACCTAGTGAATACAATGATACTTTTCCCTTTCCCAGAACCATATGTGGTGGCCCACCAAACAAATGTCATTGCACAAGAAGGTGACCTAGGCTCCCTCTGCCAGAGAAAAACCAGCAGGTCACTTTGTTCCTGGATACATGATGATTTGGGCTTCTTTGCCTGTGAGCTAGCAGTTCCCTCTTCTGTCTAGCCAGAGCTCCTTCTCCCTTTGCAGACATTTACTTCCCAGTGTTGGGTGTAATTGGTGTGTCTGGGTGCCGGAAAGCTCCCTGGGCAGTGCCGGGGAAAGCAGAAGAGCAAGACTTACCCTGTGACTGCCGCTCTTGTTGCTCCTTTCTGTTGTCCAGGAGACCAGCAGCCCAAAAAGAGACCCAAGTTTCCCTGGAAACGTCAACACTGGATGCTGACGTTGAGGTGGAATGGGGGCAATTATAGTTCTGGCCCCCTGCAAAGTGCTGATCTTGGCAGGGGAGACCGGTGCTCTGTAAAATACAACACAAGGGGTGGGGTCCAGTGATGTGGGGTGATGCCAAGCAAGACAGAAAAGGTGGGAGGAGGAAGGAGACAATAGATCCACTTAAAAAGAACAGTGTAGGTATGAGAAGTTGACTTGTGCTTCATTTGTGAGTGGTTCAAGTACAATGTACATACATATATACACAAAACATACCCATATACATATATACACATATATGTATGTGTGTATGTATACATGTACATGTATACATATGTGTATATATGCATGCATACATCACACATTTACTTCTTGTTTTGACTAGGAAGCAAAATCAAACACCCAATCCTTTTGAACACCTAAACCATCCCAGGGATCCCCCTCTCCTCCTTTCTAGCGTACTTCTTGCTCTTTAATGGGCAAATAAGAAAGTAAGCAGTATCCTAAAATTTTAACAGTCTCAATATTCTCACTGAATGACTGTCAAAAAGCAAAGCCCGAACAACAGAAAACCTGACTTGAATTTACTGAAGCTTGTCTATGACACCACTCCTTCCAAACAAACAAACAAAAAATGGGAGGGGGGAAGATAAGGAAACCTGACAAAGCAAATTCCCAAATCCAACATATAGTTTTGCCTTTATAAACAGACAAAATCTGAGATCTATTCCCCTCCTCCTCATTGCTCAGACATCACTCTAGGTGATTAAGGACAAGGTGGGGCAATGGTTAAGCTAGTAAGACCCCAACATCTCATTCTGGTCTTCTATATTGATTTGGTTGGAGGATCCTACAACAGAAACAGTGACCCCCCAAAAATGAAACATTTCTTGATTAACCTGAGATAGAAGTTTCCCCCACTCCCCACAAAAAGCCAACTACAGATATATATATATATATTTAAAAAGATGCTTTCTTTTTGTTTTCCTGCAGACAGCTCATGTCCCACTTGTCCAAGTTAGGAGTACTGTTAACATACTCAATGACCAGTTGGCTCCAAGCCTAGTTCTTCCACTGGAAGTTGCTGGGTTCGCACCTTTCAATTGACACAAGCATGCACACTTGGATTCATACATATATGTTGTAGATAAAATAATAATTAGTGTTTAAGCTTGGGTAATGCCTTCTCTCAGCTGCATATCAATGATTACTCCTAAGTCCCAGTCGACTCCAACTCACATCTGCAATTCAATTTGAATGTAAAATAGACACAGGAAAGCTTCCAGGGCTAATTCCTCTCACTCTCGGTCTCGGTCCTGCAGCACAACCATCACTCAGTACTTCAGGCAGGTAGTCTAAGGAGGCCCCCTCCTCCATCCCCATCCTCCCCAAACAGGTATAGCCATCCACAGAGCAAGGCAAAGCATGGTTACCAGGCACGCAGCCTGTGGGGCATAATGGATTAGTAACTCATTTTCTTTGTATTGGCGAATGTCTAATGGTCCAGAAGTCGACTGTGTCCGCAGCGTTAGGGCTGGGGAAGATCTTCGATCACTCCACATAGAGTTTTCTTAGGCAAAATACAACCAAAGGGGAAAGGAGAGGCAGGGAATTAAGAAGAGTCAAGCCTTGTTCATTTTCTCTGCAACTAGCTCGGAAAGGTCCCGTTTTGAAGCCCACCCGGCTGGGATGCCACAGACCTAGAAACTTGAGCCATGTTTATGAAGTATTTTTTTTCCTTCGAGAGAGTCTGCCAGCTTACTCCCTGGGTTCAGGAAGCGCTTCCCCATTATATAACCACTACCTGAAGCAATCAGAAAAGTCCACCCAGAGCCTCTCACTCTGCTGGGATGTCGAAATCCAAGCAGAGTAAGGTGAGAGGAATGGTAAGTGTGCAAAGAAATTCTGGGACCCGGAACGCAGCCCTGGGGCGGCGAGCCGGAGGTCAGGGCAAGCCCCAGAGGAAACTGGTGAAAGCCAGAAGGAGGCAGGTGCAGAAATAAGGTAGGGGAGCGAGCTCCGGGAGAGAACTTGATCGGAGTCGCAGGGGCCAGAGAGAGCTGGCTTCCCCTCTGGAAGAAGCCTGGAATCTACAGCTCCACTTTCTTGCCCAGCCCCAGGGCGAAGGCGCCTGCCTTCCCCTTCCCCACTTACCATGGTGCTGGCTGGGGCCGCCCGAGCCTCAGCCAGGAGCGCCCTTTCCCCAGTCCCGCCCCACCGAGGAGCTTTAAATGACTGGGAGGGGGCGAGCCTGGGGAGGCGAGTTCTAATCCCCAGGAGCTCCCAGTGACGCCTCGGGGCTTTCTGGAAACGCTGCGATCTGATTTGGTGCGAAGCTGTCAAACTTGTGACGCTAGGGCACAGGCTGGCAGCCGGCTGCTCTAAGGTCACCGTGGCCCGCGCGCAGACGGGGAAGGGAGCGTCCCGGAGCGCAGGACTAGGGCCAAGTCCAGGGCCAACAGCGGGACTCCGGGTGCCCAGCAGTGGAACCAAGGCTGCTCAGAGTCATTTCAAAACGGGCGCCCTAGCCAGTCTGCCGAGCTGCGCCGTGACAGTGCTCCTGGCGTCGGCGCGCAGCTCTGGGTGCGACCAACCGAGCGGAGCCGGAATCCCATAGACGGAGCGCACTGTGCAGCGCTGTCTGTCTCGTACTCAAGAGTTTAGAAAAGCGGCGCGGCTGCGGCGATTGTCCCAGGAGCATAGCTGGAAAGACTCGGGACCGAGCAGTTAAGGACAGTGATGAGGGAAAGGGAAGAGGCAGCGGGAAAGAGAGTGGCGGGGAAAGTGGAGAAGGCGCCGGGTGCCAGGGAGTGGTCAAGCTAAGGCAGCCCCGCGGAGTAGGCTGAGCAGCTGTGATCAGCAGCAGCACCGGCTGTTGCTCCATGCAGCCTGGAGGTTCCTCAAGTTTAGATCTGGGAGGGACCTTGCCAGACGTTAATCCCACCCCTTCCATAAAAGAAAAGGAAACTGAGGCCGGGCAGTGGCTGTCACAAGTGCCAAGTCACCGACATTAGTTAGGAGTGACTGGCTCAGACAGACATGTTTATGCTCTCTATGTATGTTAAAGGTTCTCTGATGTTCAGTTTGTGCCGGGGAGCTATGGCATGGAACCCGACCTTTGAGCCAGCATCTATGACTTCCCTGAGCACCAGGTGTTTAGGCCTGAAAAGGGAGGGAAAGTAGCTCTCTTCTCTTTCCCATTTGCCACAGCACTAAATCATATGGTCTTTTCTCAGGTCCTCTGGGCAAAATCTACTCACGCCCCAGTCACCCCATACCCTCAGCTGGCAGTTAGGAGCTAGGTTTCCGGTGCCCTTCCCCCCTAATCCCAACCAAGAGCCAATCAGCCCTGTCTTTGTTCAGGCTGCTGACTCTTGGCCCCACTCCTGCACCAAACATTCTAGTCCAAACCGTTTTAGCCACCACTCCCTTTGGTGAGTTTTCTCCCTTCCTTAAAGCAAGTTCTTTGAGGACAGAGACTTGGCCTTTGTGCCTCCAGACCTTAGCACTGAACTTGGCTTAATAAATTATGAGTCTGTCATTCATTCACTCATTCATTCATTCATTCATTCATTCATTCATTCATGCAAAGGAGGTAATTCAGTGTCTGAAGAAGTTAGGTATACACACAACATATAAACAAACCAAGGAGCAGTGTCTTTCCCCAGTTTCTCAGTCTGGTTTCTCCAGGTCTGCCTAGACTGAAGGGCAGTAAAGGGAAAGGACAGAAAAAGAGAAGGGGGTAAGAGGGAGGAAGGGGTATCCCCATCCAGCACAGCGAGAAAACCCAAGCTGTAGGTAACCAGAGTGGTGACAGAGATGTTTGCTTCTCATTTACCCAGTAAAACAGATTATCTAGATACCCAGTGCTTAGGCAGTCCCTAACAAGCATCTGCTCCCACTCCTGAGGTGGCTGATTGGCCCCAGCAAGTTGGGGCAGGGGGAGGAGGGGAACCTTAATGTTGTGATAACAAGAAGAAGTGTTTTCCAACTACAATTCTTGGTTCCTCAGTCTTTAGGGTTCACAATTAGACTCGTCTGATAAATGGGAAATGAATTTCAGGTATAACATGGTACCAAGGGAGGGGGAGGAGTGAAATCCAGGTGTGTCTTAAAGATATTATTTCTGTATGTTAGGAATAGGGAGAAGGATGATAGAGAATATGTTTGATTTTAATCTAAAATGGTAGAAGAGAAATGTGCATCATTCCAGAAGGGAAAGGCAAAATTGCATTGGGATCAGTAAACTGCTTTACTCTTCTTTAGGGAATCCTGATTAAAGGAAGAAAAAATAGTTTTATCAAACAGTCTCATTGGGAAGGGAGATGTGAGGAGGATTCAGATGCCTTGAAAAAAGAAAAAAGATAAGAGCTGCCAGTTTGTACATGGATAGGTTGGGAAACTCTGAGTCATGAAGACCCACTGTTTGAGTTCAAATCCTGCCTTGGACATGTGACAGCTGAGTGACCCTGGGCAAGTCACTTATCCTTTTAAAGCCTCAATTTCCTTAACTATGAAGTGGGGATAAATGTGACACACTCTGTCATTACGTGTTAGCCATTCTTAGTATGGGGTTATAGATTTTGAGGTAAATGGGACTTCAGAGGCCGTGTAGTCCCTTTCATCTTAAAATCTATAATCTCATACTGATAATGGTTAACATTTATATAATACATAACAGAACTATTTTCTTTTGGGGGGAGGAAGTGAGGGTGACTTGTGACTTGCACAGAGGTGGACTGGCATAGAAAGATAGTAGGTAGCATAATATTAAAGCTGAATGGTTTGGAATCAGTGGCAATGAATGACAAGTCAGGCATAAGAATATGTCATGTAAGATGAGAAAGCAGTGGACAGAAATGAGTGCAATTTATTGAAAATTTATTTATAAAATTATGAACCTAGAACTAGAAAGGACCTCAGAGATGATCTAATCTACCCCTTTTTACACATGATAGCCCTGACACCTGGAAAAGGAAATTTCTTTAAAAAGAACCTCTTCTTTGGGTCATCTAGTGATGTGACTCCCCACAGGCCCAAAGATACTCTGGAAGAGTCTGCACTCTGGAAACTATAGCTCAGAAGACCCCACTAGTGTACTTGAATGTGTATTTGTATGCTGGACTGATCAGACAGTAGACATATTTAGCTCAAAACAAAGACATCTACTAAAGGTGGCATAGAAAAAAAAAAGTAGCTAACAGAAATCCCCTCCTGCCCAGAAATGGTGTTATTCTCCAACAAATACACAGAACATAAGAGGGAAGAGGGGGCACAAATCAGTTATACTGGAAGTGAGGCTCACATATGGCCAAAGTAGCTTGAAACTTTGTTACTTCAGGGTCTGGATGTCTTTTCTTTCTATTGTCATCATACTTCTACTCTATGGGTACAACAACATGTCTTTGGGGATGATCACTCTACTGGTTTCCTTGGGCTTGACTACTCTTTGGAGCTCTACTGTCTATGGCCATCTGGAATCCATACTTACTTATTTCTCTTTCTTCTAAAAGCCATCCTCCTGGAATCTATATGCTGGCCAATGACATTTCTCCTTCTGCTTAATTTGGTATCTCCTACTATTTGAGACATTTGCTACAAAACACCTTGGCCAGTGGTGGGAAGATAGAACCCAGTCCCTCTTCTGCCTCCTGGTTAAAGCACAAGAATCATTTTCCATAAAGGTTCTTCCCCCTAGACGATGTCTCAGAGCTGATAAGCATGCTGGCCGCATGGAACATGGCTATATTTAGCAATCAAGTAGTGAGCTACCCCACCATGACTCCATAAGTGAGAACTCTAAAGACCAAGTAAAGGAGTGATAGAGCATAGACATATCTTTTAATTCATCAACATCTCCTCTCTAGATAGCCTTCCCAATTTTGTGATATCATCAATGGTGCTGGAGGAAAATCAATGGTTCATGAACCACCTCCCTCTCCCCCAATATTTATAATACCTATTTTGTGATAAAATATTAGATTTTAAATATAGTGACAGACTTAACACAGTTTTCCTTGTTGATTAAGAATACTATATGATGGCTTCTCCCTCTATGAACAAAAGGTTCATTTCAAAACTGCCTTTTGTATTGTGCTTAAGAGGGTGGTATGAAAAGGGGCCTAATAACAGAGGAGTTGCTGAGTCGGGATACTGTCTCCCAGCAGGGCAAAGATAAAATAGGTGGTAACTTGACCTGTATACAGACACAATCTGTAGACACACAGACGTTTAGTTGGGAGCGAAGGGGATCTGGGCTGGTAAATTGGCTGGCATATGGAATGTGATTTCATTTCTCCCCTGGAGAATGCTTTCTCCTATTCACCCATTAGCCTGCCTCAGTGCTACAGAGGAGAGAGCCATTCACTTCGTCTTCTCTCCACAGCTGCAGGACCATACTCTCTATCCCACGAGGAATGCATTATTTCATCTGCTTTTTTTTCTTTAAAAAAAATTGGTCTTTCAGCCTTCCTTTCCTATTTTCTGCACCCTTCAAAATATTCCACCTTTCCTGGGGTTGAGTATTAATCTCTGGGTTAGAGGATAAGATGTTGTTCTAGATGGGACTTCAGATTTCTAAAAGTGGAATGGAAACATTGGCAAATGTCATCCACACCTTCCTGAAGAAATCCTCTGCCCCCTAGTAGAATTACATTAAATTGAGAATGGAAAGCTTTGCTTTGATTGCTTTCATTTTCATATTCCCTGTCTCTAGCATGCAATATTGCATCTAGAAAGTGGTTCACAAATGCTTGTTGTTTGGGGGTTGGGTCAGGGGGTTTGGAGAGGTGAGAAGTGGAGTCAAGATGGAAAAGACAAGGAATCACCTGAGCTCTCTCCCAAACTCCTCTATAAAACTTTAAATTATACCTCAAAACAAATTCTGGAGTGGCAGAATCCACAGAAGGATGGAGTGAAACTTTTTTTCAACACAAGACAACTTAGAAGTCTAGCAGAAAAGGTTTGTTGAGCCAAGGTGAGAGTGGAGTACAGTTTAGCACGGACCAGGTTGTGCCCTAGCAGGCAAGTAGTAAACCTTGGGGGCAACTGAATCAGTGATAGCAGTGGCAGTTACCAGACCTCTAAGCCTGGAGATGGTAAGGAGGTCAGACAACTGGTCAGAAGGATGGGTTCCCTTGCTGGTACCATGTTGCATTGTCCATACTTGGATCTGGGTCATAGTCCTGGATCTCAGTCCCACATTAAAGGGGAGCACTAGCACACAGCAGAGCTTGCAGCCGCAGTGAAGCTGAGATTCTAGTCACATTTGCAGGGCAGGAAAAGATGTTTGTGGTCACTCAGAGACAAGAGCACAGACCTGAAAGTAGCAAACACAATTCTCCCTTTCAGAGGTTTCTAAAGTGGTCAATACCACCTCCTGGGGAGTACTGTAGTAGCCTCAAGTGCATTTGGGGGGTATGGAATAAAAATAACGGCGCAGTAGAAGTGTAGGGAAAGAAGAGAAGAAAATTTTGAAAAAAGCATTGGTACATATTTCATCTGTATCAGGCACTGGAAAATAAACACATGAAATGCAAGTTAGAATTAATCAGTGGTCAAGTTGGTTGAAAGATCTTTATAAGCAAATGTGTCTCACATTGCTTCAAATTCCAGTATGCATTGTTGAGAATATGTCATTGTAATGGCTTGTTTACAAAATGATACAATATGGCTACATAATGTTACATGATCAAAATTTCAGTACGGGAAAAAATACAATAAATTATTAAATTTAAGGTGTGTCATTTAAATACATATATGTGTGTGTGTGTGTGTGTGTGTAATATATTTTTAAATGAAGCAAAAGATTAGGAAATGATGTTAAAGGTTAAAGACAGGAGCTTGGGGGGTGCTGAGTACTCTTTTAAAGGTAGTAGTAAGTCAAATAAGTTTGGGAAACTCTGCCATAGATACCTTGCAGCACACACACACACACACACACACACACACACACATACACACACACACACACACACACACACAAAACCCCTGAAGTTTGGGACACTGCAAAAACAGAACCCATTTTAGCATAAAGTGGAAAGTCAAGAAATAGGCTGGAAAAATGAGCAAACATCAGAAAAAAGATACTTACTAGAGAAAGTTCTCATGGTGACAGGGAAGATCAAAATACAACCTCAGAAGAAGACAACAAAGTCAAAACTGCTACACCCAAAGTCTCAAAGAAAAACATGAATTGGTTTCAGGCCATGGAAGAGCTCAGAAAGGATTTTAAAAATCATTTAAGAGAGGAAGAGGAAAAAAAAATCAGAAAAAAGAGAGTGATGCAAGAATATTATGAAAAAAAGTCAACAGCTTGGTAAAGAAAGTACAAAAGAATGAAGAAAATAACAAATTACAAAACAAAATAGACCAAATGGCAAAAGAGGCATAAAAATCCAATGTTGGGCAAAATAACTTAAGAAGTACTGTTTTTCAATGAATTAGACTTTCAAGTCAAAATTCAATGAAGAGAAGAACTCATTAAAAAGCAGAATTGACCAAATGGAAAGGAAAGTACAAAAGCTGACTGAAGAAAATGATTCCTTAAAAATTAGAATTGGGCAAGTGAAAGCAAATAACTGTATGAGACGTCAAGAAATAATGCAACAAACTGAAAAAGAATGAAAAAATAGAAGAAAATGTGAATTATCTCATTGAAAAAAACAACAACTGATCTGGAAATAGATGCAGGAGAGAATTTAAGAGTTATTGAACTACCTGAAAGTCATGATAAAAACAAAAAAATAGAAAAGCAGATATCTTTCCAGAAATTCCCAGGGAGAACTGTTCCAACATTCTAGATGCAGAGGGTAAAATAGAAATTGAAAGAATCTGCTGGTCACTTCCTGAAAGAGAACCCAAAATGAAAATTCCAGGAACATTATAGCCAAATTTCAGGTCTCCCAGATAAAGGAGAGAATATTGCAAGCATTCTGAAAGAAACAAGTCAAGTATCATGAAGTCATAGTCAGGATAACACAAGATTTAACAGTTTCTACATAAAACTATTAGAGGGCTTGAAATATGATATCCCACAGGATATCAAAGAGCTATGATTACTACCAAGAATCACCTACCCAGAAAAATTGCATGTAATCCTTGGGGGGGGGGGGGGGAATAGATATTCAGTGAAACAGAGGACTTTCAAGCATTCCTGATGAAAAAACTAGAGCTGAATAGAAAACCTGACTTTCAAATACAAGACTCAAGAGAAACATAAAAAGGTAAACAGGAAAGAGAAATCATAAGAGATTTAATAAGTTTAAACTGTGCAAAAATGATATTTGTAACTCCTAAAATCTTTCTCATTATTAGGACAGTTAGAAGGAGTATACCTAGGCAGAAAGCATGCGAGTTGCATATGATGGGATGTTTATCTATAAAAAGAAATTTAAAGGATGAGAAAGAGGAATGCACTGGGAGAACAGGAAAAGGAGAGGTATAATGGGGTAAATAATCTGATATAAAAGAGGTACAGAAGAGATTTTTAGTGGAGAGGAAGATGGAGGAGGTAAGTTGGAACATGTGAATCTTACTGTCACTAACAAACACACTCAGTTGTTACTTACCCTATAGGAAAATAGAAGGGGAAGGGGATGAAGGGGATCACTGATAGAATGGAGGGCAAATTCAGGAAGGTAAAAGTCAAAAGAAAAACATTTTTGAAAATGGACAGAATGAAAGAAGGGAGAGATTAGGATAAACATAGGGATAATAGGATGGAGAGGAACACATAGTAATCATAACTGAGAAAAAAATTTCAGCTTGTTTCTCTGATAAAGATCTTATTACTCCAATATATAGAGAATACATTTGTAGAAATAAGGGATATTCCTCAATTGATAAATGGTCAAAGATTATGAACAGGCAGTTTTCAGATGACATAATCAAAGCTCTTTAGTCATATGAAAGAAATGCTCTAAATCACTACTTATTAGAGTAATGCAAATTAAAACAATTCATATACACCACCCCACATCCATCAGATGCATTAATATGACATAAAAGGAAAATGACAAATGTTCGAGGAGATGTGGGAAAATTGGGACACTAATGCATTGTTGGTGAAGTTGTGATCTCACCCAAGAATTCTAGAAAGAATTTGGAACTATGCCCAAAGGGATATAAAACCAAACAATACTTCCGATAGGTCTGTATTACAGAGATTTAAAAAAAACTGGAAGAGAACATATATGTACAAATATTTATAGCAACTATTTTAATGGTGGCAAAGAACTGGAAACTGAGGGGATGCCCATCAATCAGGGAAGGACTGAAAAAGCTGTTGCACATAGTTTTGGTGGAATACTACTTCCTATAACAAATGATGAGCAAGATGTTCTCAGAAAACCAAAATGATTAATATGAACAATGCAAAGGGAAATGAACAGAACCAGGAAAACATAGTATACAGTAACATTATTATATGATGATCAATTGCGAATGACTTAGCTTTTCTTAGTATGCAATGATCCAAGGCAATTTTGAATGACATGAAAAATTCCCTTCACCTTCAGCAAAAGAATTGATGGTGTCTCAATGCATATTAAAACATACATTTTCTTTTTTTTCTTTCTTTCTTTTTTATTATTCTGTGTTTTCCTTCACAGCATGACTAATATGGAAATATATTTTGCATGACTGCACATGTATAACCCATGTCAAATTATTTTCCTTTTCAATGAGAGGGTAGGAAGAGTAATAATTTAGAAGCAACTCCCCAGAAATGTTAAAATAGGTTTTTTTTTTCAAGAAATTAGGGGAGTAGAAATGGCAGAGTAGAAAGACACACATATGCTAGCTCCAAACCCACATTCCATAAAATACCTGTAAAGAAGAACTCCCAACAAATTCTGGAGCAGCAGAAGCCACAGAACAATACAACGGAGAAGATTTCTGTTCCAGAGAGACCTGAGAAACAAATATCTTATTGGAAAAACAACTGACCTGGAAAATGGATCCAGGAGAGACAATTTAAAAATTATGGGACTGCCTAAAAGCCATGATCAAAAAAAGAGCCTAGACATCATCTTTCATGAAATTATCAAGGAAAACTGCCCTGAGATTCTAGAACCAGAGGGCAAAATAAGTATTGAAAGAATCCACTGATCACCACCTGAAAGAGATCCAAAAAGAGAAACTCCTAGGAACATTGTGGCCAAATTCCAGAGTTCCCTGGTCAAGGAGAAAATATTGCAAGTAGCTAGAAAGAAACAATTCAAGTATTGTGGAAATACAATCAAGATAACACAAGATCTAGCAGCTTCTACATTAAGGGATCGAAGGGCATGGAATAGGATATTATAGAAGTCAAAGGAACTAGGACTAAAACCAAGAATCACCTACCCAGCAAAACTGAGTATAATACTTCAGGAGAAAAAATGGTCTTTCAATGAAATCGAGGACTTTCAAGCATTCTTGATGAAAAGACCATAGCTGAAGAGAAAATTTGACTTTCAAACACAAGAATGAAGACAAGCATGAAAAGGTAAACAGCAAAGAGAAGTCATAAGAGACTTACTAAAGTTGAACTGTTTACATTCCCACATGGAAAGACAATATTTGTAACTCTTGAAACTTTTCAGTATCTGGGTAGTTGGTGGGATCACACACACACACACACACACACACACACACAGAGAGAGAGAGAGAGAGAGAGAGAGAGAGAGAGAGAACAGAGTGAATTGAATAGGATGAGATCATATCTTAAAAAATGAAATTAAGCAGTGAGAGAGAAATATATTGGGAGGAAACAGGGAGAAATGGAATGGGGCAAATTATTTCTCATAAAAGAGGCAAGCAAAAGACTTTTTAGTGGAGGGAAAAAGAGGTGAGGTGAGAGAAAAACATGAAGTTTACTCCCATCACATTCCACTAAAGGAAGGAATAAAATGCACACTCATTTTGGTATAAAAACCTATCTTACAATACAGGAAAGTGTGGGAGAAGGGGATAAGCAGGGTGGGGGGGGGGATGATGGAAGGGAGGGTAATGGGAGGAGGGAGCAATTTGAAGTCATCACTCTTGGGGAGGGACAGGATCCAAAAGAGAACAGAAGCAATGGGGGGGGCAGGATAGGATGGAGGGAAATATAGTTAGTCTCACACAACACGACCATTATGGAAGTCATTTGCAAAACTACACAGATTTGGCCTATGTTGAATTGCTTGCCTTCCAAAGGGAAGGGGTGGGGAGGGAGGGATGAAGAGAAGTTGGAACTCAAAGTTTTAGGAACAACTGTCGAGTACTGTTCTTGCCACTAGGAGATAAGAAATACAGGTAATGGAATATAGAAAGTTGTCTGGCCCTACAGCACAAAAGAGAAGATGGGGACAAGGGAAGGGAGGGATGATAGAAGAGAGAGCAGATTGGTGACAGGGGCAATCAGAATGCTCGGTGTTTTGGGGTGGGGGGAGGGGACAAATGGGGAGAAAATTTGGGAACGCAAAATTTTGTGAAAATGAATGTTAAAAGTTAAATAAATAAATTTTAAAAAGAAAGAAAGAAAAGAAAAGAAAAATCTTCCATGTAAGTATAGTCAAATAAAACAAATTCACACATTGAAAAAAAAGAAATTAGGAAAAATAAAATATTAAATGAAAAAAAACCTCTTGAATTGAATTTCCCTGCTTACTGAAAAAGAATCAGGACAGAAGGACAGAATCAGGACAGAAGGACAGAATCAGGAAGAAAAAAAAAAACTAATGATTTCATAGTTAGGAGGAAGTCAGTCTGTATCCTGTAATCTTGATTGCAACAAAGTAGCTGAGAGAAAGTAACTCTTCACTGAAAGATACACTCAGAAAGTGTAATTGAATTGAGAGCATTTGATCAGGGAACAAGTATTTGTTTCAGTTTACTTCCAGGCTAGTCACACACACACAGACACACACACACATGCATTGTGTGTGTGTTTGTGTGTATGTATATGGATATATATGTGTGTGTATGTATATTTATATGTATGTATACAGACATATATATTCACATGAAGTCCTACCAATTGAGTATTTAGTGACAACTTAATAAATTCAACCTTCGCAATGAATTGAGACTTGTCAGTCCTGACAATTGACTGGTTAATCACGAGGAGACACCATTATCAATTTTTCATATGGGAAACTTAAGTATGTACAAGCAAGTTAGCTACTAACGTTCACTGTTGTGTTTTTCTGTGACATCCGTCTTCACTTTAGTATCAATGAAATGGTGAGACCAACTTCCATTAAAGACACATTCCTCTAGTCCAGCTTGGTCAAGGAAACCAACCAACAGGTCTTTGGCCACATGAAATGGAAGATAACATATCCTTCTAAATGTACTATTGCAAAATTTTCAAGATTTGCTATATGTAGTACAACCCACAGAACAGCAACTAAACCCTAGATAATATCCCTGACTGATGTTTACACAGCCATCACTTGGATTAATAGTCACATTCTGATTCTAATAAGTGATTTGATTTTACCAGGAACTCTGTTCTAGGGAACCAGACAAGAAGCATCTGATAAAGTAGATAACAGAAATTATTTCCAGCTCAATCTAGAAGTTCTTCTTGAGTTATTGCTTTGACCTGACATAGCATCATCCCCAAGGACTGTACAAACAGCACCCCCAAGGAAATCTCAAAGGCAACAAGATCCAAAAAACTCATACTGACTGGATTATTAGAGATGTTACTCAAAGAACAAGAAACAATTGGTCAAGCTCTTGGAAAACCAGTGAATTCTTCTAAGGCACCATTGCATTGTCAAATAGGAATAGATAGGAATGATTAAAAAACAAACAAACAAAAAAAAAAAAAACCTGACGATTATTCAATTAAGCAGGCATTCTCTGAGCAAAAGTTTTAAAGGAATTGCATGGATTAGACACAAAGACGCCGTCAAGGGAACCCTATATAGAAAGATAAGGGAAGAAAAAACACCACTTGAGGAGGCCTGCTGAATTGGTCACATGGTGAGCCTGCCCTACTCATACTTCACATAGACCTCCACACGACTGCACCCTAGGGTCCTTGTTTTCCTCTTTGGCTAATGTATCACCTGCCCCACTACACCTAGGAGCCCACAGAATTCTTCGTCACATCCGTCTTCATTCATCTTCTCCCCACATCACCGGCTGATTGTTCATGGACCAAAGGTTTCAGACAGGTGGCCCTCAGAACTCCTGAGTGCAGGCTACACTGAACTGAAATGAAACCAGAAAACATTTAACAAAATAAATTAAAAACACAATAAAACAAAATGAATACTCCATTTCAAAACTAGGTTAATATGGGGCTGGCAGGGATCTTTATGTATAGATAAATGGCTCTTGCTTGTATTTGAGTTTAACACACTGGTCTGGGCCACTAGAGATGATTTCTCTCTGTACTGCCGCTCACTTCAGAGCAGGGCTTCTTAAACGTTTCCCACTGAAGTCCCATTTTCAGTTTGTGAAGCATTTCTTGGTGTTGCATGGCTTGAGGACATGTGCAGTGCAAAAAACGAGCATGCTCTGTGTTCAGAAGCCAGGCTGCAGTGAAGCTGTGTGGTGCATCATGGGCAAGTGTTGCCGGAAATGCCTCAGACTCATTACACATTTGATCTTTAATCAATTTTTGGTCCTTGCACATTCAGAAACCTTTCACTGATGCCAAAATATTGTGGCTCTAAATGGGGTCAGAACCCACAGTTTAAGAAGTGCTGCAGATGGCAAGTTCTCCAGAGACCTTGTCCTAAAAGACCTATCCTTGCCAGCTTTGGGACTCTCACCCTGAGGACTGCTTTTTATTTTTAATTGGTGAAGTCATCACATAGTCTACTCAATTTTGCCATCTCCATTTGGGGCGCAAATTTCTATCTCCTCCACTGGCATCTTTTAGCCATTTGTTCTGATATACTGTGCACATTCTCACCGCCACCCTCCCACTCCTTTTTCCAGCTCAGGAACTATAACTAAATCCATATTGTTGCTGGAACAAAGCTCTCAATCAATTATTCTTTGGCTATATTCACCCTGAATTTTGCCAAACAAAAAATCTCTCTCTGGCCACCATTCCCAGATATGTGTCATATTTACCTCTTACACTATAAGTTATTATAGGGAAAGGACTTTCTTAATTTCAGAAATTAGCACATGTTGAGTACAGAGTGTTTGGTTAATAGATGATTTTTCAATCATAATTGAGGTTGAAGAAAGGGGGGAAGGTGTCACCTCATCACAGATCATTAGTGATAGAAAGAATCCTGCTAAGCATCCCAAATAATTCTTCCCTTTACAGATAAGGAAACTGAAGTCCAGGGAAGGGACTTCAATTTTATTTTGATCCATCATATGTTCATTAAGAATTCTGTCTTGTGCTAGACCTTAGGGATACAGAGATAAAATCTAATCAACTACTGCCCACAAAGTTTCCATTCCACAAAAAGTCACCACATAGAAAGAGGTCAGGTGGCAGCAGCAACAATAGTAGTGGCAACAGCAACAGATGAAGCAATGGTGGTAGTAGTAGTAGTAGTAGTAGTAGTAGTAGTAGTAGTAGTAGTAGCAGCAGTAGTAGTAGTGTAATAGTGGTGGTAGTAGTAGTAGTAGTAGTAGTAGTAGTAGTAGTAGTAGTAATATTAGCAGGAGCAGTAGTAGCTAAGTAGAGTGTGAACCTTATGCCTTCTATTCTACAAGCATCTCCATCACATGCCCTACCTTGATTGTGTCCCACAAAAGCAAGTGGGTAAGAATACTGACATCTCTCTACAAGAGAAGGTGCCAGAAACAAGAGAGAGCCATATCTCTAAGATAGGAAATGCCCCGCAGCCAAAACTTCCTTCTCAATTGTACCTTAAAGTTGAACATTCTCCAAATATTTTAGGGAGAGAAAACAAATCAAGAAAAATCAACCAGAATGGTTTGTCTCACTGCAGAAGTCTGGTCACCCACCCTCAAGCCCTTGTCTCTCCCTTCTGGGATCAGAGGGCTGGAGGACAGGGCAAGAAACTCCTTCCAAAGTCACCCTCTACGGAGGGCTCGGAATTTCCTGGCCTTCTTCACTCTCCATCAGCGGCTCAGCCCCATGAAGATCATGCCTCCTTGGCAGCATCTCCTGGTACCCTTGAGGACAGGGCCTCTCTCTTTTTCTTATTTGTTTCCTAAGTACTACATACATTCTTTGGCACATAGTAATGAATAAATATTTATCAGCTACTGACCAAGAATGACCAGGTTCTAGGCCATCACAACTCAGATGGGCTGTTTCCTATAGCTTGGTGAACAGTCATGATCTGTGTCATTGGGGGAAAGCCCTCACTTATTTTTCCTAATTTTCTTATGTATGGAAAGGGGAAAATATCTCCCTATCTCATGAAGTTATTGCGAAGATGCAGCTAAAGTATGAATATACATGTTAAAAAATGGTCTTTGGTATACCCTATCAAGATAATCTTGGGTCATCACTATGTCATCAAGGTTGTTAGGCATTTTTCCAAGCTTTGTGTAAAATGCACATGCCAGGACCTTGCCAGCTATGTTCATGTTTTCTCTAACAAAAACAAAAATATTGAACATCCGAGGGTCAAGGATACACTCTTGGGCTTTTTCAAGAGAGATCTCCCTCCTAGGTGACGTTGACACATTTTGGAATGGTTCGTTCAATTAGGTTTGAATCCATGTCACTGTTTTATCATCCAGGACACTCACATTCATTCTGCTCACAAGGATGTGATGGTATAAGCATCTTTGTCAAATGCATTTCTGAAACCCAGTTAGCCCATATTTATGACATTCCCCTCATCTACCAGTCTAGAAATCCTGCCAGAAAAAAGAGCAAATGAATTCAAAATGAATTCAATGTATGTGCCTTATGGTCTCTCTTTCTCCAAGGATTGGCACATGGTAAACTGTTAAAAATACTGATTGTTACTATTGGAAACAAGGTATTATAGTTCATAGAGCCTTAGGCTTGAAGTTACAAAAACCATAGTTCAAATGTGACCTCAAAAACTCACTAGCTGTGTGAGCCTGGGTAAATCACCTAATCTCTACCTGATTCAGTTTTCTCAACTGTAAAATAAGAAGGTTGGTCTAGCTGCCACCTATAGTCACTTCTTTCAGATCTATGATTCTACATGAATCTACATGAAAATCTGTCTGCCATTTTTTCTAAATCAGCCATTTCTAAATGGAAGGAAAGGAAGAGATGAGGGCATCTTAAAGGATCTATGACTTATGGGTCCTTTGTAACAACAGCATAAACTATTTGAGACTTAATTCAATGAATTGCTTTGCACAATTCAGTACTCCAAAGACCTACTATTTCTTCCCTGAGAATATCCTTTTTCCCAAATGCTCATAGTAACCCATCTAGACATGCCTCAGGAGGTGATTTGTTAAGTTGTTCTGGAGATGGGCTTCATTGAGTGGATCAAGACTGCCAATCAAGTGACAGCCAGACAGACCAATGGGCAGTCAATTTTTGAGGGGCTGGAGTTAGGCAGGGCCTACCAGAATTTGTGTTCTGCTGAATTTAGCCTTTAAGAATTCATATTCATCTCCAAGCTCTAACGTTACCACTGTAGAAATCTGGGGAGGATTAGATTAAAAATATCAAAATAATATATTATTTACAATGTTACTTGTCAGTCATGAATGGTATTAAACAAAGTTATCTCTGTTTTGACAATCTTCAAGGAATCTGATTTGTGTAATGGATATCTTGTTAGGGAAGGGCTTTAATACTGCCTTTGACTCTATTTTTTAATATCATACTCATTCTTAGTCAATTGTGTGACAGAAAAATACTGTTCTAGTGAAGGGAATCCTACATGAAAACGTGCTCCTTCCCCCTCAGCATCTCTTTCCTTAAAGTAAGCATCTCATAATGGTTTTATCAATTAGGCATATGTGTCAGTAGCTCCTGATCTCTTCTCTGCTGTGCCCTCCACCTCTACCACCCAAAAAAAATAACACCCAGAATCTTCTCCAGCTTCTTGGAGCTGTGCTGAGCATCAGAGAACACCATGCTTCAGGAGAAGCAAAATTGTACCATCTCCAAGGGAAAATAGGGATGTGAATTATTATTATTATACTAAGCATATTTGGGTAGGTTCCAACAAATAACCAATAATTGCTTACAGCCAAGAATTCACAGAAAAGACATTGTTTGTTGACATTTGAAAGAGAATGTTCATTTAGGAAATTAAAAACGAAATAAAAAAGGATAGAAATATATTTGGCATATGGACACTTCCTGAATGGAGGGATAAGGAAGGGTCTCATTAGCATCTGAAACTCAATTGTCCAAACTTGAGAATATTATATTTCTCCCCAAACCTGTCTGTCTTCCAAAGTTCCCTCTTTCTCTCCACAGCAGCTGCCATCTTTCCAATAATCGAGATTCCTGACCTCAAACTCATCGTTGATGTTGCTCCCTCTCCCCTTCATGTGTAGTTTGTCCAAGCCCATTGGATCTAATCTCATTGTCTCTCACTTCGCAGAGACTCACATAGCCCTGGCCCAAATTCAGGCTCCTACCAAATACTGCCCAGACTAATGTAATGGATTCTCCTTGTTCTCCTGGTATCCTGTCTCTCCCCTCTGCAACTCCCCTAATGGGAGTTGGCAATGCCCTGTTGAATCATACTAAAACAAACATCTGACCACATTATTCCCCCCAAAAGAAATAGCTTTAATGATTTTGCTCTATTTCTAGCATTAAATATCAATTCATAGCCTGTCATTTAAAATCTCTTCTCGTCAGCCTTCCACTAACCTTCCTAGTGTTTGTTTTTATACGATCATCCTTCTTACATTGACCTTTCCAGACCTTGACCTTCTAGCTGTTTCCTGCTTCAGGCCATCCCATCTCCCAATCTGATCTTTCGAACAGGACTTCTGCTCCTTGTTCTAAAATATCCTCCCATCTCGCGTCAAAGGACCCTCACTCTCCAGCTCCAAGGTTGGACCTTTCCCGACCTTTCAAGTTATTTTCCCTCTCTTCTTCTTGAAATCATTTTGTTTTCTATATTCAATGCTCTGAATATCCACAACTGGGTTAACACTGTACCCTAAACAGCAGGTGTGCTGGAACCAGCCCATTGGCCCCACGGAGAAATTGGCTAAATTTGTTTCCTGTATCTATATCTCAGAAATAAGGAAAGAATACAAATCAGGGTCGGATTTATTCTTTTGTTGATTGTCTGCACTTCAAGAATAGACAGAGAATATGGTAGTAATGCTAGTGAAACTGAAAAGTATGCTTTGCAGCTTTTCCCAGAGGCCCTGATCCCACACCTCCCTGCACCAAGTTTGGAAAGCAGCTTCTCCAGGACAAACAGGTATTCCTTTTGGTTTTGATCGTCCCCACCTCTGGTAGAGCGCCTTCTGTATGTTAGCTATTTAGTAAATAAAATGAATTGAGTTAAATTGAAAAAGACTGGGATACTTGAGAGGAATGGACGGAGATGATAGGGTACCAATGAGTGGGAGAATTGCTCTAGTGGAGAGAGTATCCCCTCAAGGAGGTGAGGAGCTTTGAATGTCCTGAAGAAAGTTTATCAAACGGTGATTTTAGGAGCAAACAAGATTATGTTTCTTTAACAACAAGATAGTTTTAGACAGGAAATGGCCCATTGATTTTTTGATACATGTTGCAGTTTTGTGGCATTTTCTTTTTTCCCCCTTAGTGCTGGGGAGCCAGGTAGGAACAAAAATGCTTGGTGGGTATATATGTCAAATAATATATTATAATGATTTAATATATTACTAATATATAATAAAAGATATAACAATAAGTATATATGCGTATATATATGTATGTGTATATTTGTGCATATGTGTGTATGTGTGTGTGTATATATATATACATATATTGTGTGCATGGGTATATGTACTTTAAAGTGTGGAAGAGAAAATGTGTACTTTCTGACCAAGAAGCAGTTTCTCAAATAACACAATTGTTTTATCCCAAAATTCTTATAACTTTAAGAGTGCTGTGACTTGAGAGATGCTAAAATGTAGCAGGACTGAGACTGTGAGAGGTCCCATGGGGTGGGGGGATGGCAGTAGTGGGCTGTCTTCCTAGCTCATATCAGAGGTTAATGGGACAGTCATATCTCCTCATGTTAAATGTTGAGGCTGGTCCACATGGCAGAGTGATTTCCAGGTAAAGCCTCAGTGAGACAGTCAGGATGGTTATTACTTAGGTGCAGATGCCTATAAGAACCTCTTCTTGGTGATTTCAGATTGCCCTTCAGTGAGGCAGGTCATTGCCATCCGTGCCTGACCAGCTTGTTTGGCTCTTGGTGGTGGTCCCATCTAAGCTCATTTCTCACACCTCATGTGTTGGAGGACTTTCTTACTTTCCTCTGACATCACAGCCGTGTCAGCAGAGCCTTCTGGCTGTCCCATTGTCCTTCCTCCCTTTTGCCATATGGTCAATCTTCTAGAGCTAAAAAAAGCTATTCTCCTAGAGGTAAAGTGATTTGTTCAAGGCCATACAACAAGCACAAACCAGAGGCTTATCATGCTTGAATCTAGCACACATTTCCCTTTCTCAAGTGTATGTCAGAGTCCCTTTTCCCCACCAAGCCTAAGGAATCATTTCTCTGTATAGAACAAAGGAGGGCAAGGGTATAGCCACAGGTGAGGATCAGATAACAAAGCTGGTGGGATGACTTCCAGCAACAGCCTTTCTTTCAGATTCCCATTCAATTCAATCCATTTTGTAAACTTGTATTAAGTACCTACTATGTGGAAGGCATATGCCTGATATCTAAGGTCTTTTAGAACTATGTGACCAGGAACGCAGGCAAAGGAAAGAAACAAGAATCCCAGCCCTGCACAATTTACGTGATCCAAGGATGCTGTGGTGCCCAAGAGCCCAAGGGTGGCTGGCTTCAGTGTGAAAAATTACTTTGACATTTATGTAAGACCTCCTTTTAACCATTGAATCCTGTCTAATGCTGCAAAACCCCCTGAAAATTGCAAAGTTAGAGATAGTGGTATCTTGCTCCAAAGTCTGACATGGGGAAAGCAGACAGAGCAATTTTGGGTTTAACCATCAACCGTCTCTGCCTGTCTGCTTCCCTTAGGAATATTCAGGAGTCTATAAAAGTTCAGATTTGAAGGGTACTTAGAGATCTCAAGACTACTATGTATGATATATTTGATCCCCTTTGTCATCTTGGACATTTTATTTTCTGCATTTAAATACGTGATTCTGTGAGGGGTCTACAGGTTTCAGCAGACTGACTCCCAAAGGGACCCAGTTCATCAAAAAGGGTGAATCATCCCTGACAAGCCCCACCCCTCATTTGACTCTAGTCTGTGAGCTCCCACTTTGATGCTTCTACAATCCTCATTCTGGGCATTTTTGTAAGAATGTTACCATTAGGAAGCAGCTCTCTCTCGGTATAAAACAAATATGCTAGAATAATATATTAGAACAAGAATTACTTTGTTTAGTATCAATTAAAAATATTTTCCATTGAAACTGGAAAACTAAGGTCTAAAAATCTCAGCTGAGTAGTGAGGAGAGAAAAATGGAAGCTCTGGGTTTTGAGATGGCAGAATTTGGAAGGTGAAATCATCTCCTTAGCCATTGGTTCTACCTAAAAGGAAAACAGTCTTGGCCTTGAAACCTTCAATGAGTAGAGGCAGCATGACCTACTTGCCTGCCCTCCCCCCACCCATCCGCTATGGCTTTAAAAGTGTTAAGAACCTCTTTTCCTGAAATCAGGTTCCTTTCAACTTGAATCCATTCGGCTCAGCTTCAGCCTCTAGGGCCACATGGAGCAAGCTGAAAGCCTTTTGAATCTGCTAGTTCTTCAAAACTGTCAACAAGCATTTATGAAGTTCCTACTAGGATCCAGGCCCATACAAGGAACTCACATTCTAATGGAGAACACAACAAGTAAATTGCTGTGTGCATACATAACCATTACAGGGTAAAAGGGAAGAAGTCTTAGAGAGATGGCCTTGGTGGAGAGGGAGGGTGCAGAAGACTCTCTGCAGGAGGTGGTACTTTATCGAAGTCCTGAAAAACCCAGGTGCCTGGTTAGGAGATTGGATACAACACTTGAAGGCAAATAGCATCCCCACCATACAACCTTCTCTGCTTCAGGTCAAACTTGGCCAGCTCCTGCAAGGCTTCTTCCTAACACAGAGACTAACTCCTTCACCAGGTAACTAGGCAATCAAGAATTTATTAAGGGCCTACTATGTGTGAGGCACTGTGCCAACTACTGGGAATGCAAAAAAAAAGACCAAGAACATTGATGTTATTTCCTCCTACCTCTTCATCAACCTCTCTCAAACTTCAGGGTTCTGATTAAAGTGGAGCAGTTCTTGTTCCCCTAGGTCCACCCCCATCATAAACAGACATCTGTAGGTCTCTGTAGTGTTTTCAGAAATCTGGAACAGAAAGGGATCTCAGGGTCTCATCCTGCCCTTTCACTTTACAGATGAAGAAACTGAGAGTCTGCGGAGGGTTGAAAGGGTCTTCGGTCTTCTTGGCTCCCATTTATCCCTCAGACTCCTCTGACTTTGAATCGTGTAATTAGGGCTGGGGATGGAGGAAGAAGTTGTTTTTCCTTTGACTTGTCTAGGTGTGTGTGTGGGGTGTACTTTCTCCTCCTTTGACCTGTGAGGACTTCTTAAGGACAAGATGAATATGATTCTTGAGTTTGGAACTCATTCCCGTTGACAGGCAGCCTGCCATCAGGGAGTGAGGTGCTGGCCTGTCTCTGAATTCTAATCAATGGAATTTAGAGATGGCATCCATTGCTGGTGCCTAGACAGAAATGGATTCTAGATTTATTCCGTGTTTGGTAGTTTAAAACATCATTGCGGAGTTACAGATTTATGTGGGGAGACAACAACCAAAAGGCCTGTAGATTTTATCTCAGCAGAAGTGTAAATTCCATGCGATGTGGACAGAATTTTAAATAGGAAGTTCTGATTTCCTAGTTCTGCATATGTATTATAGACACAGTGTTTACTTGGGCAACTTTCTGGGACTCCTCTCTCTGAGGCTCAGTTTCCTCAACTTTTCAATGGGGGGTGGTTTAAATTAGAGCAGGAATTGTTAACCAGTTGTGTTATGTAATCAGAACGATAGTTTCAAAATGTGTAATGTGTTACATAGCTTTGTAAAGAATACTAACTGAATTTATATGTACATATTTAACCCCTATCTCAAAGCCTGCTGGGATGGGATGCTCTCTTTCATGGTGGAGCTGAATGCCCTGTCCTATGGAAGGAATGGGGTAGAGATTACAAGAGGTGGGAGGGAGAGTTTCAATTTTTAGCCAGGTCTTCTTTGGGGACTCATCAGTGGGGTGGTCCCAGCTTTCAGAGCTGAGATGGATGAGGCCAAGCCCCCTTCAGACTGCTGAAGGACAAGATCCTGGGAAGACATGAGAGGAGTGGGTCATCTTCATCATGACTCCAGCCCACACTTGTTCTCTGGAGATTTCTGGGAGATGCTCCTTGGACCTGATCCCAAGCCCTCTTTCTTGGTCAGGCTGAGCTAGCTTCTTCCCAGTGGGAGAAATCCTTCCCTCTGTATTGTCTGGTGTGTGTTCTCCTATGTGTACTTTTTCTGATTTATTTTCCCATGATTTAGATAAATGGTATTATTTGCCATTGTGGAACTGGTATTAGGTGGAAAGGTTCAAGCCTTCGATTTCTAGAGCTTGGGACTTCCTCTCCTGCCCCCAGAAATGGCAAAGTAATTAAAACTTAGACGGAATGCCATCATATGTCCCAGAGGAATGATACTGAAGGGAGTGGACAGATTGAAGGCCAGTTTCGTTCCCCTCTCTCCAGAGAACAAAGTGGCAGCCTCTGGTCCCAACCTCTTGTTCTGCCCCCATCCCAGCAGAAATAGAAATCTCTCTGGAAAAAGGGTGGAGGGGGTGGGGAGAAGAGGCCAGAGATATCTGTTCTGCCTCCATTCAAGTCACAAAGAACAACCCCCTCTACCTACGTGAGCTTCTCTACATATGTGGTCCCCATTCCTCCACTCTCTCTACTGTTAAACATGGAAGCTCTGACCATAGGAATACAATTCATATTAGCCATCATTTGTACATAGTGCATCCTCACACCAACTCTGAGAGGTATTACACAGATGAGGAAATTGAGGCTTAAAGAAGATATGTGACTTGGCCAGATGCATACAATTAGCAAATGTCTAAGGCCAGATTGGAACTCAGATGTTCTTGCCTGCAGGGCTAGGACCCTGTCCACCGGGATCCCAAGCTTCTCCTACCCTTTAGTCACAATTAGGATCTGTTTTGGATCTGGCTTCCCTAAATTTTGGATAGAAAAGGTTTTCTTTTGCTTCAATCCTTTACCACTCCCCTTTTTTGGTTAGTTTAAAGCAGCACGTCTAAGGAGAATGAAATGTCTGTGTTTAATTTCTGAAATGTAGATGCTTTCCGTGCCCTGGGCCTGTGTCAGGCAAACTTTTGCCTAAGGAAGCAGTGATATTATTCACATCCCTTATTTCTAAACGCAAGATTGTGCTGAACAGAAGCAGCCCAAGAAGCAGAATTGGATCTTACAAGACCACAAGATCCATGGAAATCTAAAAGCATAAAACGAGTCTGTGTGTGGGAAGTGAGAGACCCCAGCCAGGCTGAGAAATTGTGTTACCTGCTGGTCCCACACTGTGAGGGAGCCAGGGCCAGCTGCAAGGCCAGATAGCGATTCATTTGATGGTCACTGATTAGGCACCTCTGCTCCAGACTGCTGGGTGTTCAGTGTTACAAGGTACAAGACATCGCCTGCCTTTTGACAAGGTGGGCATCATCCATGTACCTCAGTAGGTCTTCTATGTTCTGAGAACAGCTGATGGAGACCCACAGTAGGCAGTGTACTAGACCTCCAGTCAGGGTCACCCGGTGCGTGACGCTATCATGCACTCACTGTGTGACCCTGGAGAAGTCTTTTATAGGAATATTCAGGTATAGGCATGTCATTCCTATGTACACACATACAGCTGTAGGTGTGGATATGTATTGTACTACAAGTGCATGGAAACAGTATATATATTCAGCATATATGTATGCTTTTATGTATATAGGTGTGGAATATATACATGCATGCATGCTTCACACACATATGAATATGTGTAAGTGACTTTCCTGGGATCATGCTTTGCCAATGATTATGTACATGCTTAAGTATATATGTTTATTCACATGTGTGCAGTTAGAGGCCTATATATAGACCATATAGGCATGGGCATAGTTGTAGATATACAAATATAGAGCTTTATAGATATACATAAATATGCATGTATACCATAGGTAACATAAATATGTACACAGACACAGATATAGATACAGACATAGACACAGACATAGACAATGAGAAAGGCCTCTCAAAACCTCTTGTAGCGATGTTTCAGAAAGATTTGGATGAGAATCTTCCAAGTTGAGTGGACAAGGAGTGATGGACATCAATCCGCAACCCTGGGGGGAGGGGGTCAGTGAGGTCACAGATCCATCTCAGCATGACAGTTCAGAGAGCCATAGATGTGGACACAGCAGCAGAGACACGTGAGAATCCCATCAATCTTCACAAAGGGCAGAGGACACATAGACCTGGAAAAGCTCTTTTCAGTGTTCAGTAATGGTGCACACTGTTTGCCAATTGGATTGGGTTTAACAAGAGTTGACCCGTAGTTCCATCCATCCCTGAGGCCAGCTGCCTGTTCCCGAAGGACATCTTCCAACCACCTCAAGGACCTTTATCTCTGATTATTGTTTCATTGGCTCCCATTTCATGAATATGTAACTGAAAGTGAGCTCCACACCCCGATACAGGGGATCACTCTTTCAGCTTGGTGCAGTCACGTGTGCCCATGGCTCAAGACTGTCTCTTTGTTAAGGGGTCTCATATGCCTTTTCCCTCATGCCAGTGTGGCCAGTATCCTTTCCCCACCAAGTGCTAGCACCAAAATATGACCAGTCAGATGGAGAAATGAGATTGGGCGCAGGACAGTATTTTGAGGTTCAACGCCCTTGGGAGGTAGCTAACAAATCAGATCTTACCAGGCCTGTACCTGGCACAGGACTGACCTCCACTAAAGCCTGAAGAATGAACTCATTCATCCCCATTGCAGGTAATAGAGGCACAAGCCTTCCATTTCCATTACTTGACTTGTCCAGCATCCACACCTACTGATAAATTCTATCAGGCATTTCGTGTGAATGTTGTGCAGACGTCAAATCCAACTTCAGCCACTCATGGACGTGGGACCTTGGGCAGGTCATGTAACTTCTGTATGCCTCAGTTTGCTCATCTCTCAGTGAGGACAATAGCAACCCCAGGCTCCCAGGAGTCTTGCAAAGAACATGAGAGAACACATGTGAAGTGCTTTGCAAACTTTAAAGAGATATATGAAAACCCCTTGGTGACAACAACGATGATGTCACATGTGCTCATCCCCACAATGGGGCTGTGACTGACTGGAAGGCACTATGCATGTCATTAAAGTTTCCATGGATTTTCAAGGTTTCATTTGCCTGTTTTTGTCCAGCCTGATGATTTACCTCCTCAAGCTCTCTTTACTTTGATCCATCTCCTCCAGGATCTGGCCAGTAGTCTGGACCACCTCAGGCCGTGGAGGTGTTACCTTTGTGTCTCCTAAACTTCTGGCTCAGGGCCCTGCAGTCCTGAGTGGTCACTACCTCTCCCAAGACTGTTCCAGGAAAGTCCTTGATTCATTCCCTCCTCTCCACAGCCTCACAAACCTCGCCTCTCCATCCTTGGGGTACCATCAATCACAGTCAGTTCAGGTTTGTCACTATGCAATAGAGATGGCATGTCACTCTAGTCTCCTTTGGCCTCACTCGCCAAGCCTACGAATCAGGAGGATGCCTCCCTGGTTTCCACACTATTCTGTATTCTATCTGGGGCTGCAGAATGTGAGCTCTGGGAGGGAGGAGACTTCCTTTGCTTGGTATTCATATCCCTGGTGCTTTGCATGGTGCATGGGACATAAGTCATTAATCCGTTCTCTTTTTGGGGGGAGGACAGAGCATTCCCAAAGAGACTGTGAAAGGTTTTGGCTGGAGTTCAAATCCTGGTTGTGTTAAGTGGGTGCCTACCACCATTTCTTCAGCACTCTGAGGGACTTTCATCATCTGTAGATGAGGACTGGCATTGTGATCTCTAAGTTCCATCCTAGTTCTAGGCTTTATGGATCCCAGTTCTGGCCCACCCTCCTTAACAGAAGCCTAGACTTGAGTCTCAGCTCAGATGAGCTCTGTCTGTGTCACTTTGAAAAAAAGCACTTTACCCCTCTGAGACTTAGTTTCCTCTTCAGAAAAAATGAAGCATTAGATCAGGAATCCAGCTCTAGGTCTGTGATTCTCCAACAACAAGGAAGACTTTCCACTTCATTATATCATTCATGAGTAATTTGGCATCATAGTGGGAACTGCCAATATAAATCAATATAATTCATTAAATTAAAATAGAAATTTACATTGTCCTTTGGAGAGGCAGATTTGGTGTGGTCAAATGCTGAAAATAATATTAGAAACAATTATGACAATAATAATAATTAATAATGACATTTATATATTGTTTTAAGTTTCATGAAATTCTTTCCAAATCTTCTCACATTCTTATTCTCACAACATCTCCAGGATGTAGGTCCTATTACTTTCCCCATTTGACAGGTGAGGAAATCGAAGCAGACTCAGATTAAATGACTTGCTTTGGGTCACTCAGCTAGTTAATGGTTGAAATAAGATTTGAATGCAGGTCTTCCTGAAAGCAAGTCCAGTACTTTACCCACCATGTCACCTAGTTATCAGGAAGACCTGGGTTCGAGTCCTCAACCTGTTACATATGGACTGTGTTCACGTGGTCAAGTCGCTTGTTGTCTGTATAGAAATCCCTGGTCCAGATTATCTCTTTCTAGACGTGCAAATTAGATGTTTGAAAGTTTTCAACGAAGTATACGCCAACATGTACAATATGTGTATGTGTGTGTACATATCCACATATTTGCATACTCTCTCTCTCTACATATATACATACATACCCATATACATACGCCTCAAAATGCCCCAGAGTGCACGATAGATGCTAAAGGTTTTTATCATTCACTATTTGCTAATAAGGAATCGAAGAAGAGAATTTCTCAGGGTCACCGACTGACTCGGTGTCAGAAGAGGGAATGAAATCCAAGACTCCAAGTCAAACACTATTTGCCATGTCTTGAAATCCCGGACTAGAGCTCTGTGGAATTTTCCTTTCATTATTTTCAATGGTTATTAAAAGAAATAAATATGAAAGGGAGAGAGGATTAAGAAATTCTACTTGGTTTATGCACCAAAATTCTCATAAGCACAGAAGCAGTTCATGTTCTGGATGTGCATGGCCATAAGTTAAACCAAGGCCAAAAATAACAGCATGTATGGAGGGAGATGTAAGACTAAATACAAGGGCAGCTATGATTAAAGGTGAATGAGAATTAGTGTCTAAAGGAAGATGTAATAAGATAAGTAATGTTAGCTTTCACAATCTTATGTGGAATTAATCCTAAAAGCAGAGATAAAATTTGAAAAATTCTGGAAGTGACCATGAAGTCATGAGCTCTGATCTCTTCCCTTCTGTTAGCCCAGGTATCCAGAACTGGCCATGACCCCTCTGTGGCAAGGTCAATATCCTGAGTAACCTGTTGGAACAGTGAGCTGCCTTTCCCTTTGGGAAGTCAGTTGTAAAAATTATTGAGATCTGTCATTTTGCTACTACAGACATATAATTCTGTCCAAAAGATTAACTGGAAGATTAGACTGTAAGTGTTCTAATCTGGAGCAAAGCTATGCTCATTTGCTCTTGGGAAAATTAGTCACATAGAACTCAAAGGTCTTGCAATCCATATTTTATAGATGAGAAAACTGAGGTCTAAAGATGGAGATGGAGACAGAGAGAGAGAGAGAGAGAGAGAGAGAGAGAGAGAGAGAGAGAGAGAGAGGAGAGGGAGAGGGAGAGAGAGGAGAAGAAGAAGAAGAAGAAGAAGAAGAAGAAGAAGAAGAAGAAGAAGAAGAAGAAGAAAAGGAAGGAGGAGGAAGGAAGGAAGGAAGGAAGGAAGGAAGGAAGGAAGGAAGGAAGGAAGGAAGGAAAGAAGGAAGGAAAGAAGGAAGGAAGAAAGGAAGGAAGGAAGGAAGGAAGGAAGGAAGGAAGGAAGGAAGGAAGGAAGGAAGGAAGGAAGGAAGGAAGGAAGAAGACCCATTTTATGGTATAAAATAAGCAGAATCAAATGAGATTAACTATTAAAATTTAGCAGCCTAAATTTATGTGGTCATACAGAATAATGACCCTTACAGAAATTTTAATATTTATTTTCTCCTATACTTATATCTCTACAATTCTTTACTTAAAATTCCTGGAAGTCTTCAGTTTATGAACAGATTGTATTCCAAAAGTTCATTTTAAAACAATTTTCCTTCATCCTCTGTGAAATGGTGTAATAGGGCACCAGACTCATTTGTCTGTCTTGAGAAGCCGATCTTCTTTCTACATACAATACCACAAGGCAGTGTAGAGATAGGAGTGTTGTGGTTGTGGCTGTTACAGTTGTGATGGGTGTTGGGGAGATTGTCATCATTGCACTTTTGTGGTGGTTGCCGTGGCAGCTGTGGTTTGGTGGCAGCCATGGTTGCTTGTTATGTTTGCTGTTTTACTGGGTATCGTGTTGTTGGTTGTTTCACTGGTTGCTATGGTGATTGTGGTGGTGGTTGTTATCATGGTGTGGGTAGTGGTGATTTTGGTGGTGGTTGTGCTGGTGGTTGCTGCCTCCACTGTTGTAACCTGGAGCCCATTTTGCCAATGGACACAACTTGGTACATGGTAAGGTCCTTCTCTGGGTAGCCCTCATGGCTGATATAACACCCCAACATCACTTCCATGCAAAATAGACTAGGGTTTTTTTCTTCTTCAATTCCAATGTATTGAGCACTAATTCCTTGATTGGATGGCTCAAGGCACTTGAACTTGGGCTCGTAGCATGATGGCCAGTGGGGTAGCAGAGACCCAAGATGTTCTGAGTGCTCTCTGATGCTTGCTTGGTGGAAGATGGTGGGCCTCTAAGAGGAGGTAGCATTATTGACCCCAGAGTTTCTGCATGGCCTTTGATGAGCATCCTTCTCTTTCTATTGCTCAGGAAATCTCTTTTTGCTAGCTGTTTATGTATGAGTATCTCACTGTACTTCAGTATATAACCTAAACCACCAGGAGACTAGCCGGAAAAGAAAGGAAAAAAAGGACCCAAGAGCCTTAGAAGGAGCCCCACATTTATTGGGCATGATATGGCTGAGGACCCATCAAAGGTGACTGAGAAGTGATCAGACAGGCAGGTGGAGAACCAGAAGATAACGTAACCAGTATGATCAAGAACTAGACACATTTACTCCCCAATTGATAAATGGTCAAAGGATATAGACAAACTGTTTTCAGATGAAGAAATTAAAGCTATCTATAATCATAAAAATGTTCTAAATCACTATTGATTAGAGAAATACTAATAAAAACAATTCAGGGGTACTACATCATACCTATTAGATTGACTAACATGACAAAACAGGAAAATGGGAAATGTTGGAGAAGATATGGGAGAGTTGGAACACTAATTCCTTGTTGGTGGAGCTGTGAGCTGATCCAGCCATTCTGGAGAGCACTTTGGAACTATGCCTAAACGGCTATAAAATTGTGCCTGCCCTTTGACCCACCAATACCACTTCTAGTGGTCTGTATCCCAAAGAGATCATAAAAAATGGGGAAAGGACCCAGATGTACAAAAGTATTTATGGCAGTTCTTTTTGTGATAGCCAAAAATTGAAAGTTGAGGGGTTGTCCACCAACTGGGGAAGGACTGAACAAGTTGTGGTGTATGAATGTAATGGAATACTTTTGTATTGTAAGAAATGATTCAGGCTGACTCCAGAAAAACCTGGGAAGACTTACATGAACTGATGCCTAGTGAAATGAACAAAACCAGGAGAACATTGTAAACAGTAAGAGCAACATTGTAATGTAATATCATTTTAGACTACAGGATGAAAGACATTAAAAAAAATCCAGAAAGAAGGAGGAACCATACCACCTCAAACTGCTCTTGTCAGAGCACACTATGGAATCAGAATCACAGAATTTCAAAGTTAAAGAGACCATTGAGGACACATACTCCAAATCCTGCCTGAAAACTCATCCCGTCTACACCATTAGCATCAAGTGGTTACTCAGTCCCTGCCTCGGATCCATGGTGAAGGAATTCACTAGCTCTCAAAGCAGTTCATTCTACTTTTGGGTATATTATTAAAATTAGACTGGCTAGCCCCCAAAGTGTCTTCTAGCTAGGATTCTGGTATTCTCAAATCTCTGATGTTTTTCACTTGGAATGGATCATATCTCGATTTCATATAGTTGTTAGTTTGGGATATAATAACATTAACAATAATAATAAAACTCAGTTCTTCCACTTATTGGTATTAAGTATGGCAACACAGAAAGAGCCTTGGATTTGGAGTCAGAGATAGGTGTTCAAATCTTGCCTCTTTCATGGCTTGTGACATTAAGGAATATACTTTATTTCTTGGTGCATCAATTTCTTCATCTGTAAAATTATGGAAGTAAGCTAGCTGACCCTTTGAAACCTTTTCTAGCTGTAGCTCAATGCCCCATTATCCTCAAAGGGAGGGTTACATCCACACTGATAATGTGGTTCTACCGTTTAGACTTTCTATTTACAAGTGAGATTTTGTAATGCAAATTCTGAATTTTCAAGAAGAGTTAATCTTGGGCAATCTGGTAACTTGGGAGACATCCCTCCCTTGTCTCAGTTGGAGCTCCTGTGTGTGTTGCACTTTCATCTCTCTCATGGTACTTCATTTACGCTGTTGCATATCCTAGTTACTGGTACGTGTCAACTCTCCTACTAGGACTTAAGCTCCTTGAATCCTGGGTCTATATTCCACTCATCTGAATCCACCATAACACCAAGCACAGTCTTTTTACACACACACAGTAGTTTGTCAATTAATCTGTTGGAGAATCAAGTAATCTTAATCAAACCAAGGTAACAAGCATTTATTAAGCACCTACCCCATGCCAGATGTGAAGTTCTAGGGGCAAAAATAAAAGGGAAAAAGTTTCAGCTCCCAAGAAACCAGTCTAATGGTAGAAAAATAATATGCAATGGATCTGTAGACTAGAATAAGAAAAATGTAGCTCAGCAACCTTCATTAGCAGATATTGGGAAAGTTTTCCAAATAGAAGAAGGTATTTTAGCTTACTTGAAGGAAGCCTACTCCACTTGGTTTCCTACTCAGCAGACTAATCCTGTGATGTTCCTGACTGGGGCGCAGTCAAATGAAAAGGACATTTTACTTTTAAATTTGAGACTTCTACTGTGTGTCACCAGCAGATATGTCTGACTTGTCCTTTAATTTTCTCTAGGATGGATGAAGAGGCTTATCTTCTCACATGACAGTATTTGTTTTATGAAGGGGAAATCCATTTGGGGGCTTCTGGGATTCATGCAGATTCCAGTGAAGGTTTCTCTAAGTTTTAGAAATGAGTGCCACAAGGAATCATCTTCATTTTACCTTTACAGATATTTACGAATATTGCCTAGTTGTACCAGTCTCAGGATCAGAGTTCATGTTAAAGAAATATTGCCTGATAAAGCTAGAAATACTTAGCCTAGACACTGGCGAGTATACCTCTCCAGGTATCTGAAGGATTATGCTGTAGAACATGGAATACAGTAGGAGCAATGGTAGAAGTAAAGCTTGGGGTTGGTGTAAGGATGGACTTGCTAAGAATGACAGTGGAATGCACTGCCTCACAAGGAATTTACCAAGTCCCTCCCTGTGGGGCTCAAAACCAAGGTTGGATGATCACTGGTTAGGTGTGTCATACAGGGTTATTTTTTTTTCCAGTGAAAGTTTAGTTAGATGGCAGCTGAGATGTTGTCTGGCCCTGAGATGACTCAGGCATTGTGTGATTTCATATTAATCATATTGGGGTTTTCAAAGTCAAAGCCACGCTAGTTACCATGATGTAAAGAGTTGGGCTTGTGTTGTAGTCGGCATTTCTGTGATGGTCGCGGTTGTCTTGATCTTGGATTGTGTACATTTGTGTGTATGTATGTATCTGTGTGTGTGTGTGTGTGTGTGTGTGATGGCAAGTCACCCTCAGCTCCTTTCACTGGAAATATTGTTCAACAGTTGAGCCTTCCGAATGGACAACTTTGCTGAACGTGGTGACTGGCATTGATACGATAAAATCAGCCACATGCACAAATCTGCCTACATTTTGCCTTTAAAAATTCCACCAGAGCATAGGCTCACAACTAGTCACTGATTTGTGAACTTCACCACAACAAGCCCATTGGTTACTCATTGAGTCATGGTGTTCATAAGAAGATTTCCAAGGCTGCATCAGGTAATCCATCCCTGAACTCTCATGACTGTCCTTGGTCCCTTAAGCATCTTTTTCCCCAATGGCTGTTGCAACCTTCTGACACTAGAGGGCTTCCTGCAACCTTTTTAAGATAAGGTTTCACCTCAACTCAGGATTACCACAGGATCCTTCATGAACATCTACATTCTAAAAAGAATGCCATTTTCAGGGCCTTGAAATAAATATTAAAAAAAAAAATCAAAGGATAAACATTCATATTCATTTACAACTATGGCCTTTCTAACTGAAGAACTAGCCCATTTGCTTTTGAAAGCAGCAGTTACAGACCTTTATGCTAATTCATTTTCTTGAATCACATGAAACCATAGAAATACCCCTGCAAACAAACAGCAGCCCTCTGCTTACCTTCAACCTTGCAGGTCACGGCTATCACACTAGTTTGTGACATGTCATAATGCAAGGGGTCAAGACCTCTGGGGTCACATCCTCTGTCACCAAAACTCAGATTGAGAAGAGGAGAGACACTTCACCTCTTTGTGCTGCCTTCGTTTGCTCAAAATAAGGGGATGCTTCTAATATCTCATACACCTGAAATATCTTAGTGTGCCAGGCCTAGGTTCGGAGGAGGTGGTGTAGTCCAGTGCCTAGAGCAACGGCTCTGGAGTCAGGTTGACCCTGTCCTCCTGAATTTCTGGGGAATCTTGGGGCTGATGATGTAACCTTGCTCTTGGCATGTTGGTTTCTTCAACAGTTAAAAATGAGGCTTTTTTGACTAGATGGTCTTTTAGATCTTTTCTCATTTTAGGTCAAAGTTGCTTAACCTGGGTATCATGAACTTAAGGTAAAATATGTTTAAGACTGTATAGCAACATAATTATTTTCTTTGCAATCCTATGTGTTTTGTTTTATGGAATTAAAAGTACCCATAGGTTTTCCCGGAGTAGCCATCCAAGGGGGATACAGGCGAGATTAGGAAGCTATGCTCTGGATTTATGATTCTTTAATCTATGGTGCTGTCACCTCCAAGCTTGCCTACATTTCTGACTATCTGTGAATTAAGGCAGGGGCTCAAACAAGAATTGACATTACATAGTGAAGTCAATTTCAAAATGTGATCCCTTGTCCTCTTTGGTCATTACTCTTTTTGATCTCATTCATATAAAAATCCCCTGAAGTAACTGAATGCTTAGCCTAGAGAAGAGAAGGTTTAGGGGAGAAAGGATAACTATTCTGAGATCTATAAAGGGAGGTCAAGTAGAAGAGACATGAGATTTTTAATTGTTGTCCCTGGAGGCCAAAGCTAGGAGAAAGAGGATGGGAGAGAGTCCCATAAAGGTCCATTTGATGCAAAACAAATTACCTTCATATAAGAGGCAGCTAGATGGCTCAGTGGATAGAGTGCTGGGCCTGAAATCAGAAGACTCGTCTTCCTGAACTCAGATGTGACCCCTGATACTTATAACTTTCTGACCCTGGGCAAGTCACTTAGTGTGTATTTGCCTTAAGCCACTGTAGAAAGAAATGGTAAACCACTCCATTATCTTTGCCAAGAAAACCCCACGGATGATTTCATCCATGTGATCACAAAGAGTTGGACATGACTGAAAGTACAACAACTTTTATAGAAATGTCCCAAATGGGAAGGGAGTATCTCAAGAGGTAACGAGCTGCCTTCTTACTGGAGGTCATTGAGGAAAGACTGGGGAACCACTTTTTCAGTATGTTGGAGGGAGACCCTTGTTCAAGAGTAGGTCAGACCAGTTGACCATTGAGTTCACAGGCCAGTTGACCATTGAGTTCTGCTCCATCTCTGTGATTCTGAGGGAGGGCAGACATATAATTTGATAGTTTCATTGTGCTAGCAGAAACAGTACTGATGCTGGAATCTGAGAACACAGACACAAATCTTGTCATAGGTAATCACTTCCCATCCTACTTCTTAGGCAAATCAATACATTTTCTGGGTCTCATCTTCCACACCAAGAGAACAAATAGGTTGCACTAGATGACTACTTGAAGGTCTACATGGATGCTCCTGTGAATGAATGCATTTGTGACCTAGGGCAGATCTCTTAACTAGCCTAGGCTTAAGTTTGCTTATCTGTAAAACAAGTGGGCAGGGGTAAATTGCCCCCAAGGCACCTTCAAGTTCTAGTGCAGAAGCAGGAATCACAAGACCAAGGTTATTTTGAATCTGTTTTTGCTCTGTCCTGAAAGACTTTTGGGGGGGTTCATTCAAATGAGATGGGCATTTTACTTTTAAATTTGAGACTTCTACCACATGTCACCAGCAGAGAGCACTCTAAAGAAATTGTCAGTGCTTATATGTCTCTGTAGAATACCAATGACCTAGAAATCAATGGAATTTCCATAAGCACTTTCAAGTATGGAAGACACAGCTAATGTTTTGGAAGGACCTTTTTCAACGGAAGAAAACCAAGGAGACATTGTAGACAACACTGTCACCCCCATCTTCACGAGTCAAAGGATTAAAGCTAACACAACTAGTCCACCCCTCTCTAAGCAGTGTCCTCCTCTCCCCCTTATTGTTAAGATGTTGGACAGAATTTTTTCTTAGCGGTTCCTTGAACCAAACATTTCCAGAATCCACAAAAAGTATTATCTACATGTGTCCTACGAATGGCCTTTTGGTCACACAAGAAACACAGGTGAAGTAGGAACCAGAATCCAGGCATCCACATTAGATTTATGGACCTTAAGAAAGGGATGCCACACTCTGAACTTAGAAAGAAGTTTAGTTGCCTGCAAAGTATCTGGACAACAAATTCAACTGAACAAATTAGGAAGCATGAGCCAAGTGCAGAGGGGCTCAATAACAACCCAGTTCCTGTTCTCCTAGGGTTTTCATTCTACCTTCCCCAATGGCATATGATGGTGGGGTTCTACACATGGCACACCAGGCACAGGCTTGTTCATTTGATCTTAGGAAACTGTGTTTCAAAAACTGTCACTCAAATGTTCCCAGACTGCTTCAAAATGTCCATGGAATTGTTAGCTGAAAAGGACAACAGACTCCTCATCCAGCTCAAAGCTGACATTTATGAAGGAAGGAAGTGCGGGTCCAAGAGAAGACCACAGAACAATGTCCTTGCTAAGGTGAGATGGGAAGCAAGGTCTTCCTGACTTCTTGGAGAGTACTCTTCCTTCCACTTGGTCAGTGTGGGTTTTCATTAGTCCCAAGGTCCTGGAACTTCTCCTAACAATGACAACAATACAGATAACTACCATTTATATAGATCTTTACATGGAACATCTCCCTTGATCCCCACAATTCTGTTTGAAGAAAGTGTCACCATAATTCCCATTTTACTGAGGAAGAAGCTGAAGCAGAGAGGTTTAGTTTATTTTAGGCAAGAGTGCTCCTTGCTCAGGGTTACAGAGCTAGTAACGATTGGAGGCAGATTTTGAAGGGTAGAGATAGAGGGGGGAGTCATTGTTAATACCCATGACCTTCTCTTAAATCACATTTTCCCTCCATTTCTGCTGTGAAGGCAGAAATCCACCCAATTCTGTAGATGGCCATGAGGTGGTAAGGACATTGACCTTACACCTTCATCTGAGGGACAGCCTCTAGGCCTCTTCTTGACCCGCTAGGCCTTCCTTCTGGCTCTCCTCTCGTTCCTCTCCAAATACTAGCACATACAGCAAGCCCCTGAGGTGCCTTGATCAGTTCTAAGATCTCTCTCTACAGGGGCTCCCCAACCCTCACTCATGTGTACATGGAGATTTCAGGCTCATGGAGCGCTCCGCAAGTACAGGTTACAGGTACTCCTCGGCACTCCTCAGTGGCCCCAGCTCCATGTCGTAGAATACAGAGACATTCCATGATGGTTACCTGTATGCCTCAGTGACTCCAAAGTTCGTACTTTATGATGGCCAGAAAGGTATTAATGGACGACTGGTCTTGAGGCTGCATCAAGGAGTAACCTGCCCTTTATCATGTACTCTACTTTCTGGTTTTGAAGGAGGACTATTTGGAGCTTCATCTCAGCTAGTGGAGTAGGGAAAATGGCACGTTTTCCACCTGGTTCCATACAACCCTGAGCACTTGTCCTACCCAGGCAAGTAGGTGCCTGGAATTCAAAAGGGGAGGGATGAAATGAGTATTTATTAAGCACTCATGATGTGCCAGGCACAGTGCTAAGAACTTCTTCAAGATGATCTCCTTTGATCCTCACAAAAACTTGGGAGATATTTCATAAATGATTAAGTTGAGGAAGACAGACCTGCTCAGATTCACACATCTAGTATATATCTGAAACTGGATTTGAACTGAGATCTTACTGACTTCAGGCTAGCAGCTAAGATGTCCCTCTTTTCTTGTGTTTGCTTCCCTAAGTAGATGTCTGAGCTTCTGCATCAAGACTGAGGAGTCCCAGTGACCTTATAAATCTCAGAAATTCCTGAGGTCCCAGGAAGCCAGCAAAGCCATGGTGGTAATAAGTAAGAGGTTCATCAGAACAACTAATTTTAGTTTCAACAACGATGAGAGGGAATTAGAGACAAGGGAAGAGATGGGATCACATCATGCTTGCCATTTGATATGAAATATGAAATAGTCAATTAGCAGAATTGTTTAACTACCTATCAATCTATCTCTCTATTTATCTGTAAAAGTACCACATTACCAATGCATTTTAGTTCCTGCTCACACATCTTCTGTACTGCTCTTGGGGTATCTTTGTGGGAGCATATGTCTCTGGAGTTTGGGAAAATGATATAATTATTGTTTTTCCCCTATACTATTTGCATAAATACTTTGGCTTCAGAACTGAACATATTGGATGATTATTCATTGAAAGCACACCGGTAGGGGCTCATGAGCTAGTGTTTAAGGAACTAACCACCCACAGGGCTATCCCTAGAACATGAGCATAGTAATAGCTATTCTTCTGTGGACTCAACCAGCCAGTCATGGCAATTCCCCAGCAGGGAATTTCCCACAGTTACACTATCAGTAAGGTGCCTGGTACATAGTAAGCATTTATGAAGATGTTGACTTGAGTTAAACAGGTGTATACAAAGTGCAAAAATAGCTTTAGAAAGGCAGTAGCTAGCTCGAGGGCTGAGGAAAGATCCCCTGAGGAAGGTGGCAATTAAAATGAGTCTTGAAGTTACTCAAAATTCCAAGAGACAGAGGTAAGAAGACTGTTCCGGGCTGGCCTTGAATCAAATAACCAAGATTCATGAATTGAAGTTACAAGGAGACTTGCTTCAGCTCAATATTACGGAGAGCTTTCACAAAATAGAGAAGCCCCTAAAAGGAAGTGATTGCCTCAGAGAGGGAAATGCCCGTCCCTGGACAGAGATAATCAGGTGCTAGATGCCCATTGGACAGTGACGATATAAAAGGGTTCCTTGCCCTGAATGTCAGTGAATCGACCTATAAACTGGAGAAAGAGAGATGGTGGCTGTCCATGCTGATGGCGACTTGACAGGCTCTGCTTGACCCTAGAGAAAAAAGCAAGGGTCACCTATGGGTGGAAGCAGCAAAAAAATAAAACCAATTTCATTTCGTGGTCTAAGAAAACTTTCTGACAGTTTGATCTGACCTAAAGTGGAGTGGCCTGCCTTGAAGGTGCTCAGCTCCCTGAAGGCTTTCAGTTAAAGGACAGGTGGCCATTTGGGTATGTTTTAGAAAAAATCCTTAAAAAGACGTATTTCTTGAACTAGACAACCATGGAAGGCCCTTTCACCTCTCATATTCTGTGATTCTGTAGCCTCTAAGATGACCTTCCAATGAGAAGATTTCGGGCATCTCCAAAAAGAGATCTTTCCAAATATCATTTTTCCAAGGAATCAACGTCCATCCCTAAGAGGCAGGCCATTCTTTTTGAGGTTTGTAATAGACTTAAGATGCTAGGCCCATTAATGAATCATTTTATGAAGAACACACCTTTTCCTATGTGGTTCGTGAAGAATTCTAAGCACAGCTGCTCCATCCACACTTCTCCTCTATTCCCTGTACTGTGTGGGAGAGAGTGAGGCCAGTTTTTATGTTGCCACAACTCCATTTTAAGAAAACTACATTCCCTGTTTTATTCTCTGCTTGCTGATGGTTTTATGGGGTTCGTGAACTTTTTCCTCCCTGTGCTAGTGAGGGAAGGATGCCTTATGGTCACACTGACGCCTGTGGGAAAGGGGGCTTGCCCACCCCAGAACAGACATACCTGCTGTGCAAGATGGATGAGTTCATGGTATACATATGAGCATGGTTTTGCTTTTTAGATGACCTCCCACTCCACGCTAAGCAAGCTTTTTCAGGTCATGAGCTGCGTTAGGGTGGCCAAAACCTCCCAACCCTCAAACAGACCAAGGCCAGGGACTCTACCCACATCTTGCAGAGCCAAACCCACGTTCTCCCCGCTTGTCACTACCACAAAACAAATGAGCAAAATGAAGCAACGATGAACCTAAATCAAAACACCCAAACACCACTTCACCTTCGGAAGCAGCTTTTAATTGCCCAACAAGGAAATACACATGCGTAAGCATGTCCACATGTGTATACAATGTACATATAAGTATTGATGTGAGTATATATGTTAAATATATGCATATATGGGCACAGGATTTTATAAAGGTCATGCATTATAAGAACTAAAAGTGATCTTCATGTGTATAAAATTAACTTCCATTTTACAAATGGTAAAATTGATGCTAAGAAAGATCAAACAACTTGACAAGAACACAAAGTAAGCATTTAGAGGAGTCAGGATTCTAACCTTTTTCTCCTGCCCTGAGGGTCAGGATGCATATGTGTGCATTTGTGTGAGGGCATGTATATATGCATGTTTTTTGGGGGAGAGAGACTTTTGTACCATATTGATCAGGACCATTGAGATTTGAGGTAGAAAAAACCATGAGGTCACCAAGTCAACTCTTTTATTTTATCTCTGAGGAAACTGAGGCCCCGAGAGGACATTTGACTTTCTTATGGTTACACAGGGCTAATTGATATTCTTTTTAAGGGTTCACAGGATTGCAACTAAGGGGCTTCCTCTCCCCCACCCTGCAATTTCCTCAGGGTAGAGATTTCTTCAGGGTCTCAGTACAGGTTAACGCCTTTCCCTGAACATGTCATCTGGGAGAGATGTGTGGGGAACTGAGAGGTTAAAGGACTTGTCCAGGGTCCCTGGGCTATATGGGTCAGAGGCAAGGCTTGTATCCTGGCTTCCCTGATTCTGAGGATACACTCTCTGGCTTTCCCATCACTGATACTTCTCAAAGCTTCTGGATTCCCAAGAAATCTCCCTGAAGGAACTGGAGTGATCACTCTCTGATGCCACTAATTCTGAATGATGCAGGGGTTGGGGATGGGGGCAGTATTTGTGGTCACCCTCCAAACACTTAGGACAGTACTGGGGTAGAAGATATGTCTTAGACTAAATTGCAAGGATTGACTCATCCAGGTTAAATCATTTATACCTTGGATGAGTGGGAAAAAGTACTGAATTCATTCTGATGATTGTATATCTCTCAAAGGGAAGGAAAATATACACGTACCTATCTACATGTATAGGTTCATGCACATGTATATGCACATGGACACTGTAATACATGACTATATACACATGTGTAGTATGCACTGGAATATGTATATGTGAGCACATATATACATATATGTACATTCAGACTAGTAAATTAACACTTATTTATAGGACTTGAAAAGAGCTTGCAAAATCTTAAGCCCCAGGTTTTAAGAAAATCCCGTTTAAATAAATAAGGATCACAAAACATGGAAACCAATCTGGATACAAATCTGAACGATGCTTTCACCGTCCACCATGTAGATTTTTAAATAACTGAAAGGGGCCAAGCTGAGACAGAATTAAAAGGCAAAAGCTCGCATGGTTTCTACTATTTTTGATTCCTTCTGTCTCAGGACAAAGAGCCACTCCATTGGAACAGTTTTTCCAAAGCCTAAATAGCAATGTTTTATTATTTCATTGAGCTCCACAGGATCTAGCACCAAGCCAGCTGTGGAATAGGTGCTTAATGAATCCTGGTTCAGTAGGCTATTAGAATGGGAAGGAGCTCTTGAGAAGACTGGCACTCACCCTTTTCATTTTATAGTAGAGCAAGCTGATGAGAGTTAATGAGAGAGCCCAGACTAGAATCCATCCCAGGGTGGGTCATTAGGGAAGCCAATACATCGTTTCATGTTGGAAGCTGCGGATTCACATTCAGTGGCTCCCAGCAGACCAGACAACCATCCTGCCTGACCAAACAAGACACCTTATGCTCTGCTGCCAAGACTTACCTACCAACTATTCCCTTCTCTTGTCTTCATTACTCTGTCTTCCATCTTTCGGAGGCTCATCAGAGGCCTTCTTACTGGTAAATTCCTTGATCTTTTTTTCATTTTCATTCTTCATGACATCTACTTCCTGTGAGACTTTTGTTCTCCCATTCTTGAAATTCCCTCACCTGTCTGGACATTGAATTAGCTCACCCTCCCTACTGTTATGTCTTCATCTTTCCCTCCTTTCCTATTTATTAATTTAGCAAAAAGCAGCACAGTGTGGTATAGGTAATAAAGACTTGGAGTCTAGAAGACCTGAGTCCAACATCTGCTTCTTACATATCCTACCTAGGTGACCTGGAACCAGGCACCTAATCTCCCAAGTCCCAATGACTTTAACTGGAAGAGCAGATATTAATATGCATCCGGAGAGGGAGTTTTCATGAAGTGACTTCCTTATGTGAATAAAATCAAAGGCTTGGGAAAAACAAAACAAACTCAAGCAAAAGATTATATTAATTTAGTTTCACCCCTTTTCCTTCTTCCATTTTATCACTGTGGTTGTCCTTCAATGTTTTGTCTTCAGTTCCCTGCTATTCCTTCTCTACACCTTGACCCTTGCAGATCTCAACCCCCAAATCACCTACACACTAGAGAGCTGATCAGTTGTAGTTTGGCAAGTTGAGTTCGTGAGGTTACAAGTTTTGTGAGTAAAAAGAAGGTAAGGAGCCTAGTTCTCCGTGACTCAAATTTGGCCATTTTTCCACTAAGCCAGTGCTACTCAACCTTTTTAATCTCTGGGCTCATTTATATGCATAAAAAATATTGACGATTCCAAATAGTTTTTGTCTATATGAGTTATATCTTTTATGATTTAGTCTATTAGAAATTATATCATCGTAGGGTTATTATGAAAATAGTTTTGACTTGAGGACTCCCTGAAAGATCTCAGGAACCGCCAATGGTCCAGGGACCATACTTTTAGGACCATTGCACAACGTTATGCTGTCTTTGACTCTACCATGGCCATACTTCAATGTCCTTTCTGACATCACTCCTCACTTCAATCCACTTTACCCGCATATCACTTTTAGAGCCATTTTTACTAAACCTTTTTTCCTTCATGTAATAGCTCAGAAATTGCTGTCTGGCTTTAAGAGTCATTAGAAGCTGATGTGCTTCATGTCAACTAGACTACATCACTTCCCATTTTCCCTCATTCCCTACGCATGATGCTATTTAGTGTGGTCAGTGTCCTCTCTGTCCCAACATTCAATATGTCCATGATGACATTACTAATTTATCATGTCAGCAAAGGATACCCATCGTATTCATCCCTAGAAATTTTGATCCTTAGAAAAGCCATTAGGAACAAAGAGTGCTAGGATATAAACGCAACAACCATATATACTTTGTAAAAAAGATGCACCATATTTTTTTGTCATTGTCCTAGAGAGTGAATTTTCTATTTCCAGTTGAACTATATTTCATTTTTTTTGTAAATTACATTCCAGATTGCATTGGGGGGGGGGAGGGGGAGAGAGAGGTAGGTAGGTGATGTATTGTGTGTGGTTTTCTCCCCTCCTTCAGAGTGAAAACAGATGCTAGCACTGTTATTCAGATTGAGTGATATGGACACAATCCTCTTAATGAAGAGGCAACCTTGCCTAGTTGGTGTTCCAGAAAATGGGGAAGAGGCTTGGAAGGGTCTGGCTGGATTATCAGGGAGGGATCGATTAAAGAAATGGCCTGTAACTTGGACCAGTCTGCGGTCTCTCCATATTTCCTTTATCTTTTGTTTCCCATTTCACTAGCCCCAAACCACAACAGTTGTTCCCTAATTAATTTCTAGTCCCACAACATCAGGTGCCATGCCTGATACTTAAGATCCCATATGAACCTCCACCCACCTCCACACCCACGGATGCTTCACCATTATTTATTGGACTGAAGACCAAGCACTGTGGTGGAGGGGCTAAAGATCTGGCCTGGAGGTCAGCAAAACCTGTGTTCAAGCCTTGCCTGGCTTCATGAATCTGGACAAGTCACTTACTGACAGCCCTTTGGACAGATTTCTAAGATGACAAGGTCCAAGGGAGGTGCTGACCTGAAATAGGAAAGGGAGTTTCCTGATCATCATCACCACAGCAAAGAAATCAGAGACCTGGCTCCTATCCCTAAAAGAGAAGCACAGTGATGTGCTCCAATTCCCCTTGCATGGGCAGGGAATGAACCCTCCCTGTTAGATGTGCTTTGGGCTCCAGGTTGGTTTTTCAATGTTTCCTCCACACCCCACCCCTACCCCTCACCTAATTTCAGATCACCTTCTCTTACACCTGCTCCTACAGGATCACTACAAAGAAAGGTAAAGAACTAGGAAATATCTCTTCAAATTCACAATCACCTCACTATTTTGTTGTCTAATGTTCTGAGTGTTACTACGAAAGACTTGCACATCAAATTGTCAATCGGTAAAGAAGCTGATATTTGCCTAATGACTTCCTCTCTCCCTCCCTCCCTCCCTCCCTCCCTCCCTCCCTCTCTCTCTCTTTCTCTCTCCACCCTCAATGCTTTTCTCTTATTCCATACACACACTCACACACCTATGTATGTATGTGTGTGTGTGTATATATATATATATATATATATATATATATATATATATATATACACATATATATATATACATATATACACACATACATTAATGGACATATTTTTCACAAACTTAAATGAATCAACATTGCCATGTACATAGCTAAAATGTCCTGATTCCATGTTTTTTCTGATAATAAGTAAATCATAACATGTCATTCTTTAAAAGACATCGCTTAGTCATGATGGCCATATTTTTACATAGCTCTCTCCACTGATCATCCATTTTGAAATAGTCATAATGCGCAATGTTCTCTATGAAACAATCACTTTTGCTTGACTGTTTCTGAGAAGGACTGGAGCTTTAATTTAGATTCCCACAAATGGCCCAGTTACAATTCCACAGTTTTCATTTATCTTTAATCCCCCTCATCCTATAGACTTTGAGGAAGTAAAAGTCATTTTCCAATAGTCCTGAGTCTAATTCTGAACCGAGTGATCCAGTGTCATTAACGTCAACTCAGGTTTTACTCAGTAGGAACAAGAGTTCCCGGATGCTCATCCACATGATTTTGTTCTCATTTTCATTCATTCAGGATTCATCATTCAAAACACCACAGGGCTAGTAATATGATAAAAGTTTTGACAAATAATGAAAAATACTTCTTTAAGAGGAAGTGCAGTTGCCACTGCGACTTCATGACTTTCCAAACTTAGTGGTTGATCCCTTGGCAGATTCTGAAGCCCCTAGCTAAGGCAGCAGCAATATCCCCTAGCCCAGCCCCACTCCCACTCCCTCCCCTCCACAGTGATAGCTGCTCCCCTTCCCTAAGTAGATTCCAGGCTTTCGTTTCCCATCCAGCGTTCTTACCTTGATCAGGGCTTTGTGGGACAGCATAGTACAAGGATGCCGCTAACCTTAGCATCACCTCACTCAGGAACCTAGCTGCTACCTAGTTTGGGACCATGCCTCCCACATAAACAATTAGATCATGGTTCCCCTCTGCATGTAACCAGAGCCCCTCACCGCAGAGCAAAGAGAGAAAAGGCCGAATTGCGGGAGGGGGGCAGCCCTGGCAGCCGTTGTCTGGCCTGCCTACGATTGGCTGAGGGGACGAGTATGGGCCCTCTCTTTCAGCAGACTTGTTGAGTTAACCTGGGAGCGTTTGTTTTCCCCTTCATTTTCTCTCTTTTCCTTCCCTCGAGTCTCCTTTGATTTCCTGCTGGCTTTTTAAATTGAGGATAAAGTTAATTCACTCCACAATGCCACAGCTGGAATTAAGCATGGCTCTTCTCCTGGGCGGAGGGGGAGGGGCTGGGCAGAGCCCCTGGGTCCTATTGGATCGCCAACACCCTTGAGGGCTGCTGCTCCAGGCTCAGGGGCCCTCCAGTCACAGGCACCGAGGCCACTAATTATGACCATATGGTTTGGCAGCCCTGCACTCAGCAGACACCTTGTTAGCTCCATGCGGCCTAGGTGCTGGGAAGGAGGAGATGGGGAGACTGGAGGTAGAAGGTGTGGCTACAAGTCCCACCGACTTGCCAGAGGGAGGCTCCATTGATCCTAATCTATTCTTTTTGTTTGGAAGCAGCATGCTGCTGGCAGCAACAGCTTGGTAATAACAGAGATTTGGGGCTTTTAAGTCCTTGTGGTTACGGCCCGCCGGCACGCGACCACTCCGTGGGGCCCAGACAAGCTCCCTCTTTAATTGGCTTCATCGGTGGCACCAGAAATGAGATGGCAGGTCAGGTACACCACATGGCCTACCTGCCCTCGCTGGCTGCGAGTGGGAGCACAGATGTCACCCCTTCCGATTGGGGCAGTGGTCACTGGAGGGGCAGGAGGAAGGCTTTGGGGAAGCTTTGGGAAAGATAGCGAGGGCTGCCATGTTCAGGGTGGATTTAACTGAGGGGAAGTTCCGTGGATGGAACATTAGATCAGATTGCAGTGTGGCCTGTTGGTGAGGAAAGGGAAGCAGTAGAATAGTTTATTGAAAATAAGTCTTGTTATCATTTTGCAAGGAAGTTGGGGAATGATTGAAAACATCATGGATCCGTAGGCACCCACTGGATGTTTTGTCAGGGTGTCTGACTTCCATTTCTGTATTTGCCACTTGCTAGCCAAGCCACCTGAGGCAAGCTTCCCAAGCAACCTTTCCCTATCTGGGCTTCAGTTTTCTGATTTGTTAAAGGACAGACTTGGCCAGATCACCTGAACTGCCCCTTTGTCCCCTAAAGGGCCCATTCTAGGGGAAGGTGCGTGCAGACTGCCTACTCTTTGCTGTTGTTGTAGCCCCCGATGTAGCCTAGTGTTTGGCACATAGCGCAGTCAGGGGACGGGATGCTGATCTTGGCATCATCAAACCTGATTTAGAATCTGGACTCTGACAATGCCTACAGGTGTGGTGAGCTTGGGCAAGCTCTTCTCTCTGGTGAGACTAGAAAGAAAATGTATCACCTTGTAGCAAATTTGGTGATGAAACGAACTAGGCAGGATCTCACACCCTGCCCTGGCATGTGAAGCCTTTGCAACCTGCCAGGACCTGGCAGAGTTTCTACATTGTTGTGACCTTCAGGATCTCATGGACCATAAACCAAAGCCCCAAAGCCTGCAGAGACGAGGAAAGAAGTCAAGTGTCTGGGCAAAAATTAGACTGCGTATATCTTTCATCCAAGACTTAGCAAAGTCCTGCCACCTACAGAAAGCATTTCCTAATCTCTCCAAGTATTAATAACATCTCCTCAGATTATCTTTTGCATAATGCATGATTTATTGTCTAGTAGAAAGCAAAACTCTTGAGGTCATGAGCTTTTTTTCATTTTCACAAAAGAATTTGAGTCAGAAGGCATTTAGTGCAACCCGGATACTAAAGGAATCTACTCTGTAATGTAATCAACTAATAGTCCCTCAAATTCATCTCGAAGATCTCCAGAGAAGACAACCATCATTCCCCATGGTGCTGCCAATTCTATTCATTAGGAAGTTACTGTTTATTTTTCCTGATACCCACCCCAAATTAACATCCATTCACTTCTGGCTGCCTGGGCTTCCAGCCCAGATATCCCAGCCATCATCCAGGAAAGTAACTTTTGTGCAGAAGGAACTGGTCATTCCCATCAACTGGTAGCCAAGTGTCACATGCTGGGCAGGCCAACCAGCCTAACTAAGTAGCAAGGATCCCTAAGCAAGAGAATAGAGGCAACTCAGCCAATTAAACCAATTCAGACCCCCACCACCACCATCTTGAACACCATCTCCCCATTGTACTGCAGTTGTAAACAGCCCAAAAGCTTGAACCCAAGCCTTGGAAATAACAATGCTTCCCACCAAATGTCCTCAGCTAGAATTCTGGGAAATCATCTCTGTGGAGTGCATCTACATACCCAGCAACCATTCCTTCAGGTACTATGGTTGTGTCCAGTGTAGGCCCAGAAAACAAAGATGTGCCACCAAAGTTCTCGGTCCTGTCAAATGGTTCAGCATCAGAAATGGATATAGTTTTATCAGTAAAATGACATTAAAGCAGAGGCATGACCATTTACTTTGTTGTTATACTCTAAGGACCAAGGGGAACATTCCATATGACTTTCAGTTGAAAAGTTCTATATGTGTTGATTCCCTCTGAGGAAAATTAAATTCAATGCTGTATCATTTGAGTATGTATATTAACTTGTAACTTTCCCTTCTCTGATCAAAAGGTCAGTCCATATAGGTAGATAAGAGTGAAAAAACTCTCCAGGCCCATTTAGCTCAGCAATGTCATCACATTTCTATTTCTTCCAAAGTCTGAGTTGGGCCTTAGTCTCTGAAGGAAAGTATGGGAAAGAGAAGGTATTAGACTGACTACCAAACTGAAGGTCTACAGAGCTGTTGCACTGACCTCGTTGTTGCATGTCTGTGAAAGCTGAACAGTATACCAGCTCCATGACAGGAAACTGAATGGCTTCCATTTGAATTGTCTTAGGAAATTTCTGAAGTGGCTGGTAGGATAAGGTACCTTAGTACCTTATCCTAGACACCGAGGTCCTTTCTTGAGCAGCAGTGCCAATCAGTCAAATTCTACTGCAGAGAGAGTGCTCCAATTGCCTGGCCATGTTGTTCAATTGCCAAACATTTACTTGCCTAAAAGACTATTTTACAGAGAATTCACACAAGGCAAGTGTTCACATGGTTGTTAGAAGGCGCCATAAAGGACACTCTCAAGGTCTCTCTAAAGAATTCTGGAATTGATTGTGTGACATGGCGTATACTAGCACAAGATCACCCAGCATGGCATGCCCTCATCAAACAAGGTTTTGTGCTCTATGAGTGAAGCAGAATTGAACTATCTGAAAGGGAACATGAGATGCACCAATTTAGACTCCACCCCAAAGGTTCACATGGCCTATTTGTGTGAGACCTGTGGTAGAGCATTCAGAGCTCTTGTTGGTCTGATCAGCCACCATCAGACACACTATAACATGACTCTAACATGGTGATGTCATATTGATCTTCTTTGAGAATGAAACACAACAACCAACCAAGCAACCAACATCCTTTTGCCACAAAAATATAATGAGATATTTTATCAAATGCTTTTCTGAAGTCTGGGTAAACTGTATGTTCATTGTAGTGACTGGAATGCCAAGCCTAAAGTCAAGAAGATCTGAGGTCAAATTCAGGCTCTGGCACTTAATATCTGAATGACCCAAGTCATTTTATCTCTGTTTGCCTCAGTTTCTTACCTATAGATTGGGAATGACTATAACACCTACCTCCCAAGGTGGTTGTGAAGATCAATTTAGATGGTAATTCTAAAGCACTTAGTATAGTTCCTAGCATATAGTAAGCACTATAGAAAGGTTTGCTATTGTTTTTGTCATTTAGTAATAGAAGTAGTATAGTAGAGTAGTGGTAGTCGTAGTAACATCAGCAGCAATAGTAGTAGTAGTGTAGTAGTAGTAGTAGAAATACTATTAGTAGGAGGGGAAGGAGGAGGAACAGGAGAAGGAAGAGAAGTTGGTTGTTGTTCTTCATCCTCAAAGAGTAGCAAAAATGAGGTTACTTTGTCAGAGTCAAATGACAGTGTCTGACTATGGCTGATCAGACCAAGCCAATATGAGATGAGAATGTTCCCCCACAGGTCCAGCACAAATAGACCATGTGAACGTTTGGGATAGCTTTTCTAAATTTATGCATCTCACATTACTTTTGAACTACTTCAATTCTGTTTTACTCTTAGAACACAGCACCTTCTCTAATGAGGGCATGCCCTATAGGATGGTCTTGTGCCAGTGTCTCCCATGTCACACAATCAATTCCAGAGTTCTGGAGATACCTTGAGAGTCTCCTTGTATCCTTCTTCTGACCACCATGTGAGTGCATGCCCTACATGAATTTTCCATAAAATAGTCTTTTTATCAAGCATACATTTGTTGTTCAAACAACGTAGGCAGCCCATCATAGTTGCCCTCTCTGCAATAGAGTTTGAATGCTTGGCAGTTTGTTTGAGAAAGGACCTCAGTGTCTGCTATCATGTCCTGCAGGTGATCTTCAGAATCTTCCTAAGACAATTCAAATCGAAGTGATTTAGTATCCGGGCATGGCATTGGTAAACTGTCTAGGTTTCACAGACATACAACAATGAAGGAAGCACAACAGTTTTGTAGGCAGTCTAGTATCTCCTCTCTCCCACACTTTCCTTCAGAGCCTCCCAAACACTGAACTAGCTTTGGCAACGCATGTGACAACCTCATTATCAATGTGTACAACCCCAGAGAGTATACTACCAAGATAAGTGTACTTGTCCACAGCATTCAAAACTTCTTCATTTGCTGCAACAAATGGTTCCACATATGAATGGCACGGTGCTGGCTGATAGAGCACCTATGTTTTCTTGGTGATAATTGTTAGGCCAAAATTAGCACAAGCAGCAGAGAATTGATCCATTCTTCATTCCATCTCATCGTCCATTGAGTGCACAACCATCTATAAACAAAATCGTGCACCAGCATTCCCTCCACTTTGGTCTTGGCTTGTAGCCTTTTCAAACTGAAGAATTTACCATCAGTATGATAGCTGATCTTGATACTATGTTCATCCTCATTGAAAGCATTTGACAACATGGTTGCAAACATCGTGCTAAAAAGCATGGGAGCAAGCACACAGCCCTGTTTCACTCCATTGGTGACTGGGCAAGCATAAGGACATCATTCATTATCCAGAACGTTGGCAAGCATGCCATCATGAAACTGAGGTACAATTCTTATGAACTTCTACAAGCAATCAAATTCTGAAATAGTTTCCCATAAGCTCTTGTGACTGACAGTACCAAAAGCCTTGGTCAGATTCGCAAACATCATATGCAGACCTCTGCTCTGCTCTTAGTATTTCTCTTGGAGTTGTCAAGCAGCAAATACTATATCACCATATAGATTGTTCCTTGGCCATTTCTGAAGTCATTCTAGCTCTCAGGTTGACAACCATCTTCCAGGTGAATGATTAACCTATTAAGGAGGCCTCTGGCAAGAATTTTGCCAGCAATGATTGAGACCCTGCTGTGATAGTCACAAGACAATCTATTTTCTTTACCTTTATTGAGATGGACAACAGAAGCATACTTGATCAGCACCAGGACACAGGAAAGGAGCCTAGTGGCATTCCAAGCCTCTTCTTTAGTTCAAACTTCAGCTAGGGAGGGATTGACTTCAACCTGAGGTATATGGTTAATGACCTCAGCAATGCTTGATGATGGTCTGTTGAGAACACTATGCCAGTATTCAGCCCATCTCTCTAGGATCATTACCTTATCATTAACCAATGTGGCTCCAGTAACAATCTCATAAAAGTCAATATTTATTATGAGGCTACATCCTTGACATTTTATTGCATGTAGGTAAAAGGAAGACAGCATTGGTGATGAGGTCATGAGATATGCAAGTCTTCAGTAGTGAGTGACCATTCCTGTTGCTGTTTTCAACTCCATTGTTTCCTAGAACTCCCTGCCAAGTCTGCGAGTCTGAGCCTACTCTAGCATTGAAGTCACCCAGAATTACAAGTGTGTCCTCTTTTGGAACATTAATGATAAGGGACTCCAGGTCTTCATAAATTTTTTCTTTGACTCTATCAGGGTTCATCATATTGGTAGCATAGGTACTGATGATGGTGGCATGACAGTTTGCTATAAGTGGTAGTTGCATTGTTGTGAGTCTACCATTCAGCCCTTTTGGTAGTCATACAAGCTTGTTGACTAGATTAGTTTTGACTGTACAACCTACACTACCTTCACAGTGCTCCCCTTCACTGTAGCCACCTCAGAAAAAAACATGCATCCAGCTCCAACTTCAGTAAGCTGGCCTTTATTTGCCAGCCTTATTTCACTCAGGGCTGCTATTTGGATGTGAAACCTGCTGAGTTCTCTCAAAATAAGAACTGTTCATCTCTGCAATCTAGTAGATTTTGTGTTGTACATAAAATTGCAAATATTTTATGTACTGGTGGTGAGTGCAATCATCTTGGCAGAAGTGTTAGTATATTTTTTGTGTATTTTGACCACAGGGTAGGATCCACATGTCATGGTATTTAGGCCAGAGTTGGGTTAGCAGACAATTTTTAGGTCACCTTTTTTAGCCCCTTCCTCACACCAGGAGATGAGTAGTGTGATCCTTAAAAGGGACTGGCAAGTCTCACTGCTGCTTTCAGTGAGAAATGACCCTATGGCCTGGGCCACCTGTGTGCAGGGTTGTGATGACACTTCCCAGTCTATCTACAGTTACTGCTTCATCCCTTGTTTTTTGCCACAGGACTTTGAGATGGGTAAAAATGGTAAAATGGTATGGGTGATGACTTTTGATTTATATGTCAATAGGACTTAAGGGAAGCAGAATTGCACAAAATATTCAGCCTCACTTTCTTCCAGAGTGATCAGAGTCGAGAAAACTGGTCCATGGTCAAGATGCAATGAATGACCTTGGTGTCTTTGATGTCTAGCCAAGCTGTAAGTGCTCCACAGCCTCTGATTTAGTCAGTTTCATGGAACAAGTTGTTCTCATATGTCCATTCCACCAGGGAAAGTCTTCACATGCTTGGGGTACACTAACTCACCAATGGGTTTGAGACCCCTCAGTTATCATCAAGCTGGTTTATCCTGTCTCTCAAATGGTTTGCTGGGGTTTGGCCACTGTGCATACTACAACTTCTTGTAGTCACAGGTGACAGTTGATGGATCAGGTTGACACCAATAGTGGAAATCAGCCCTGAAAAGAGTTCAGCAACCTTCATGCCAGAGGCATTAGTCTTCCCAGAGCACACCCTACACCATAGGAATAGTGGTATTATTATTACTAATAGTAGTACTAGTAGTAATAGTAGCAGCAGAAGCAGCAGCAGCATCAGTAGTAGTAGTAGTAGTCATCATAGTAGCGGCAGCAGTTCTCCTTCAGTGTAAATTTTCACTCCAAGCCTAGAGGACCACTTGAAGGATATATTATAGAGGGACTAATTTTAAATTATTGTTGAAATCAAGAACTTATTTCAAGTATACACAGACATTGTGGCCCCTTCTAACTCTGAGATTGTCTGATTCAACGAGTAGGACCACAGGAATGGTTTCTAGGGTTGATACTTCCAATGTCAAAGAAACAAACTCTTGAACTGCAGGAGTCTGATCCTGTTATAACAGAAAGCTTCCTCCTCAATGCAAACCCAGGACTCTCGGGACCCATGTTTATGTTTCTCTGCTTAGTGGATGAAGAGTGAGTCATGATTCCTCTTCCCCATTCCAAACAAAAAGATCAATGAATATCAGTTGTGATATTTTCATTGACTAGAAGAGATGAGCAGGCAGGATCCTAACAACATCCCTTGCCTAACCTGGCACATATCAGACAGGGAATGGATTGTTCTCCACCATTGCAAATGCTCCACCCAAGTTATGATCATTGCCCTAGCTTTAACTTTGTCCCCAATGAAATACAAACTATGTGGCAGTAGAGCTGGCCTTTTGTATTTGTTTTCTATCCATCCTCAGTGGCCAATATTCACAAACACTAGTAGGTACTTTATAGAAGGAATAGAATTTGCAAATACCTCAAAGAAGAAAGCTGTATCAACTGATTCAATGCATTTTTTTTCAATTCATAAGGCAGGGGAAGTAGACAAGACAGTAGGATGAAAACTTTTATTTCAATATAAAATTATAATATCAATTTGTAATTATTTCCACTTAAGTATATTTGCCCTGATAGAAGAAATAATCAATATAGTTTTAAAATGTTTTCATTGATATTCCTTGTACTTCTAGTGTTGTAGCTGAATTCACCACTTCTGGAGGGATATCAGCAATGACTAAGCTTTGCCAGAACAGAATAGGACCAGCAGGACTTGTCAGAAATGACCTGTTACTCTTAGACTGACTAATTGGACATTTGTATACCATCTAAACACCATTAATACACACAAGTGAAATAGGAAAAAATAGATTGTAAGCCATAATTCTAGATGGTTTTTATTTGAAGTCTTAGGCCTGATAAATAATGAGAATACATTCATTTAAAAGTTCTGTTATGATTTCCTGGCTAAGAAATTGTGACAGAAGTCTGTTGTCTCAGGTTTGGTGCAAACTGTGGGACTTCCCAAGTGGGATCCCAAAGGAACACAGACGAGGTTATACCTAATCATGTTTGATGCTCAGAACAAGTGTCATGAAATTCACTTGAAAATTAACCAGAAACACAAGACCCCCATGATGGGAGAGGGGGTGGTATTGACAAAGATTTGTGGAGTCTGCTTGGAAGGGAGGGAGGAAGAGGACATGAATGGGCGGAAAAAAAGTCTACCTAGGTGTATACATAAGGTGAGGAAGCATCTAGTAGATTACTTTTAATATAATTATTCCTAACAATTCTAGTAGTTACTAAATTTAATTGTATTTATGCTATAGAAAGAATGAAAGGTATTATAGGCACAATGTCAACTGAGAAAATGTCCAAGTTGCCTCACCCTTGTTATAGATCTCACCAAATATAAGTGCAACAAAGGGAGACTGAGACACATCTTCTCTGAGCAAGATAACAGTTTTTTTAAAAGTGAAGTCTATAGCTGTTCTTAATGTGGGTCAGACCAGCCCTCTCAGTGACTAAAAAGGGACCAAAAAACCTTCTTTATTGAGATGTAAGAAAAGAATATTGAATGGTTTGAGAACATCACAATTGGCTATGCAGGCAGCTAGGTGGCACAAATGGTTGTGGATAGAGTGATACTTCTGAATTCAGGAATACTCTTCCTAAATTTAAATCTGTCCTAAGAAAGCTACCAGCGAATGAGCCTGGGCAAGTCATTTAACTCTGTTTACCTCCATTTTCTCATCTGCAAAATGATCTGGAGGAGGAAATGGCAAACCACTCCGTATCTTTACCAAGTGACCCAAATGGGGTCACTAAGAATTGGAAATGACTGGAAAATGAAGGAATGAGAGCTATTGGCTCCAGCTGGGAAAGGTGGGCTGGTCTTCAGGTGTGAGTGATCACACCTCTCTCACAATTAAGGAATGATAACTGTTTTAAGGGCTCAATTGCCTCTAGTCATGTTGGCTAGAAAATCAGAACCTCCCCAACCTGGACCCCTTATTCTTTCTCTTGGGGGAAAATCAAATTTCACAAGGACAAACGTGTGCAGAGGAACTGTCCCTTAGGAAAAGGCTGAGCCCAAACTGGTTTCTGTTTACAAGTAGACAAAACAAATTCCCCAGTAGGCTAGCTGAAAGGGAATGACAGCATCATTCAATCAAGCCTTTAATGCAGGCCTTATTTTTCAGTTTACTGAGAAATGGGGCTCCACAAAGTGGAGAATAGGATAAATTACAGAGAAGGATCAGTTTCTAAATGATACAACATAATTTTAATTTCCTCATAAGAAAGTAGAAGGAAAATGGCTTATGACTTCCCCTTGAAAATGATCTTCTTAATGTGCAAAAAAGTATGATTTTTTGGGTCTTTATATGGATTATGAATGCTCAAATTATGGAAGAAACTATTCCAAATAGCAACACTGATGAGAGGTTAAGATATTTAAAAATCAGTATCATAATGTAAGTGTTGGTCGGAAGCTATCTGATTTGGTTCTGATGCCTTGACTAGGTGAAAAGTTTTGATTCAAACAATCAGAATGAGATATATCACAGGGATTATACAACTGCTCAATCAAAGTCAGTTTGTTAGAGATAGGATCCCCATCTAACTAATTTGTATACAAGGGAGAAGTTGTCTCAGACACATTTGATTTTGCTCATGACATCTAATAAGTAGTATGTGGATAGTGTGTGCCTACTTCTAACTGTACTTTGTGCAGCAGACCTTAGAGACGTTCCCTCCCACATGGCCTTTTGAGTTTAATCTTCCATTCTTTCATCACTGAAATGGAATAAACCAACATAAAGGTAAACAATGTGTTACTGTTTTAGACTTGATTTATGGATTTCCAGGTGGACTATTTTCATATATGTCTTTGGATTTTAGAGACATTGGATTTATGAGAAATAGAGAATTACTTCCCTAACTGAGCTTGGAGTTTAGACATTCCAGCTTTGCAGAGGATTTATACTTATGGTGTTTTTGTCATAGTGACCCAAGAAGACATCAAGAACCGGAGAATATTGTCCAAGTACAATTTCAATTGCTGAAGAATAATTTGAGAGTCTAATTATGCATCTATAGAACAGTTTTAGAGTTGAGACTACAATGATGTACTTTTAGGACCTTGCTTTGGGAATAAGAGGTTGTCATGTATTCCCTGCTGTCACTTTACCTCTCACCTCTGGTTGATTCCAGTCCTCATTGTTTATATTCTCCCTCTACCTCTTTGATGCAGAAGTCATATAACCTTGTGCTATCCTGATTATGACTCCATGGTATTAGAACTGTTGTTTTCTAGCTGCTTGTACCTTTTTTTTTTCCTCCTTGACTTGGGAGCTCTGGAATTTGGCCATAATCTTCCTGAAAGTTTTCATTCTGAAATTTCTTTCAGGGGGTGATTGGTGGATTCTTTTATTTCTATTTTATTATCTGCTTCTAGGATATTAGGATAGTTTTCCTTAATAATTCCTGACAATATGATGTCTAAGATCTTTCTTTATTCACAGCTTCCAGGTAATTCAATAATTCTTAAATTATCTCTCCTTGATTTCTTTTCCAGGTCAGTTGTTTTATTTTGTTTTCCAATGAGATATTTCACATTTCTTCCATTTCCTTTTTCATTATCTTGATTTCATTTGATTTGATTGTTTCTTGATGTTTTCTGGAGTCATTAGCTTTCACTTGCCCAGTATAATCATTAAAGAATTATTTTCTTCTGTGATCTTTTGTATCTCCTTTTCCACTTGTCCAATTCTATTTTTAGGAAGCTCTCTTCAGTGAATTTTTGTGCCTCTTTTGCTATTTAGACTATTTTATTTTTTAGGTGTTATTTTCTTCAGTATTTTTCTGTATTTCCTTTACCAAGCTGTTGACTCTATTTTTCATGATTTTTTGCATTATTCTCATTTCTTCTCCCAATTTTTCCTCTTCCTCTTTTGACTTAAAAAAAAATCTTTTTTTTTTTTTTTAGTTATTCCAGAGTCTGAGACTAATTCAATTTTTTTTTAAGGCTTTCATGTAGCTTCTTTGATTTTGTTGTCTTCTGATTTTGTATTTTGATCTTCCCTGTCACCATAACAATGTTCTAGGTTAGATTCATTTTCTGCTATTTTCTAACTTATTTCCTGACTTTTAACTTTATGTTAAATTTGAGCTGTGCTCCTCGTGTGGAGGGGCACAGTCCTAAGCTTCAGCTTTTTGGTGTTGTTGTTTTCAAAGCTAGTTTCCTGAGTCTGTAAGTTGTTTTTTGTTTTAGTTCTTCCAAAGCGGTATGATCTGAAGAGAGGTATGGCCACTCCTGGCCTGTGCTCTGATTGGTGAGTGACCATAAGCACTCTTTTCTACCCTGGAACTGTGACTAGGTTCCCTACTCCTCCTAGTGTTCCTCCTTCCCCTGGGACTGAGGATGGGCAATACAACAGAGTACTGCTCTCAGTGCCAGTGATATCCTTTAGACAGTGCTCAATGCCTATCTATGGACTGAGAGCTTCAAAAACCACTGCAGGTGCTGATTCAATATCCCTTAAGGACTGCTGCTAGGTGACCAAACACAGCCTATACTGGACTGTACTCTAAATTCATCCCAATGAGACATGTCTTCCCTGTTGACCTACCAAGTTGTCTTGTGCTAGGAAATAGTTTCTCCCTATCCTTTTGTTGCTTCCACAAGCAAAGAATTCATTTTGAGGTGTAATTTTAATGTGGTTTGGATTGGTTTAGGGAAAAATTCAAGCAAGTCCTTGCCTTTACTCTGCCATCTTGACTCTGCCTCTTGATATGATTTTTTTTAACAATCAACTTCTCTAAAGGCCTTATTTTTCAAATGTATATGGAGTATAGAACTGAGACCAATTCATAAAAGTAGGAGCCATTTTCCAATTGATAAATGACCAAAGAATACAAACAGGTAGTTTTCAGAAGAAGAAATCTAAGCTAAGAAAAACAAAAGAATCCTAAATTACTATTGATTAGAGAAATGCAAATTAAAACTGTAGTACCATCTTACATCTATCAGAAATGATAAATGCTGGAGGGGAGGAGGGAAAATAGGTGTGTATGTATAGGTCTGTTTCCTTTTTCTTTAATCTCTTTGGAATACAGACTTAGTTGTGGTATTGCTGGCATGAGGGTATGCAAAATTTTATAGCCCTTTGGTATTGGTGCAAATCATTTTCCAGAGTGGTTGAATCAGTTCACAACTCTACCAAGAGTTTATTAATGTACCTCACTCACTTCCTCTCAGTTCTGCTCCGCCCGTCCTGTTCCACCTTTTCGGCAAACTCCTCTTACCACTTGTGACCCAGGCTTTGGGGAGATTTAAGCAGATCATATGGGCCTATTAATTAATGAGAAAGATCTTTCCATTTAAATTACTATTACATCAACTGAGAAAGATTGGGCTGCTCTGATCAGTGCAATGATTCAATTCTAAAAGACTCATGGTGAAAAAAAATAAATGTTATTTACCTTCAGAGTGAAAACTGATGTACTTTGAGAGAAAACTGAAGCATTTTTTCCATTTTACTTATTAGTTTTACTTTTTTTTGCAACATAGCTGATAGGGAAATACATTTTGCATATTTTCATACCTATAATTAATACATTGCTTGTCTTCTCAGAGAATATAGGAAGACATTGGAAAGGGGGAGACAATTTGGAACTCAAAATTTAAAAATGAAAGAATGTTAAAAAATAAATAGTAAATCAAAATGTTAAAAAAAAAAGTATGTGGAGAGTGACAGGTAATTTTTTTCTTAATTTAATTAATTTATTTTTAGTTTTCACCATTCACTTCCATAACATTTTGAGTTCCAAATTTTCTGCCCTCCCTCCCCTCCCTCCCACCCAAGACAGCAGGTAATATGATGTTGGCTCACATATACATTTATAGTAAACATATTTTCACATTAGTCAGGTTGTAAAGAAGAATTAGAACTAATAGGAGGAACCACAAGAAAGAAGAAATGATAGGAGAAAGACAGAGAGAGAGAGAGAGAGAGAGAGAGAGAGAGAGAGAGAGAGAGAGAGAGAGAGAGAGAGAGAGAGAAGAGAGAGGAGGGAGAGAGGGAGGGAGAGGAAGAGGGAGAGAGAAAGAGAGAGAGGAAGAGAGAACAAATAGTATTGTTTTGATCTGCATTCAGAACCCATAGTTCTTTTTCTGGATGTCGATATCATTTTCCATAATGAGTCTTTCGGAATTGCCTTAGATTCTTGCATTGCCAAGAAGAGCAGTGTATTAGTTAGTCATCACACAGTGTTGTTGTTACGGTGTACATTGATCTCTTGGTTCTGTTCCCTTCACTCAGCATCAGTTCATGTAAGTCTTTATAGGTTTTTCTAAAGTCTGCTTGCTCATCATTTCTTATGGAACAATAGTATCTCCTTGCATTCATATACCATAAATTGTTCTGCCATTCCCCAATTGCTGGGCATTCCCTCAATTTCTAGTTCTTGGCCACCACAAAAAGAGCTACTATAAATATTTTTCGTACTGGGGCCTTTTCCCATTTTTATGTTCTCTTTGGGATATAGATCTAGAAATGATATTGCTGTGTCAAAAGGTATACACATTGTTATTGCCCTTTGGGCATAGTTCTGAATTTTTCTCCAGAATAGTTGGATCAGTTCACAGTTCTACCACCAATGCATTAGTATTCCAATTTTCCTTTCTTGTCATGTTAGCCAATCTGATAGGTGTGATGTGGCATCTCAGAGTTGTTTTAATTTGTATTTCTCTAATCAATTGTGATTTAGAACATTTTTATATGACTATAGATAGCTTTAATTTCTTCATCTGAAAGCTGCCTGTTCATATGCTTTGGCCATTTGTCAAGTGGGGAATGTAAATTTGACTCAGATTTCTATATATTTGAGAAATGAGACCTTTATCAGAGATACTGATTATAAAAAGTGTTTTCCAGTTTTCTGCTTCCCTTATGCTCTTGGTTGCATTGGCCTTATTTGTGCAAAACTTTTCAATTTAGTGTAATGAAAATGATCCATTTTGCATTTCATAATGTTCTTTCTCTTGTTTGGTGGTAAATTCCTCCATTCTCCATAACTCTGGCAGGTAAAACTATTCCTTGCTCTCCTAATTTGTTTATAGTAATCAGCCTTTATATCTAAATTGCGTATCCATTTTGCCTTTATCTTGGTCTACAGTGTAAGATATTGGCCTATGCCTAGTTTTTGCATACTATTTTTCAGTTTTCCCAGCAGTTTTTGTTAAATAGTGAGTCCTTACCCTAGGAGCCCGAGTCTTTGGGTTTATCCAACAGTAGATTCTAGGAGTTGTAGTATGATAGGTAAAGTTTAAAAAAAATTACAATTCACCTCCAACATGCTAATCACTGAGGATAGAAAGACGAAAATGAAACAGGTTCTACCGTTCAATTTAACATAATCACAGATAAATCTAGACAAACGTTTTATTTTTAAAATTTTTATTATTTTTTTGTAAATACGAAATCTTTTTTATTGATATGCAAGGGGAGTAACAACTTGGAGAATTAGCAAAGTATTCAAGTAAGAGATAGTGATAGGGATTCTAAGGAGCAGAGATGAGGAAAGAGAACCTTGTAGGACAGTGAACTGTCTGAAAAGTAGAGAAATGGGAAGTGGAACAGAGTTGATGAGTAACAGAAAGTCATTCAGTTTAGCTGAGCTGTAGATTGCTTAAGTAAAAAAATAATTTCCATTAAATCTGGAAGGATAGCATAGATCCAGATTGTAAAGTTATTGAAATGCCAAACAGAGAAGTTTGCATTATATCCTAGAGGTAAAAGGGAACCATTGAAACTTCTTGATGAGATGAATGAAAAGCCCGAGAGACAGAGTTTCTGGGTAATCAATAATCAGTTTATTAATTAAGCTAGCAAACAATCAAGAAATAGATGGTCAGTAGTCTCTTTTGGTAATGAAAGAAAAAGCCTTGGAGATCTCTGAATGCTTAAATACCTTTGGAAAAAGAGCTGCCTCTGACTGGTGAAAAGAAACCCTGATTGGTGAACAATTAATGACGGGGTGAACATCTTAATGAGGAGGTGGGCTAAATGTTTTCAACTCTTCATGCTGAAAATGTCACTTGATCATGTGATTTAGAAACCCCCAGCAATGTGGACAAAGGAATTCAACTCTACCCAGACCAGTCTGGTTGGTTTTCTCCTTTGTAAGCTGGGCCAACCTAAACTCTGATGGAGAATTCCAAGGACAAAGGCTTATTTCTTGCAGCAAAAACCTGCCTAACTTGGATTCTGTTTGCACTTTAAACAGAAGTAAGGTCTTCTAGTTGGGTGGAGTCGTGCCCAAAATGGAGGAGCATGTTCCCTGAGGATCTGGGCAATCTTATCTCTCAACTTTGTCCCTCAGAGACTGAATGAATGATCTGTAAGGGCTGGTGCCTAAATGAGTTAACAGAAAGGAAAAAAAAAGTTCATCCTGAATTAAATAATTGGTTACTAATATAATGAAAAAATCATTCCTCTCATTGGGAATAGAAGTGATAAGGCTGAAACTGTTCTTCAGGGATATCAACCAGACAGCTGTGTGGAAAATGGATTAGAAAAGGCTGAGACTGGATGGAGAAAAGGAACCCAAAAGAAAGATGTTGTTATGGTAGAGGTCAGAGATTCTAAGAACTCGAAACAGTCATATGATTGGACAGTGGGTATATTTACATGAAAAATGTTATAGGAATAGGATAGACAAGATTTGGTGACTAATTAAACATTGGGGGAGGCAAGGTAGCATGGCTAGTACAGGTGGCCTCTGGATTTACCAACCTGGGTGACTGATATAAACAGGAAAGTGAATGTAGAGGGGTAGAAACCAAGGAGATGCTCATGATTTATGAGTGACTCAACAAGGCACCGTCACTAATGTTGTAGAATGTCATGGCCCTGAAGAAAAGAATGAGTATGAAGAATTCAGAAAAATATAAGAAGACTTATAAGATGAGAACTGATTCACAGTGAAGTAAGCAGAACCGGGGAAGTAGTAGCTACAATGAATGCTGTGGTGAGAATAGAAAAATAATAGACAAAAAAAACTAAATAGGGTAAAATTTCACTGATAGCTTCTCCTCCCAAAAGGGATGTGAAAAGGCACCTCCCCCAACTCTTTGCAGAGGGGGGAGGGCATAAGCATTCATGAAGCATTTATTGAGTGCCAAGTGCCATGCTAGGTGATTTACAGGTGTTACCTCATTTGATGCAGTTACCCTGTGATGGAGGTGCTAGTATGATTCCCATTTTACAGCTGAGGAAACTGAGGCACACAAAAAATAAATGACTTGACCAGAGACACACAGATAACAAATATCTGATGCTAGATTTGAACTGGGCTCTTCTTTGCTTCAGACCCCACATTCTACCTCGCTCCAAAAGTAGGGGAATTTTATATAACACTGCACATTCTATCAGAGTTTGGATATACTGCATAGTTTTGCTAAGATATTTTTTCCAGCCTTGTTTGTTTATTATACAGTGTAAGTGTTCTTAGTCTTCTTATTTTTTGGCATGGGACCCTTTGGCAGCCTGGCAAAACTTATGGCCCCCTTTTCAGAATAATCTTGTTAAATGAATAAAATATATAAGATATTTAAAATTATAAATAAAAGTAATTATGTCACCATCAGTTGTGCATCTTTTTAAAAATCCAATTAACCTCCCCTTAAAAACCTCAGTTAAAATAGATTACTCTTTGTGAGGGGGAAGAGGGATGCTGTTAGGAAATGTAGGTGATGGAAAAAAAAAAAAGACATAAAAGTTCTTTTAAAAAGAGCATTCTTACCCTTGCTAGAGTTTGGAAAAGTACTTGACCTACTTCTCTCCTTTTTATGGTATGGCTTTGACTATTTAGGTCAACTTCCTTAAATTTTGAAGAAATCAGAGTTGAGCTCATTGACAAAATTGGTTGAAGAGTATTTTCTTCCCTTAAAAAAAAATCAGGTCACTTCCCTTGCTCCAATACTATGGCAAGACTCCCATTCTCCTTAATCTTTCAGGTATTACAGAACAATCTCTTAGCAATTCTTTCAGTATGCAAAGATGTCAGCTTGAATTAATCAAGGAAGTCAGCTGTAGCTTATCTCTCAGTATATCCTGATTTATAAGGAAGGCCATTACTTTAATAGAGATGCATTCTGAAGGTGGAGTCAGGAAGATCAGAGGTCAAATTCAGTTTCAAACGCTTACTAGCTGTGTGACCTTGGTCCTGCCATTTGACCCCTAGCTGCCTCCATTTCTCCATCTTTAAAGTGGGAACAATGATAATAATATTTAATTCCGATAATTACTGTGATATCTGAGGGACAGTGCCGGGACTGAAGTCAGGAAGATTAGCTTTTGTGATTTCAAACTTAGCTTCAGATTCTTAGCATCTGTGTGACCCTGAGCGGGTCACTTCACCCTATTGGTCTCTGTTTCCTCATCTATAAAATGAGCTGGAGAAGGAAACTGCAAACTACCCCAGTATCTCTGGCAAGAAAACCCCAAAAGGGGTCAAGAACAACAACAAAAACACAGAGGTGTGAAAAAATTGAGAGAATATTTGTAAAACCCTTTTCAACCTTTAAAGTACTAGGTACATTACCATTAAACATTATTATTGATCAATCATTTTATTGATTTGTACATTCTTCTCTGGTTATTGAGTTCTCTATGCATTCACCTTGGCATTTCTAGACGATTGACAATTTTGCAAATCAGAATTTTTTTTAACTTCACCATCATGGCCTCTATGCCAGGCTTGGAGACTGTTTCCTGAACTAGACGTCAATCTCTTCTTTCCATCCAGGTGGTCAATAGTGTACACTGGCCAAAAATTCACTTCTTTTTTAACCCTCTGGTGACATTTCCCCCTATGCTCACCACCCTTCTTCCCCCTTCTTATTCCTGGATTTGCTCACTGAGTATGCTTTCTTGTCATAAAATGATCTCTTCTCCTTTGCCAGTGTTAACTAGGTGTTTATTATTCATTTTAAATAAGATATTCCTTTCTGGAGCCATATTCCAGGTAGGAGTTTCATCCTACCATTTTATCCATGATTAAGGCCTATTTCTCATTCTTTTTACTTCAACTTGAGGCATTTGTGTTAAGACGTTTGAGGTGATGGTTTTCACTACTGGTTCCTGATGGGTGGATTTGGGGATTTTGTCTTCTGTGAAATGTGAACATTTCATTGTTTCAACTGTTATTTTACCTTCTACATTGTGGCTAGTCTTTATGATTACTGGCTTGGGGTGTCTGTGTGCATATGTATGTGTGTGTGTGTGTGTGTGTGTGTGTGTGTGTGTGTGTGTGTGTGTGTGTGTGTGTGTGTGAGTGAGAGAGAGAGAGAGAGAGAGAGAGAGAGAGAGAGAGAGAGAGAGAGAGAAAGAGCTTGATTTTACCAGTGATGGATAGATGGATAGATAGATAGATAGATAGATAGATAGATAGATAGATAGATAGATAGATAGATAGATAGATAGATAGATAGATTTACAGGTCTGCTTTGATTTTCCCAAAACACTTTAATGTATGAAGAACTGAATGCATGCCCAGATTCAATGTTAAATTCCATCTATATAGTGAGATGAATGAAAACCCCAAGAAGCAGTTTCTGGGTAATTACCAGTCAAGTTATTAATTAGGCTATGTAGCAATCAGCAAATCAATAGTCAATGCTTTCTCTGTGTAATCAAAGACACCAAGGAAACTCCATTGAAAGTGAAAATCATCTGTGATGGGTAGACGTTTCCAGAGCAGCTGAGCCCCTCTTGCTGAGAACAGGCCTTGATCTCGAGACTCAGCACCCTCAGGGCCTCTGGGCAGGGTAGCCATCTCTGCCCAGGTCTCTCTGACTAATTTTCTCCTTCATGAGCAGGTTGCCCTGAACTCTAATGCAGATTCTCAAGGGCTCTCTCAGACTGGATTTTGTTTTATAATCTAAACAGAAATCAGGTCTCCTAGTTGAGTGCAGTCTTGCCCAACAAAGATACATGTGCCTTGAAGGCTTGGAGAATCTGCGTAACTGACCTTTTCAGAATTTGGGCCTTAATAGAAAACACAATCAAGGATGGATCAAAAATTAATAATTATTCATTAATATAATACTATAATCTTTATTTCTTTCAGAAGCATGCTTTAATGCCCTCAGAGCAGTTGCAGGAGCTGGCTGGGCCCCTGGGCCTCCTCAGGACAGCCCATGACCCTCTCATGTGTCTGTATCTTTTCCTCAGGCCTGGGAAGCATGAATTCTTCGCTGGCCTTCAGACTTTTCCCTTCTCTATGCCTCTGTTCAAAAGTTGTCCAATCCATCTTGGGTCCTACAGCCCAGCAGGCCCGGCAGAAGGTGCAGAGGTGGCCTTGATGATCTCTCTGCCGTGTCTTTTCCAGGGGCACAAACTGCAACCCTACGTCTGCAAGAAGCCTTTCAGGTCAATGGCACCAAGTTCTCAGAAGTTCCCAGAGGGGAGCCCAGACAAAGACGTCCCTTCTTTCTCTCTTTTCCCTGTGTGAAGTCAGTCCTCTGCTATTTCTAACTCCTACATTTCCATCAGCTCACATCCTGACAACTCAGCTGTTAAGCTTACTCTGTTTTCCCCAGCTGAGTTTTCCTCCCAATTACACTCAAGGCTCCATGATAGGATGTTCAAGTATCCCCAGCCCCTAAAACTTACCAAGCTGAAGACTGCTGAGAATCAGAGGAACCCAGAGAGATCAGGCTGTCAACATCATCATCCCAGAAGACTCCTTCCCAAATTTACTCCCAAAGGACCAGGAGGATAATTGAGCTGGAAGAACTTTTCTTATTTGCTTTGCTTGACATCCCTATACTTTCTGGTTAAAAAAAAAAAAAAAAAAAAAAAAAAGCATGGTTCAGACATTCTGATGTATTTTGTACAACATTTGCAGTAGGGTCTAGGCTCTATAAAAGACATCTCTGTCCTCTCCTCCAGTTTTCCTGTGATAGTGGGAGAAGGCCAAAGACCTCATGGTTACTGCTGGGTCTAGAAGAAGCTTTCTTAGCTTAATCCAGCTGAAAATTCCTACTGTTCCTTGAGAAAGATCAAAGAAACATTTTCACCATAACCCAGCATTGTATGAAAGTTGCTGCGTCCTTTCACCCTACCCCACGAACAGGCATTAGGGTGAAAGCCAGGCCCTCATGATGCAACTAGACTTGAAAGACATTTTAGAGGGAAATCCTCCTTTTCCCAGATACACCCATTTCAACCCAATAATAATAGGGACTACAGCAATTTTGAAAGAATTGTAGAGACCTTCTGGAACTTTGCACTAGCACAGTCACTTCTCTCATTCCAGATTTGTACATTCTGTGGATACTATGGCAATTTAGTTATATTGCCTACTAATGAAATGGTGTGAAAAAGATTTTACTCAAACTTGCTATTTTTACCAATATCTGAAGATTTTTATTTCAAATTTTGAGTTCCAAATTCTATCCCTCTCTCCCTCCTTCCCCACCACCCTCCCTGAGACAGTAAGCAATCAGATATAGATTATAATGTGTAAATACGTAAAACATTTCTGTATTAGTCATTTTTTACAAGAAGATGAGTAAAAGAAAAAAGTGAAAGTGAAAAGGAGCCTGCTTCAGTCTGTGTTCAAACACCATCACTTTTTTCTCCATAGCTCCAGAGTATTCTTCATCATTAGTCTTTTGGGCTTTTCTTGGATCTGATAATAGCTAAGTCATTAAAGTTAATCGAATAATATTGCTATTACCATATACAACATTCTCCCAATTCTGTGCATTTCAATATGCATCCGTTTACGTAAGGCTTCACAGTTTTTTCTGAAATCAGCTTGCTTGTTATTTGTTACAGCATAATAATATCCCATTATAATCATATACCACAGTTTGTCTAACCATTCCGTTTGATTTCCAATTCTTAGCCACCACAAAAAGAGCTGATATATATATGTATATGCACACACATATACATGTATAAATATATATTTATATATACACATGTATGTATACACACATATAGGTATATATGCACTTATATACACATACATATATACTTATGTGTGTATACATACACATATGCAAACATGCATGCATGCATGCATGCATATGTGTGTTTGTGTGTGTGTACAAATAGGTCCTTTTCCTTTTTTTGGACGTCTTTGGGATTTAGATCTAGCAGTAGTACTGACAAATCAAACGGCGTACACAATTTTATAGCCCTTTGGACATAAACTCTTACTATTAAGCAATGTAATAAAAAGTAGATGTGGACATTATTATGGTGGGAGAGAAATATACTGCTCTAGCTGACCTTGGTAATACCAATCCCACCTTCCCCCAAAAGCCTAATGCAATGAGAGTGGATTATGGAGCTTGTTTAAATATCGGTACTTATTTGAAAAAGTGAAAAGACAAATCCTTTATTATGGAAAGACTTAATGGTACCCCTCCCCCTCCAATTTACTTATTCCTTACATTCTTGTAATGGAAAATGTTTTCTTGCACAGGTTTCATATTCTAAAAGAGTTATAGATATATTGATGAGTGACTCACTGTAAAACCAGCTTTAGGAAGAGTCATGGTCTACTCTTCTGATTTTCTGTTCATTATTCCTTTAATCACTTGTAAATTTAAGTACTGGAAGGTATAGATTTGGACAAGGAGACAGCAAATGTTTCCTGAATTCCCTGCCATTAAAACCTAGAAAGTTTAAGGTGAAATTGAGAAGTAGAGAAATTTTAAAAAAATGAAAAGCAGACCAGCCTCATGTGTTGAAAAGTCCGGGTTCTATCTCGGCCATCACATGTGACTTGCATCTAGAGATACGTGAGCTCATTATCAGTAAAAACAACAACAATAACAAACACACAAAAAAAACTTGAAAAATCATCAAAGATCTGAATAAGACACATGAGGTAGGAGAATTATCTTACCCTTCCCCCTCAACAAAGAGCTTGGCCAGGAAGGAAAAGACCAGTGCATCTTCCACATGAAAATTCCTGAAATCCTTGAAAACAATTATTCAGACCAAGAATGGTGATATGTACCTGGACTCCAAGCTACCAGGGCATCTAAGATTGACAGATCTCTTGTGCTCAGGTGTTCTGAGCTATAGGTGGGGAAACTGATAAGGGGTCAGCCTTAAGTCCAGTATCAATATGGTGTTAGCCCTAGGAGTGGGGCTTACTTAAGAAGCGAGGAGCAAACTAGCCCAGATAAGAAAAGGAGCAGGTCCAAGCTTCCATGCTTACCAGTAATGGGATTGGGCCCATGAGTGGTCCCTGCACTTCCAGTCTAAGAGAAAGACAAGAAAACCCAGTCTTTAAAAGGAAGAAAAATTCAATTAAAATTCTATTCAATTGCTCCGTGGGTATTCTGTACAACAGTTTAAAGATCTCTACTTCCTTTAGCAGATAAATTCATGGCATGAATTGGAAGCCTTTACCAGCCTGTTTTCCATCCTCAAGATGCTCTTTAGTTTACTACATTTCCTCTTGAATTTTACAATTAGAACTGGTAACAACGTTCTGTATGTGGTCCAACCAAGGTGTCATCCATAAGATGATCAGATCATTATACCAAGCAGCTTGGACTCTCTTCATAGGGCCCAAGCCAATTTTGGCTCTTCCTTCCTTCCTTCCTTCCTTCCTTCCTTCCTTCCTTCCTTCCTTCCTTCCTTCCTTCCTTCCTTCCTTCTTTCCTTCCTTCCTTTGTTTCATTTTTTAGCTTCTATGTCACACCATCGACAAAAAATTGACACAAATTAAGCTTGTAGTTCAATAAGATCTCAGTGTGTATGTGTGTGTATTCAGACAAATCACTGGCTAGCCATTTCTTGCTGAGCTTATAATCACAAAATCTTTTCATAAAATGATGGGATAAGGCCAGTAGCCCACTTGTGGAAACATGAAGAATACATCATATAGAAGTTCAGGAGATCAAATTAACCCAACTATGCTCAGCAAGAGATAAATCTGCCCTAAAAGAAAATATAGCACTTCCCCCATGGGAAACATATGAGGAATAAATGACATATTGTATGTAGAACACTTTGCAGACGTTGCAATCATCAGTTATTATTGTTTCTGTCATCATCATCATCATCTAAAACCCTTAAAACAATATCTGGGTCACAATCATCTTGTCTCTCGCTGTCTGCCATTAAATGTCTGTGTGACGGCCATCATTGTCTGAGATGAGCAGACACTGAGGAATTCCTTCCACCTGAGGATTTCCTTCAGTTTCACCATATCAGGATGCATGTGACATTATTACCCCAAGAATAATATTCCAGTATCCTAAATTTAAGAACACTAGGGCCAAAAAGGGATGAGGTTATCTCATTCCAAGGAAGTCCCAAGAATGCAATGATGTATAAAATTACTTTCACTTAATACTTTTGAACTTACACCAGTGTCAGGGGCAGGAACTGAACTTCTTTTCTCTTTTTAACTCCTTCCTTCTCTTTTTCTCTCCTGACTGAATCCACTGCTCTTTCCACTGTCCCTCTCAAAACCATTTGGGGAACATGGATTTTTGTTGCATTTTATTAGGTAGTGTACTTTAAGGCTCCCTCTCCACTCTTCTTCTGCTTCCTGGATATCAGAATGATTTCCATTCTAACAACTTATCTAATGGTCATGATGATCACATGAAGACAACCTGCTGATTTGCTCATGTTAGCAGCCTGAGCCTTTAGTGCCTCAGCCTCTTTCCCGCCAAATATGACACTTGCCGTAGGGTGACTCCTATCTTCATGAAAGCAGCATGTCTGTTCCTTACCACATAGAGACATGTTTAGAATGGGCTTATGGTTTCCAACAAACGGGCTTAGCAGGGGGGTGTTAACCTCCCCTCCCCATCAGGCACAACAGCCTGTGTTTGTAAACAGAGCATTGTTGAACTAGAGGGAACCTCCAGAACAGTGTCAGCTAGCTAATTGGATGTCAGCTCCCTGCTGAGAGGAAAAACTAATGAGTCATCTCTTTCCAAAGGGTTAGGAGATGGGGGAGGGTGAAGACTGGGGCATCAGTAGCCACATGCACAGGAAAATTTGGAACTTGCTTGTTGGGATAAAGGGAGAGCAACATTTGGGAGGTGGTGAGTTGTCTGGATCACCAAATTCTGTGAGAGAAAATGGCTTCATGAATTCCCAAATGCCACAGAGCCAGAAAAGAAAGCAGACTGTTCAGTAAGTCTTTGTTTTCAGTGGCAAGTTTTCTCTTATGTTGCCATCTGAAATATGCTGCTCCATGTTCATATACTTTTTCAGTATTAGTACCTTTGTCCATTTCATTATCTATATCAAACTATTTTCCTGAGCTCTCCTAATGGAAAATAAAAACTATATTTCCTGTCTTTTTGACACAAGAGCTAGCACACCATAGGGGTCTCAAAGACATAGAAGAAAACATTTGTGTTTCTGGGTGGCAAACCACTTTTTTTCTTGATGTCATGTTTCTGCTGCCATCAAAAATAAAGATAAAATAAAAAAGGAAAGAGGTCCTGGATTCTGTGAAATCACATTCAATTTGCCAGCTGAGCCCAAGATTTTATCGTGTTTGACTCATCTCTCTCTCTCTCTCTCTCTCTCTCTCTCTCTCTCTCTCTCTCTCTCTCTCTCTCTCTCTCTCTCTCTCTCTCTCCTGCTGCCACATCCTTAAGTAAAGTTAACTAATCCAATTGTGACCTTTCATTGACTCCCTCACTCCTCTTCCTTTTCCATCATATTCTTTCTCCTCATTCCACTCAGCCACAGTCCATCTTCCTCTGAGCAGGTTATTTGACCTCCTGTTTCTCTGAGAGTTCATTTGTACCTTTATCTACATTCTTCATCTACCTTCTTTTATACTGTAACATATCAGTCTCTAAAGACACTGTCCCATTCCTTGTTTATCAAAGGAAGAGCTATTGCTCCCTTGTAGGGGTGACTAGCTACTCTCACTGCTCATTCCTTTCACCTTGGAAATCACAGACCCAGGATCTGGAAGGGATCCACCAAGTTCATCTTGTGCCTAAATAACAATAAACATTTCTTATGCACCTCCTCTGAACCAGGAATGATGTAAAACACTGAGAATCCAGAGGCAAAAACAACCACCACAAAAAATCCCAACAACAAGACAACAGTAGCATCAACATGGTCACTGACACCAAGGAGCTTGTTCTATCAGGGGAGATAGCGTCTGCACATTGTATGGGAATAACATCTAAACCAAGAAAATAAAAGTGAAGGTTTTTATGTAAGGGAGGGAAGTACTAACATATAGAATGTATAAGATATAGCATTTGGGCTGGGCTTTCAGGGACCCTCAGGATTGTCAGAGGCAAAGGTGAGGTGGACACAGGCTGTGCTGAGACACATGGGAAGAAAATGTGATGTTGTGTGTGAGAAGCAAGAAAATCAGGTTGGCTGGAGCACGGAATGTATGAGCCATGTACTCCAGGACTGCATTGGCAGACCAGTTTCTGTGGAGTTTAAACCCTTAAACAATAGAGCTTCCATTTAATCCTAGAGGCAGTAGGGAGCCACTAACACTTGTGGAGTCTTTTAGAACACCTTCTCCAATAGCCATATCTCTTTCCTTACCATAACTCAGTAAACTTTGAGGGCTGGAATCTATGATGACGTATCACACTACAAATATTTCATTTAGAGAAGCTGTGGGTTCCCCAACTTGAAGATCTACTTCTTCCTCCTTGTCTAGGAACTCTAGCTTACATCACCAGCTTTGCCTTTTTATCATATGTATGTAAGGCATTTTAATAAATGACATTTTGCACATTTTCAGTTTTATCTTCAGCCCAGTCAATATTTCTGAAGTGCCTAAGGTGTGCCGTCACAGCGTTGGACTCTTACAAGGAGCTGAGTAAAGGTTAGAGGAGCTGACCTGAAATCTCCCTTTCTAAGCTGACATGTTGCCTTTCACTTAACTCTCCAATTTATGAAACCATAGACCAGAGATCTTGAGATAGAGGAGACTGCAACATCATGTAGTCAAGCCTTTTCATTTTACAGATGAACAAATGGAGGTCCCCATCTCCTCCAGGAATCAATTCCTGATTAAATGAAAATAGAATCTATATTCTCACCAGAATCTGATTCCCCTTGCCCTCACAAATGTAAGAATAAAGATATTGAGAAATATCAGCTCTCACCATACTATTCTAAAAGAGGGTTCTAGGTTTGTGATTATTTTTGGAACTTATCAGTGATTTTTCTTGGGGAGAAATGCATCTTTTTATTGCTTTTTTTTTTTTTTTTGATAGTTGAGAGTGAATCTAGCCCTGGGTGCAGGGGCCACCATTCATGTATCTAATCCTACTGTCAGTTAGTACAAAAGTTTGGACTTGCTCCATCTCTGATCTGGGCTATCCTTAGTCAATCTAGTGGCCCCTGCTTAAGAGTGTGTGACACATCAATGGGGACAGACTCTGCTGACACTTTATTGGCTTAGCAAACTGCAGTTCAAAACTTCTGAGTTCATGAGATCTACCAGTCTCAACTTCCCCTAATAATAGAGATTTCAGGCATATGTCAACTATCTCATCTCAGCAGCTGTCTGTTTTTATGCTTTCTATGATATTGACCCCATCATCATCACTTAAAATTATTGGCAATACATGGCTGACCCACAAGTAGTGGTATGCCATACTTCTGTTTACTTGGTCTTTTTCTACTTTTAAGGATAGTTCTCTGCAGATCCATTCATCCTGTCTTATCCAATACCTTTATGTCATTGGGTACCCATACAGCTGGGCATACGGTCTACTGTAGCCATGGACAGGAGGAAATTTATATGACTACCACATAACTAAAAATCAAAAAGATTTATGATTCTGAGGAGTAATAAAACTAGGTCCTTTCCTTCAATAGAATGCAAATTTCTTAAAGGCAGAGACTCATTTTTTCCATTCTTGGTGACAAGCAGAGGGTCTTATATTCGTTCATCAAAAAAAAATGATTAGGAGATATATATTGTGTGCTAGGTCCTAGGGATACAAAGTCAAATTTATAAACAGATTCTAGTCTTAAGGAGTTTCCTTAAAGCGGGGTAGGTATATGACATTTTCATAACTAAGTGAAAGATAATTGGAAGAGGGCTAGAGCAGAAACAGCAATAATGACCAGGAAAGCCAGTTGGAAGGAGATCATTCCTAGGTTGAGCCTTAATGGAAGCTAAGAATGCTAAGAGCAAGAAAGGATGTGGGGAGAGAAGGGACTTTGTTCAGTCATAGAAGAAGGAGGTGGAACGTTGAGTTCAGAGCAAAGCATGGGAGCCAGTTGGGCTGGAGCATAGAGTGAGGTACATGAGGGGGAACAATAAGAAATCTGGGTGGCAAAGCAGCCTGAAGGCTGGGGAGCTAGGAAAGAGTTTGGAGGATTGGGGTGACACAGTCCTATCTATGTTCTGGGAAAATGATTTTTCCAGGCTCTGGGAAATATGGATCGAAAAATGAAATACTTTTCTTAGAGAGAAAATGACAAAGTTCTTAAAAGAGTTCAGGTGGGGTGTAATAGTAGTTTCAACTAGGATGGTGGCCACATGGAGAGAATGGAATTGATATGTGGTATTATCTAGGTAGACATAGCAATTCATTTCCCATGACGTTGAAGGATTGAGGATAACTCTTTCAGACTGACTGGAAGGATGATGTTACCCTCAAAAGAAACTGGGAAGTTTGAAAAGGATCAGTTTAGAAGAAAAGATTTTTATCTGAAAGATCTAGCTGAACCTTTCACTTTATGAGGAAGGTATCTGAGCCTCGGCAAGTTGTTAATTTGTCCAGGGTCACACAGATAAGAATATCAAAAGACAGATTTGAATCCAGGTCTTTGTGTCTCCAAATCCAGCACAATTTCCATGAACCCAAGCTAATTTCTCCTGAATTGATATGTTGAGTTGGAGCTGCCTGTAAAGAGTGGGTAATTTCAATTAAATAATGAATGTATTATGTCCTCACTATAGAAATTTGCTTGACTCTGAGAATACAAAAACTAAAATGAAATAGTAATTCTCTACTCTGAAGGAGTTTCCATCCTAATATTCATTGCACATTTGTTAAATTGGAGGTGGTTTGACTTTATGGGCAAGTCCTTCTTGATGACTCACTCCAATATGTCCCACTTGACTGGATGTGGCTGGGTGTCACAGTCAGTAGAATGCTAGGCCTAGAGTCAAGAAGACCTGAGTTCAAATCTGACTTCAAACATTTACTATTGTGTGACCCTGACCAAGGCACTTAACCTCTGTTTGTCTCAGTTTGCTCAACCGTAAAATGGATGTAATACCAGTATCTACTTCTCATGGTTGTTGTGAGGATCAAATAAGATGATATTTGTAAAGTGATTAGCACAGGGCTTGATACACAGGTGCATACTATAAAGACCTTTTCCCTTCGCCTTCCCTTCTTTCAATTCATCAGCCAAAATTGTTTTGTTTTTAAAAAGTCGGGAACGTCTCACTTTTAGTGATGCTGTGCTAGGATGTGGTTGGGCCACCTTTAAGTAAGCATATGTGCTCACTTATTTGTTGAGGAGCCCACTTACATATTTTCAAAGTCACTCCTTATTCTGCTTGTCCTTGGAATCTAGATTGGCAAACACCCTGCCCCTGCCACCCTCTTCACTGTATTCTTTCTGTCTAAGCTTTTTCACGTAGGGTTCAACTTTAGAAGTCACAAGAGGTAATAGGTTTTGGAAATGCAAGTTAAGCATATAATAATTCCAGTCCCAGATCTGATTAAGAATTGTCAGCATTGCAAAGCTCTGGAATGAGGCTTAGCAGCACAATTAATATGAGCTTATATTAAAAGCTTTAGTACAGTTAATAAGCTTTGTAACAAAAGATCATTACCCACATGTGTACCACTACAATATCGGCTGGTGCACTATAATTGCTAAGAAGGCTTCCTTGAATTTGCAGGCTAGGGGGTAGTGCTCCATGAGAGGGTCTCCTGCATTCAGGGAGAGCAGAGAGGCTTGGATGTTTCCTTCTAGAATTGAAGTACTATCTCACTGTTCAAAGATCGCAGATCAGAGCTCATCCCTGCCTAGAATATATTAGGTGCTATGGAAAAGTTTTTTCCCTTCCCTCCCCTTCTCTTCTTTTGGCTTCCCCCATGTATTATGACTCTTGTGGAGCCAATCGAGCTTTAGCCTCAGAAAGATTTGTTTAAATGTATAGACTAGAAGGGGATTAAATAGTTCAGGGGTGGGGAACCTGTGGCATTCTAGGTCCTTGGGTGAGTTCAAGTTTCACAGAACAAATCTTTTTATGAAGGGGATTTGTTCTGTGAAGTTTTGTTTCAGTCAAAGGACCACACTGGAGAACCTAGAAGGACATATGAAGCTGCATGTTCCCCATCGGATACCTATGCTGTGGGGTGTGGAAGGGAGCAAGGTGTATGTGGGGAGGGGGTGGGGAGAATGAGCATTTATGTAGTACCTAATGTGATGCCAACTTCTGTACTAAGTGCTTTACAAATATTATTTTATTTGATCTTCACAACAACCCTGCGACACAGACTCTCTTATAATATCCATTGTGCAGTTTAGGAAATTGAGATAAACAGAGGTTAAGTGATTTTCCTGGAGTCACAGAGTTAGTAAGTTTCTAAGGAACTCAAGTCTTCCTGACTCTAGACCCAGAGCTCTGTCCACTGTGCCATCCAGCTGCCAAGGGACTCTGCCTACTCTAGGCAAGAGAGAAGATCGGTCACTCTTTTTGTGTTAGGGGGATCCAATAGTTCAGATGTTGTTAGTTTTCTGAGCAAACAGTGTTACAGAATTGTGGCAATTTCTCAGGGACCCCTAGTCCCACATAGTTAAAAGAGATCATTCCTCCTCTGCTTGAAGGGCTCCTTTGAGAGACAGACCAGCACCTCCTCAGGAAGGATGGCTCACAATGTTCAAACAGTTTTTTCCCTTGACTTTAAACCTCAGTTTGGTCATTTGTCTCTTTCCTTTAACTTCGTTATTGCTGTATCTCCATTCTGAGGTTAAACAGAAGGCACTTGTTGTATGTCTGCTCTCTATGAAGACAACTGACTGAAAAGAATAGCTACCACTCTATTGATTTAGCCCCAGAAGCATGTTAGTTAGACCAAGGCAATCTCAGAAAAGTCCAAGAACTCTCCACTGAAGTAGCAGCAGATGACATCACCAGCAGGTGGCAGCATTTGCTCAACATAGAAAGAGTCGATGTCTCCAGAGTCAGAGGAGAAGGTGTAGAGGGAAAAGATGATGGCAGGGGCCAGGGGAAGTTGAAGGGGCAGCCAGGGCCATTAGGAGTCATGAAGCTCCTGAAAGACAGTCCTGAGAGGCATGCCAATCACCATACTCCTGCAGTTTGGAGGGTGGGTGGCCCCTGTCATGTTCCCTTCCCCACCACCAGGGTGGGGACTGTGCTATATTGGAACCATTTTGTAGGTGGAGTGGGGGAAACGATTCTGGTATTCAGTCATTTTCTGTCCCATCTGATGCTCTGTGACTGCATTTGGGGGCTTTCTTGGCAAAGGTACTGGAGTGGTTTGCCATTTCCTTCTCCACCTCATTTAACAGATGAGGAAATTGGTGTAAACAGGGTAAAGTGACTTGCCCAAGGTCACATAGCTAGTAAGTGTCTGAAACTGGATTTGACTCAAGAAGATGAGTCTTCCTGACGTCAGACCCAGTACTCTATCCACTGTGCCATCTAGCTGCCTTACATTATTGTAGAAATTACAGAAAATGATTCTAACCCTGCTGAATGAATTTGTTGTTCCATGTCAATTAAATGATTTTCTATTTGTTGAATGATTCTTCTTGGTGAGGCAGTAGAAAGCAGAATGTAGAATGACTCAAGCGTCTTTTCATAATGATGATGAATAAAAATACTTCACTTTGAATCCAGGACACCAAATGGTCCCAGAGTTGAGGAGGAGTTATGGTTCAGCGTCATCCAAAAGACTAGATCAACTTAGGACAATAATCAATTATTTCAGTCAAGAAAAGCAATGAAACAGCAATGATTAAGTAAAGGAACCATGGCGGTATACCCACCAAATAACAAGTCACCATGTGACAGCATCCGCCCAACTACCTGGACCTGTCTGATGACTAACACCTGTTCCACTTCTGATGTCAATCAAATGCATCCATGCACGAGGCCTTCTTCATGAGGGAATCCATGGGCATTCATCAGTTACACATCTCTCTGGGACCCCACTGTATATTTCTATAGTCTTAAATATACAGATCAGATGCAAAGAAGTCACATGTGCATGCATAATCAAGATAATCCAAAGGTGACTCCTTGACCTGCTGGACATGGACATTGCCCATTGAACTGATCTGTATATACAAAGAAATCAACAGAGGCAAAAAGAGACAAAAAGACAGAGAAACAGAGAGAATGAATCAAGCAGAGAGGGAGAGACAGACAGAGAAGAAGAAGAGGGACAAGAACAAGCGGTGATCCCTGGAAGGAGCCACCAACTCCAGGACCCAAAGAACACCAAGCTCATGAATGTAACTGGGCCACTTGAGCACTGGAAGGGTTAATAATGGCTGTGTCCTGTGAGTAGCTGGTGCCTTACTTTGAATTGATACGCCAAGAGCAAACTGCCATTGTTTTCATCATTCTCTGTCCCTGGAGATAGATGGCCTCCTCCATTATACTCCTCCAAGAACATCCTTGTACCCACTGGTGACCTTATTGTATATCATGATGATATAGGTTCCTTCCATTTACTGATTGGACTCGATGCCCATGAATTTCCCTTCCAAATCTCCAACTGTGCATTCTGAGGAGCTGGGGTTAGTCAGTTAATAGGGCCTCAGAGCTGCATTATCATTAGAAGATCCACCAATCCGTATAGTCCTAAATAACGTGTGGTGCTGCCTGACAGAAGGTGGTGGTGGTGACTCTTATGGCCGGTGTCCATCCTTCATTTTCAAGGAGGATCAATGACATCACGGGCAATGTCTTAACTTGCATGTGAATTAGATTGAAGGGAGGCAGAGCTGCACAAAGTCCTAGAGTCCTTGAAGTTCAGCGGCAGGACACAAGTCAAGCTGACTGCCTAAGGCCAGAGATGTAGTCGATGACTTCGGCATGTTTGATTTCTGACCAAGCCCCTCAGTCCTCCATGATAGGTGCTTCAATTGCTTTCATGGTTATTAGAACAAATTGTTCTCATCCTCCCATTTTGCTGGGGGAAGTCTTCAAATACTTGGGGTAGATTTTCCCCAATTCACCCATGGATTTAGTCCTATCCATTACCCTCAACCTGGTTTAGCTTGTCTGTCAAGATGGTTTCTCCAGAGTGTGGCATTCTTAGAGCCACAGGGATGAGTCAGGTAAAGGTAGATCCTGAAGGTGTCTGAGTAGCCCTGAAAAGGGCTCATCAGCCCTCACAAGGAAGGTGCTGGTTCTTCACAAACACCCACATACCAAATGGGGCATACAGGGTGTTCAGAGACAGGAGGAGCTGCCACAGAGAAGGTCTTTGCTGCTAGTGGAACCCCGAGTGTTTCTAAAGCATCCATTATTCCTACTTCTTCCTTCAAGGACTCGACAAAACAAGGCTCCTCCTTCCTCCAATACACGATCACAGTTCAAACAGCCCTTCTCTCCACAGACAGACCTCATCTTGCTGAGCTCTGCGCATATTGTATTTTTTTTTTAATCGAAGGTTTGTGGCAACCCTGTCTCCAACACATCTAGCAGTGCCATTTTTTCTATAGTTTTCAATTGTGCTCACATTTTCTCTCTGTGTCACATTTTGGAAATTCTCACAATATTTTAAACTTGTTCCTTATTATTCTATCTATTATGGCGATCTGTGATCAGTGATCTCTGCTATTACCATTGCCATTGCTTTGGTGCACCACGAGCTGCACCCATATGAGATTGCGACCTTAATCCATGAATGTGTTGTGTGTTCTGACACTCCTCCCCCTGCCTGCAGTTCCTCCCTCTCTCCCCCTCTCCTGGGATCTCTGTATTCCTCTGAGACACATCAGTATTGAGCCTAGGCCAATTAATAATCCCACAATGACAAAGGAAGAATCAGTCAATGCATCACACTTCATTGTTGTTTTATTTTCAGAAATTGTCAGGGCAGCCCAGCCCTCAGCAGCTGCCCCTCAGAGTAGTCATCAGCCGTCAATACTGAGACAAGACCCTCACCAGCAAAAAGATCCACACTCCTAGGAAGCTCCAGTGAAGCTTAGCGTTTGATTTTTGTCAATAAAGCATTTTTTAAATTAAGGTACATTTGTTTTTTGTTTTTTTAAAAATAATACTATTACACACCTAATAGACTATAGTATAGTGTAAACATGACTTTTATATGTATCGGGAAACCAAACATAAAATTGTGTGACTCACTTTATTGCAATATTTACTTTATGGCGGTAGTCTGGAAGTGAACCCACAATATATCTGAGATGTGCCTGGACTGTCTAAGCATCCTAAGTTCTTCTAACTGATCTGTATATGGCATGCTGCTTCCCATTCTTACCATCTTAAAAATCTGACATGAAAAACTGAGTAAACAACTCCATATATGGTCAAGCCACAAAAGGACAATCGTCTTGCTTGTTCTGAACAATTTACTTCTCTTAAGGCACCCAAAGATTCTCTTTCCTTCTTTGTCTGCCACATCATACTATGCTTGAATCATACTGACCTCTTAGTTCACTAAAATACATAAATCCTATTCATAGACACTGGCAGCTCACTACCCTTCCTGCCTCTGTCTTTTCCTTTATTTGTGCCAGAGATGTTACTCAGTTCAACGATAGGGCCACTACATGTGATCCTTTTCAGTGTTCGCCTTTCAGAAGAAGCAGCCCATCATTCTGGTCAATTGAAATGTTTCAAAAATCTTACCAGTTATGTGGAAGACCATGTGGTAGAGTGGGTAGAGTTCTACCTTTGGCATTAAGAAGACCTGGGATGTAGTTTTATCTCTGCTATACATAAGATTGTGATCATGAGCAAACTGCTCACCCCCTCAGGGCTCCAAGCCATTCCAGAACTCTTTAAGCAACATGTGGGTTGGGTTTTCAGTTCAAGTTTCAACGCAACTAGCGGGTCATAGTAATGCAGTTATAGGGAGGCAAAGAGAGAGAGAGAGTGAGAGAGAGAGAGAGAGAGACAGACAGACAGACAGACAGACAGACAGACAGACACGGAGAAAGAGACAGAGAGAGAGAGAGAGAAAGAAAGACATGCAGACAGACAGACAGGCAGAGACACAGAGACAGAGACACAGAGATGGAGACACAGAGAGAGAAAGAGACAGACAGAATGAATTACTTCTTCCTAGCCTCTTATCATCTGCAAACATGATTAGCATGCCTTCTGTAAACTTACTGATAGACACTTTAAAGAAACTGGGGCCAAGGACAGAGTCCTTGGGCACACCATTCCAGACTACCTACTAGCACTTTAATTCACAAGCCTGATACTATCTTTTACAACATAAGCTAGAGACCATCTGTCAGAACTGCAATGCTATGAATCCATTGGCTTTGACTCCTTTTTTTTTCTATTTTCCATGCCATATGTGAGGGTGAAGTATGGCATGCTGGGTAATTTGTAGAGAAGATCCATTTCAGCTCAATGAAAATGCCAGTCCTTTGGGTTACATAAGATTGCTTGACTCTGAGCAGTACCCCAGTGTCCACTGTGATGGGGTACATCCCAGAATCCTTCTGTCTGCCCATTCTTCAGTAGCTTCCTTGAGTTCTAAGTATTTAAAGCATTTGCCAGAATGTTCCCAAGCCTTTCACATGAGTTTATGAATTCCTTTCATAATCTCATGTCTTCAAATGAGATCATGTTTGTAAGGACCTTGCCCCAGTGCCTGGAACGTAACAGGGGCTTAATAACTGCATGCTCTCCCCTCCACTTTTTCCATCTCTTCTCTATATATTTTCTCCTACCTCCATTGTGTCCAGACTGAGGGGGCATTGCCATGCACATGAGTTTTCTGATGGCTCTGATATCCAGCCTGTACCAATTCTACCTCTGCCTACTTTCAAGGTTTTCTTTACTCCCCCAAGTCTCTTCTTCTCTTCCAATGTACTAACTGTGTATCTTGGGTTGGAGGGGCATCTACCCTGCTCCTTAGGCATGAAAGATTCTGTACCAATGAAAAATATCTGCTGGAGAGATGTTTACATGCTCTGGGTGTGTAGAACACAATTTGAGCTGGATGCGGAGGCTGGGGGCTGCCACTCAGCAACAGAAGAGATTTTCAAAAATAATTTCCTGCCACATTCCTGACTGTATTTGCAGCCTAAGTTTATCCCCTTCCCTGCTGCTTTCTGATCTGCCCCTGGGTTACTAACAGTCCCAACAGACAGACTGGCTCATGCTACCTGCTGCTCTGGCACAGATTAACTCCCTATCAGCCATATGGACCCGACGGACTCCACAAATTCCTCTCCATTTGCTTTTGGCTTTCCAGAAAGTTAATGGACAGTTTTCTGGTGGGGGATAAACAACCTGGTGGTGTCCAGTCTGGGCCATAATCACCTGCACCCCACACAACTGGGACCTCCATCTGCCTTTCTACAGCTATTTGTCTGAATGGATGGATTATGGCATTCTGTCCAACCTGGCTCTGCTGGCGGCAATGGCAGACCTCAATTAGAAAGCCAAATTATTAAAAAAGCAAATCACATTTGTATTATTTACTTTAATTATCAGATGCATTCATTCCTAGGTTGCCTTTGTGTGAGGTTCCAGCATTAGAGGTAATAGAAACAAAGATTCTTTAACTTTGCATATGAACCTCAATATACACATTTCATTCAAATATACGTAATAATGTACATACTTTTCCATATATTTTTTGCATCTGAAAAAATAAATATCTAAAGAGATTTTGATAAGGATATTTATGAATAGATTGTCATCCCCAAAGTTTAGGACAGTTCTAGTCCCATAATTTTTAATAATTTTTTTCATTCATTACTTCATTTGTTCACTCATTCTGAAATTGTCTGAGATGCTAATTTCTTTTGAAGCACAACTCCAAGCCCCCTGAATCTCATTTATCCCTTATCTGGCTACTGGAAGCATCTGACAAGTACATTTCTCTAGCTACCTATGCTAGAATAGTTTATACTGTTTTGATTCTACTTATAAATTATACATATTGATCAAAATCCTATCAGTGACCACCAGTTATTTTAACCTCTTTCACTGAAAAATTACCTTCTGGCCATTTTACAGATGACAATGGTAATGGCTAAGGTAAGAAAGTTAAAGACAGAAGGGAAAGCCTTGGGAGAACAATGATGAGAGAGCAATCTTCTCCCAAACAACACAGTGTTATTGAGCTAGCTAGAATGTGAATGAGATCTTCAATGGCATTCCTTTGTAAGATAGATGAGGAGGGTAAGGGTGGGCATCCTCACCAGAAAGCAACACTGATCCTCACCTTCTTATGGAGAGAACAATAATCCTCACTTCCTGCCTAGTTGTCTAATTAGAATAAACATAAAATGTCTAATCTCCTCTCCCATTGCTACCTCCAACAACTTTCCACAAGGATGGGGTCAGTGACTTGTTCATCTTTTAATTCTTCTTATCCTAATCCACCACCAAAGTGCCTAGCACTGAGCCTGTCCTATGGGACATTCAGTAATTACTGTTAAATTGATAAATATATTTCATCACAGTAAAATGCAGACTATAGAAATGGAATGGGATATATCTTGATATGATAAAGGTCTAAAAACCATAGATACAAACAAAAAGATTAAATATGTATATGTGTCTGTATATACAATATGTTGTATATACATGCATGTGTATTATGTATATGTATCTCTGTGACTGATTATGTATATGCACATATGCATGTATATAGTTATATGTGTGATATGCATGCATGCATGTGTGTATATATTGCATGTGTGTGTGTGTATGTGTATGCAGTTAGGTGGTACAGTAGACACTGTCCCAGGCTGGAATCAGGAGGACCTCAGTTCAAATCCAGCCTCAGTTGCTTAGTAGATGTGTGACCTTGGACAAGCCATTTAACCTCTATTTGTCTCAATTTCCTCAACTGTCATAACAGCACCTGTCTTGCAAGACTATTGTGAGGAGCAAATGAAATCATATTTATAAAATGCTTAGTGCCTGGCACGTGGTCAGTGCTATAGCTTAGGGCAGCTAGGTGGCACAGTGGATAGACTTGCAGGGGTATTGAATCCAAACTTCTCAAAACAAATCCCCTTAATAAAAGGACTGATTCTGTAAAACTTGTACTGAGTGAAAAGGCCGCACCCAAGGACCTACAAGGCCACATGTAGCCTCAAGCCTGCAGGCTCCCTGCCTCTGGATGGAGTATTGACGTAGACTCAGAAAACTAATCTTCTTGGGTTCAAATCTGGCCACAGGCACTGGCTTTGTGACCCTGGGAAAGTCACTTAACCCTTTTTGCCTCAGTTTCCTCCTCTATAAAATGAGTTAGAGAAGCAAGGTAAACCATGCCAGCATCTTTACCAAGAATTAAACCTCAAACGGTGTCACAAACAGTTGATAGGACTGAAAATGACTGAACAAGAAAACATAAATGCATATTCCCTCCCTCTCAACATCTGGTTTCACCTTCCTCTGGACAGTATCCAACTTATTAGTGTTCTGGGTTAATCGCTTCTGGAACACAGAGGGAGATGTGGGCAGTGGACAGAAGGTGGGGTTGGACGTTTCTATATTGGTGGAACATGACACTGGGAGTTAGCAAGATGTGTAGGACCAGCCATCATAAAACTTTTAGTCACAGTTAAGTGATTTCTCAAGGTTACAAACAACATAGTTTAAATATTTAAATAAATTTGGATACTTAAATACTTTGAATATATTGGTTCTTACTGCTGGGAGCAGGGACAGGGGGATCATACATGCCCATGTGTGAAAAACTGAAGACTGCTACCCAGACTAGAATGTTTGAGCCATGCTCCTAGACTGTGTCCAAGGCTGTGAGACATCTGCTACCTTTCATTCTGTCATGAAAAACAAAGAGAAACCGCTGCTCTAGGCACACTCCTAAGAAGAATTAAAAAGCAAAAGCGATTCTCCTGTTCAGTGGCTGTGATTCTCGATGCTTGAACGACAGCTTAGACTTTCCTGTCTAACCTTCTCCTCTTGCCACCTTCCCTCTTCTAGTCCAGAGCACCTCACCCAGGCTCTCAGACTTGAAATCTAGGTGCCATCTTTGACTCCACACTTACTCTGCCTCCCCATGCCCCAGCCCTGATTCAACTGGCTGCCAATTTCTGTACTTTGTAATCTCTGTCATAGACGTTCCTTGGACTCCTCTGCTGCTGCCACCTCCCAAGTGGAGGCTCTCACCACCTTCAAGGTTGGTCTGTTGTAATAACCTGCTCCATGTTCCTTCTGCCTCAAATCTCTCCCCACTTCAATTCACCCTCCACTAAATGTCAACTTGATTTTTCCAAAGGACAGTGATATGTTATTCCCTACCACCATCCCTGTCAACAGCAAGGCTCACCCTCCTCTAGATATGATCCAGCTTATCTAGGTAAGTCGGTCCTGTAACATGGAGGGAAACGTGGACTTGTGGAGAGAGGGCAGGACTGGGCATTCATATACCAATGGAACATGCCCCTGGGAGTGGATCATTCACTTATTCTTGTCACCTACTGTATCAAACCTCAAAGCCTGTGTTTGGCAAGTCGTGACCATCATACCTCGTCCTTCTACTGCCCTCCCCAGAATTGATTTCACGGCTTTCCTAATATCCAGCCTCAGCAGTGCCCCCTTTTGAAGGTGAGCTCCTTGGACACGGGGACTCCTTTTCACTAATTTCTTTATCACTTACCATAAAGAGTATTTAATCAATGTTCCCTAATTAATTGACTTCATAATTAATTTGTAACTTTATGGAATAGAGAAAATTAAGGGGATAAGAACTTCCCTCAGAAGTAATGCAGGGAAGCAGAAAGTGTAATGTTCTGGTGATGAGGTTTAGGGGTTCTGGGGACCCCAAAATACCAACAGTCTGGGTCCTGCTCAAATAAATTCGACTCAAGCCTTCTTAAAGTCAAAGAAAACAAAGTTGATTAAAGATTCGCCAAGTTGAGTTGGCTCTTAAGGAGCCTGAGCCTTTGTGACACTTGCATTCACAAGCCGGCCAGGTGGAATCTCGGCTAGACAGTCTGAGCTGGATGGCATCTGAGTGCCTTCATGGAGGTGAGATGGAACTAAATACAGAAAAGACTGTAGGAAGGATTTTTGGGGGGGGGGGGTGTTCTGGCAGTCCAGGTGATGGGAGGAGGGGTCTAGGGAGGTTCCTGAGAGAAGTCCAAGGTGGGAATCCAAGGAGGGTCAAAGGCTGGAAACAGCTGGAGGCAATCAGGAGACATCAGACAATGGAGCACCTAGGTGGGAAGCAGGTGGGGAAATTAAGAGGTAACAGACAATAGCCACAGATTGGAGTATGAAAAGCCAGGTTATGTGGGGAGATTCAAGGGGAGCTCAAGGAGGCTCCCAGAGTCTGAACCGCATCACTGGGAGCCAGAGAAGTTGCAAACTTCAATCTGTGGCCCTTACTACCTGCATGTTCTGAGGCAGGCCACTTAAGTTCTCTTACTTTCCTCATGTTTAGATAAAATACTGGGTCCTTCCAGATGAGCATTTTATCACAGAAAGAGTTTCAAAAATTATGGCTTAAAACACTCAGAGAAAAGGAGCTTGAGAAGAAACCAGAGACAATTCATGATGTCAAAACAAAAGGCATCCACCTCTGTCTTTCAAGAAAGAGACCTGGAAAGATCTGGAGTTCTCAGATTTTAAGGGATATTTTTGTTATTCTAACTGTATCCATTTCATTTGTGCAAATGCTTTTAACTCATGCTTAACTGATTTTTTTTAATTTTATAATACACTCTTTTCCACAGGCGGATACAAATTCTCCCCCTACCTAGAGTTGTGAAACATCTAAACTTTCTGTTATTCTACAGTCATTTGTTGTCAAACTGCCTCCTAATTTCCTTTTTTGTCAATTAAATTATTTTTAGATTTCAACATTCACTTTTATAAGATTTTGAGTTCTAAATACCCCCCCTCCCCAAGACAGCATGCAATATTGATATAGGTTATACATGTAAAATCATATTAAGTATATTTCCACATTAGTGAGGTTGTGAAAGAAGAATCAGAGCAAAAGGGAAAATCATGAGAAAGAGAAAACAAAAGCAATTGAAAAAAAGAGCAATTGGTCTGCTTCAATCTGTATTTGGGCTCCATCATCTTTTCTCTGGATGTTGGTAACTTTTTCTATCATGAGGCTTCTGGAATTGTCTTAGATTATTGTGATTACTGAGAAAAACTAAGTCTATCGAAGTTCAACGTGGCTGTTACTGTGTACAATGTTCTCCTGGTTCTGCTCACTTCATTTCGCATCAATTCATATAAGTCTTTCCAGGTTTTTCTGAAATCCACCTACTCATCATTTCTTATAGCATAATAGTATCACATTACATTCATATACCACAGCTTGTTCAGTCATTCCCTGATTGATGGGCATCCCCTCAGTTTCCAGTTCTTGTCCATCACAAAAAGAGTTGCTATAAGCATTTTTGTACATGTGGGTTCCATTTCTTTATGGGATTTTTTTCACTGAAAGAATGTATACTGCCTCCCTACTCTGATAAGGAAGCAGATCTGAGATGCCTTGCCTTTGTAGATCTCAGGCTAGAGACTACTATGTCCTAACAGAGCTTCATCCTACATTGGGGTCTTAGAGGAGCAGGGAAGTATCTTCACCCATCCGGGGAATCGAAGGCCTATAAAAGTAGGAGTACTATGCAGATCATTCACTGAGGAGATAAAGGTTGTCCAGTCCTGCAGGCCATGGTTCTGAGATACCTGGAGCCCATGGCTTCCTCCCCTCATATGCCTCATGGCTGCATTATTGTCATTGTGTGCCTCCTCACCCCAGACACACAAACACTGAAACAGTGTGATCCAGACTTAGGGGAGAAGTCTCATATTATGTTGGACTTAATAGTGTTTTTTGTTGTTCTTCTCTGTTACTAGATGTCCCAAGATGAAGAGTTCATGGTGCCATGGCAGATGACTCATTGAAATGTGAAGACCAGGGAGAATGGCTTGGAAGCTGTGACTGTGAGCAGCAAACCTGCTCCCCCAAACCAGAGTCTGAGAGCAAGTTATGAGCATGTCTTTGGGGAACTGCTCTGACAAAGCAGCCCTAGAGCAGAGTTAAGGAGCAACCCATAGACGTGACACTTTGAAAACAAGTGGGTTAGATTGCACAAAAGAAAAAAACTCAAAACAAAAGCGTTTACAATTCTTACTGTCAAAACGGTTACATTCTTAATGTGTTGAGATATCAGCTTCTTCTGATGTGTGGAACAAGGCCACCTCAACTCAAGAACTGCTTGAAAATCCATTTCCAACATCATCTCAGGAATGTGTCAGATACAACAAATTTGTTTAGGATTCTTTTTGACTTCTACAGGGCATTTTATTATCTATTTATTCACTCTTGAGAAAGAAATTTCACCAAGAGACTTGGCTTTGTGAGAATTTATTAAACAACTACTTTGCTTGAGGTTCCCTTTTTTTTATTCAGCTTATTAAGAATAAGCTCTTAAGCACTTACAATGGACCAAGCTCTCCACTAAGAACCAGGAAAACAACACCCTAGGAAAAGGAAGATTCTCCCTGCTTAAGGAGGTTTATTCCTAACAGAGGCTACATAAGAGAGTGGTGGCTACTGAGGGCAGACTTTTGAGCTGAAAGTTACGTGGGTGCCAAATTATAGGAGTTGATGCCTACTTTCTAGTAGTAAGGGTGGGACTGAGACAATGATGACTCCAAAATCTGGGGTAGGGTGAGGAGTGGGTGGTTAGAGGGTACATGTGGAATGCCAATGCACATGGTGAGATGCTGGAAATAAAGTGAACTGGGGACTGAGCTAGCCTGGATAGTGTGGGCCAGCTGAGGCAATTATCAGTCAGGAAGCAGTAATTAAGCACTTCTTATTTGTCAGGAACTTTGCTAAGTACTGGGAATTAAAAGAGGCCAAAAAAACCCCCTAACTTTAAGGAGCTTAGATTCTAACCAGGTGTAACAAGCAAGAAAATCTGTAGGTGCTAAAAGATATGTACCGAGTAGATGAGAAGTAACCTCTGAAAGAATGTCACTACCAGATAAGGAACTTCAGATGTCTTTTGCAGAAAATGGGATTTGACCTGAGATTTTAAGGAAGCCAAAGAAACCTAAGTGATAGAGTTGTGAGGGTAGTGCATTCCGGGCAGGGGACATTGTCATTTCAAAGGCCAAAGATGGGAAATGGAATATTATTGGAAGGCCAGAAAGTAGGAGAGTTGAGCTGAAAGAAAATGGAGTTCCAGGTTTAAAAGAGTTAAACCCTCCAAGGTACTCTGTTCGGTGGCAAGGGAGCAGTGGAGAAGATGGCCAGAGAGCTCAAATAAAGCAGAACTGGAATCAACCTATCCAGATAGCCTGCCAAGCATCCCATTTAAAAGTGCCAAAAAAAGATCCATAGGTGGACAGAACATTGGAGCATAATAGATTTATGGTGATACAGTCCCACTTGTATCTCAGCAGATGACTTCATTCCCTACTTTACTAAGAAAGTCTAGGCCATTAATCATGAATATTTTCCTCATCATACTCTTAACCTGAAAGTTCCTCTAAATGTTAACCCATCCTCTTCCTCATTGTTCCAGTCACTCAGGAGGAGGTAGCTCTTTTTTCTTTTTTAATCCTCATATTCTGCTCAAAAGCCCACCCTCTCCCATCTTTGCCTATCAATCATCCTCTTTCTCTATTTCATATTCACTTTCCATCAACTATTTCTGAAAACATACATGAGCACTCCACACTCCCACTCTATCTTTAAAACAGACAAACAAACTCTGTCATCGGAAAGGATGAAGCTAAAATCCTTTATCACTTCTCACTTTGACTGCCAAATTCCAAACTCCCAGTCTCCATTTCTGTGTAACTCACTCAGATCTCAATCCAATGGAGCCTAATTTGGACCTGACACTCTCCTTTGCCTGATGTCTTTGAAGTTCTCATTTGAACATTTATCAGTCGTCATGTGCCTTTATCTTACTGTGACTGCTGCTGCTGTCAACCACTTCACTTTCTAGATTCAGTTTTTTTTCCTTGGTTTTACATGACCTTCTCTTGATATTTTTCTGTCTGTTCTGTCTGTCCTTCTGCATTATCTATCTTTCAACCATTGAGTTTAAGTTTAGATTTTGTCCTAAGGCTTCCTCAGTTGAATATCAACTTATATTTCAGCATAATTTCTATGGAAAGTCATTATGAATTCATATTCCAGGCAAACTGTGCTAGAAAATTGTATCTTAGAAAGTTTGAAATTCTCGCCATAACAGAAAACGGAAGTCAAAGTGACAGTTGTGGCTCAGTAGAAGGACACATCCCAGGTTCTGCTCAGAGAGCAATATACAGAAGCTAATGGATGTCATCTGGCCAGAAACACTTGAGTCACTTGACCATCTTGAATTCAGCTCTTATCGTAAATATACAAAAAGACCACTATGAAAGTACTCTCCATTTTAGCTTCAATATCTATTGCAGAAGAAAAAAGAAGAAGAGAAAGTCTCCAAAGAACTTCGCAAACAACATAACTTCATTGCAAAAAGGATATTAAGTAACATATAATTGAAAACATCATTTACGATTAAGAAACAAGAAAAGTTCCAAGCTTGCGCATCATACCGAAGTCTCAGTACTGCATATAATGAAGGCTTTCTTTGAGAAGGATCCAGAAGGTTATAGGACTAATGACCTGGAATACCATCTCCCCAAAGTGCAAGTGACTTCATTTCTATCAAACTGGAAAGCACTAAATTGGCAATGCGTTTGCTGCCAGATCACGCATGGGGTAGTTGGACTATTAAACTCCATGCCAAATTCAAAGAACAAAGATGATGTGGAACCCAGTTGAACAGTAACTAGCAGATACAGTAATATAAAGAATTGACATCCAATATAATAGGAAATGAAAGTAAAACAGACCATCTTGGTATCCTAAATACGTTTAAGAGATAAAAATGAATCATTATAACTAAGTGCCTGAAGAACCTCAACATGTGAGATATTTCCATGTTCAGAGATATGACAGCAAGAAACAATTCTTTACATTATATATCAACTTGCAAAATTTTATTGAAGAGGATGGTGGAAGGTTCTCAGCAGTATCACCACATAAAAGAGTGAGAAATGGAGGAGAGGAAAATAAGTTTACAAAAAACACTACCAATAATAATTTTTGTGACGACAAAATAAGTCAAAAGTATACAGAGAATGTTTGAGGTGATTAAAAAATGGAATACCATCTCTTCTGCTTGGCATTTAAAGTCATTCGTAATCTGGCTCCAGTCACTCTTTCCAGGCTGATTTCCCTTTCACTCACTCCAACTGGCCAATGTACTATTCCTCGAATTCAACACATTATGCCCCAATTCAGTGCATTTCTAGAGAAAGACAGCTCCCTGCCAAGGTTTCAAATGATCTCCCAATTCACTTCAATCTCCTACAATTTTTGGCATCATTTGAGGCTCAGATTATATTCCTGGTAGTACACAAAACTATCCCTGGCCACATAGTTTCTACTATTCCTTTTAACCTAAAAATGTCTGTGGATATAACTATTTGTTCACATGTCAGAATCTTCTCCCTCCCATAAAATGTAAGCTCTCTAAAGATGGAGGTTTAATTTATTTCCCATTTTTTTGTCTTCACACACACACATTGCCTAGCATGGTGTCTTACACACAATATGGGCTTACTCAATGCTTGTGGAGTTGAACTTGTCTGAAGTTACAGGAAATTGAAAGGACAACAAAAAGCACAAAATGAAAAAAAAAATGACGGGGAACAAATTGTATTCCAGACCCCTTCTTGATGTCCATCTCTAATGGCCCTTATGACCAAAATCTAGTGCCTGCAGCAACTCTTCTCACTTGTGGGACCCCACAAAAGCTATAGTTAGGCTAAGGCACCATGTGGGTAAGGTTTCCCTCAAAACTTATACCCAGATGGTCTCACTTTTATCAGTCATTCCAAGGGCACAGTAATTCAAAGCAAAACATGTTACCAAAGAGTTTCTTTCTTCATGTCTGCTCTCTCTCAATGATTTATTCACTCTCTGTATGGGGAGGCACACATGAAGACAACATAAATGACCAAACGAAAATAAATAGAGGACATAAACAGAGGGGAAACAGTTGACCTGAAGATCATGCCATTCTTCTGCCATTTTATGATGTCATCTTCTGAGCAACCTGCCTCTGATCCCCACTTGACATATCAGGCTTCACTTTGCCTCTGTTTGGCATCTCTCTTGGTTTAGTAATAATAAGATTCTCTCTTATCATTTTCTGAATTCAGCTCTCTTAGGCCATTTACGGTCTCTCTGCTTTCATCTACTAAGGTGTGAGGACAAAAATATCTTTCCATGACAAAGCTGGGTGAGCTCTTTTTAATCATTTTAATCTCTAGTCAGTTATAAGCCAAAATACCCAGCCAATAAAGCAAACCAGTCTATTCTTCTGATGGATGTATTTAGTGCTGATTCTAAGATCATTTTCCCAGATCACTATCAGAAACGAATGTTCAAATACTCAATTGGCATGTGATTTTCTCAATATGGGTTTTTGATGCAATGATGCATCTTGAAATCCATGCCATTCTGCCTCCCTGCACATTTTGCATCGATTTCCCAAAGAGGAGCTAGCCAAACTTCTAGAAGCCTTCCTAACTTTATATTTAAATTGTGAGGATATCACTGTAGCACATATAGTATCCACTGACTAAAACCCATTTGTGGTACATAACCAGATCATTGTTTATTTACATACATTTCTATATTGAAATTCTGCACTCTGGTTCTTCAGAATTCCTTAGGGTTAGAAATTCTTCTTACATCTCATTTAATCAAGTTATGGGAATGCCATGGACCCATCTTGTAGGAGCAGAATTCTGTCAAAGGGCTATGGTTGTTTGCAAAATACAAGATCCACTTCACTCCTAAGACTTGTTTTTTCTTACTGGGTTTTTCTGTTTCCTGAAACGCTGGGAAGGAAGTGTGTGTGTGTGTGTGTGTGTGTGTGTGTGTGTGTGTGTGTGTGTGTGTGTGTGTGTGTGAATACTGTTTTTTCTTTCCTTTCCTGAGTTTTATACTTACTATCAGTGTGATTGGTACTTACTTTAGAATGAGAAAATTAGAGTCTATTCCCATACAAGCAAGGAATTAAAGATACTCTGGCTGGAGAAAAGAAAGCTTGGGCAGGGAGCAAATGCTAGCTCTCCTCAAGTAGATGGATGACTCCCATGGGGAATGGGATTAGATTTTTCCTATTTGTTCCCACAGATAAGAACTGGGAGAAACTAATGAAGATGTAGATATAGATGAATGGGAAAGAGGTGTTTTTAGCTAGATGTAAGGAAAAATAGAGATGAGTTCATGTAATTATAACAAATAATTGAGATGGACTATGCTTAGGTACAAGGAAAATCTAACTAACACTGGTCAACTCAATACTGAAATCAAATGCTATGGCAAGCAATGAGTTTGAACTCACTGGAGGCTTCAGAGAAGCCATGGCCACTCCTTGATCCTGCTCCAGAAGGAATATGTCTGCAGGCAGGGTTGGTTTAGAGCCCTCTTCACTCCCTTCTCACTCTGAAATTCTCAGATAAACCAGCCTTCCCTCCACATCCCCCACCAGATATACAGTCATAGAGGATATATGTATATATGTCAAGGATATACAGTCATAGAATAGTGAGTGTTCTTTTTTAATAGCTGCAAATACTTTTATTGCTGTTATTTTTAAACATATTTAAAGAGAGAAAGAACTCAAGAAATTAAGGGGTATGTAGGCAAGAGGGAAGTTGTACACTTAAGGGTGAAATCAGGTCATGCAGCATCAACAATACATGTCCAATATCTTTCCAAAGAGCTCACACTTAACTGACCAAAATATCTCCTGAACAGATCATTTCAGAATTAGTAAACATACCCTAGACTTGTGTGTGGTTGTCTGAAAACAATAACTGGCATGTGTCTAACATGTCATATCTATATACATTATTCATTTGATATTACCAACCAACTTGAGAGGTAAAGGTCCTAGGTGTTATTTTCCCTCATCTCCCAGCTTCTTCTTCTAGAAGTAAAAAATCAGAGAGGTTAAGGTACATGTCCATGACCACACAAGCAAGAATCAGAGGCAGGACTCAGATCCAGGTCTTCATAGGGTCAGCTCCAGAACTCTAGTCACTAAACTACTCTACATTCTTAAGGGTTGAAACAGAATTGAAATTCATCCACTTTGAAGTCAAATAAAAGTGTCCTTTGTCTAAAAGAGATTTGCATTAAACTTTTTATAATATTCCACTTACCCCAGCTGATACATAGCACATTTTCAATTAGCATCCTATTAACCTTTTGAAATTAGGTGTTGCTTTTTTAATGGATTTATTCTGAAAAGCTATCACTTAGAAAAAAACGCATATTTTTTTTCTTTTTAAAGTCTCCATCTATTTCCAAATGGATTTGAGATGGCCCACAAATGCAAACACAGTGCAAAACAGGAAATTTATGGACTGAAAAAAAGATGCCGTTTGAGAAGCAGAGAGTGTGGATGATACTAGACACCTTAACTCAGTTATTTATTATGGCTGGATACTGATTTTGGCTCCAAGTATCCTGCAGGTAAGGCCAAAACGGAAACCCACTCCCTTGCATATTTTCCATTGTCTGGAAAAAGAAAGCAGACAATTCCATCTGCGGAGACAAGCTTTTTCCTGGAATGAAAATCAAGGACAAATTTATCTTGTGGGTCTCTCTGTGAGGGCCATTGAGTAACATAGTGGATAAAATCTTTAACTCCAAATTTCCCAAAGATTCACAAGCACTGTTTGAGGCCATAGTAATAGCTTTCTAAAGGCTAACATGGTCTCAGACTTCAGTGAGAGTATTTATGGAGGCTGGGGCTGTGATAACAAGGTTTAGGGATTTTGCTTTATGATTTGGACTTCAATAATAGGAAGAAGAGATGCGAATCAATTGTGAATCCATTGCCCTTTGATTGCAAACAGCCTTCCTGTCTCTTCCCTGTCCATAACATGCCTCTTAGATGACTAGTCTCTTTTTATAGATTCTCCTTGCATCATTGTTAGATCATTTCTGTCATGTCCTACTCTTCATGACCCCATTTGGATTTCTCTGGGCAAAAGTGCTGGAGTGGTTTACCATTTTATTGTCTAGCTGATTTTACATATGAAGAAACTGAGACAAACAAGATTCAATGACTGGACGAGGGTCACACATCTAAAAGTATCTGAGTCCAGATTTAAACTCAGTGCGTCTCTTACCCTATTAGAATATAATCTCCTGTAAGGTAGGGCCTGTCTTGCTTCCATTTGTATATAGAGTAAATAAGTTACACATACTTTTGTCATACCCATATGCATTAACCTATAAGATCCAATGCTGCCGCAAACTGGATCACAATGAATCTACATGGGAATACTCTAGAAAATTCCTTCATTGCACAGACCTTAAGGTACTCATTAGAGAATCAGAATCACAAAATTTGAAATTCGGAAGGGCCTTTAGTGGCCTGTAGTTCAACCCATACTTGAAAGAAATCCCCATTATAATATATCCAGTAAGTAGTATCCATCTTCTTGTGGACCTCCAAGGAGAACAGCCCTCTCTCAAGGTAGCTCACTGCACTTTTGTAGCATTCAAATTTGAGGATGTTTTCTCAAGTCTAAATTTGCCTCTTTCCTACTATGACTCATCAATCCTGGTGCTACCTTCTGGGGCAAAGCAAAACACATTACTCTTCACATAACAAAACAATATACATGAACACATCTATGATTTCTTCCCTTCAACATGATCTTAAGTTTTCTCTTCTGCAATCTAAATATTTCCAGTTCTTTGACCCAATCATCACAGGATAAACTCAAGGCACCATCCTGCTTTACTCCTCAACATTCTTTCCAGGTTTTCAAAGTCATTCCTAAACCATAGCAGCCAGCAATGAATACATGACCCTAGGGATATTCTGATAAGGACACAGTCTGGTGGATTATTGTAGCCAGATTCCTTGACATCTTGCCTTGCTAATGCAGCCCAAGGTCATACTCCCTTGTCATTCTGCCACATCACACAGCCAACTAATGAAGGCCATTAAACCCTCTTCTTTTTTTTCCCTTCTTCATAACTATTATCTAATTATAGCACTCTCACCTTATGCTTTCGAAGCTGATGCTTTTACCCAAGTGTAAGTCTTTACATTTATCTGTATTATATTTATTTATATTGGATTCAACTCAATGATGTAGGCCTTTAAAGATTCTTTGGAATCCCAACTCTGCCAAACATTGTATTAGCTTTCCCTATCAACCTGAGGTCATCTACAATGTTGATAAGTAGGCAATATAAACATTTTTCCAAACCATTGATAAAAAATGTTTTCCTGGAACCAAGGACAGTTCCCTGGGGCACGCCACAAGAGACCTCCTGCCATGTTGATATTGAATCATTATAAATAACTGTTCTTTGAGTCTTCTCATTCAAATAGTTGTGAATCCATTTGAATAAATTAGCATCTAATCCATAACTCTCTATTTTCATCATTATCATCAAAATTATAACGGGATACTTTATAAAGAACTTCACTCTAAGTGAACCCTATCTCTAATGTTCTCATTCTCTACCATTTAAATAATCCTGTCACAAAAAGAAATGAGCTTGGTTGGCAATGATCTGTTCTTAATGGATTAATGTAGGCTTTTTGAAATCATTGCATCCCTTTCTAGATTTTTTCCCAGCACCTCTTTAATGATCCATCTTCCTAGAAATCACAGTCAAGTTCTCTGGCCTGTTGTTTGTAGACTTCATTCCCTTACCCATATCCCACCATGTACCATTTTAGATGGATATTTGCAATTTTCTAATCCTGTGGAACCTCCTCTGTTTTCACTGATCTTTCAAATACCACCAAGAGTGACTCAGCAAGCATATCTGTCATTGTTTATTTTCCTCCGAGATCCTAGGATTTAGTGGACTTGGGCCTGGTGACTTGAATTTACTAAGGGGGGCTCAGTGCTCTTTGAAAATATTCTTCATATAATGGTTTTCAGTTCCCTATTCCCTATGTTTATTTGGTCATTTCTAGTGTAAAGCTTGTTTTCCTTCATAGAATAACAAAAATCAGAAACAGAGATCAGCTTCTCTGCCTGTGCTTTGTGTCCTTTATCACTGTGTTCCCCGTCACCCCTCATCATGTCTACCTGGCCCCAGATCACCTTTGATGCTCCCTTTTCTCCCAATGGAGCTAAAACAAAACCAAACAATGCCATCCACCACCAAACTTACTGGTCGTCCTTGGCTTCCCTCATCCTCAGTGCATTCAGGGATTTGAAAGTTCCTGACACCACTTAGCTAAGACCATGTCACTCTTATCTGTGGGTCCTCCTCTACCTGGCCTGCCTTCTACCACATGTACGTTGTTTTTTGTTTTTCTCTCCAATTCTAAGTGGTGCAGAGAGTTCCTTTGTTATATTCATTGGTGTATTTAGAACAAATCCCTTTAAACTTTTTTGAAGCAGATGCCCCTGTGGCAGTCATTATTCAGTTCTGTCAAACTCCTTGTGACCCTATTGGGGATTTTCTTGGCAAAGATACCATAGTGGTTTATTCTTTCCTTCTCCCGTTCATTTTAGAGATGAGGAAACTGAGGCAAACAGAGTTAAGTGACTCACACAGCTAGTAAGTTTCTGAGGCCAGATTTGAGCTCACAAAGAGAAGTCTTCTTGACTTCAGGCCTGAAAGGCTATCTGCTATACCACCTAGCTTCCCTGAATCCTATAGATGCTTTCTCAAAAGGATTATTTTAAATATATAAAGTAAAACATGTAAGTTTGCAAAGGAAACCAATTACATTGAAATATAGCTTTCAAAATACTTCTTAAAAGTTCATGATTTGTAGGTTTAGAACACCAGCATTAAACAGATTATATTTTTCCTCATTGTAATTTTTTCCATTCCTGTCTTCAGAATTTTATCCTTGAGCATTTCCCATCCTTTTGAACTGACTTTCCCTGAAGACTTCTATTCTCTGGGATCATACTTCTCTTCACTCTGAAATATGTTCAGTCTCCTCTTGCAAAATTTGACTCCCAACATTTTCCCCCTTTCTCTACCCCAAATTGTAAATTGTACTGACCACTTCCCCTTAATGTCCCCAATTCCATCCCAACAACCAATGAGTCCTATTTAATGAGAATCCAGTCGAGAATAAGATTTTACCATGTTATTCCTCTTCTCTCTTTAAGAATGATGCTACCTACGTACCAGACATGAACCAAAAATACCATTCCATACTGAGAACTTGAGCATGGCTAATGTAAGCCATGATCGTATTCTACTGCTTCTCAGAATTCATCATGCCCCAGAAATGGTCAAATATTTTAAAATCTAAAGAACATTATGCCACTCCTTCCTTGGCAAAGAGAAGAGGTAGAAGACATCGGTAAGATCTCAGAGTGTGGAAGAAGGAATGGGGGGGTGGCATAAGGTAGAAAAGGGCAAAGAGGACAGAAAACAGAGTAGGGTGAAAAGAAGGAAGAAAAGGAGGAAAATAAGCACAAGGGATGAATGAGGACAAAGAGAGGATGGAGAGGAAGGAGGAAGGTGAAGAGGAAGGAAGACAGGCAGGAGAGATCTGGATTAGAGCCTTACCTCTGATAACCCATAATAATGGTACCTAGAATTTTCACTTTCAGATTTGTAAAGCCCTTTATAAATATGACCTCATTTGAACCAAAATAACCATGGGATGTAGGTGTTACTTCTAACCCCATTTTACCAATGAACAAAACGAGGCAGGCTGAGCAGCTGGAAAGAGACCTGATTCAAACTCAGACCTTCCTGCTTGCAGCACCTGGAAGAAGTGGTTGCGCTTTTCTGATCCTCAGTTTCTTCATCTGCAAAATGAAAATCTCAATCTCTGTATCACCTGTCTCATAGATTTGTTGTGATGGAAATATTCAGAAATCCTCATGAAGTATTGGCTATTGTTGCTCCTGTGTGCCAAGCAGGAGGGATGAACATACATAAAAGAGCACGGTCTCTTCCCTCAGGGAGCTTCCAGTCTAACAGACAGGTAAGATATGAACACATATCAGTGGCAATGGAGGTGGCTGGCAATACGTGCGTAGAAGAGGGCCGGATGATCTGGAATAAAGTGATTCTAGAGGGAGAAGCCACTTGCAGCTTGAGGAGAGGGGTCAGTTGGGGGGTCAGCCAAGGTTGTAAGTATGAAGGGGGCTTTCAAGAGAGTGAGAGTTTTCAAAAGGAAGAGATGTAGAGAGAAAGCATCCTAAATATTGGGAACAAGGTGCTCCAACAGAGAGAGGCAGGTGAAAGCAATCTGGACCTGGGGCACAGTGAGTCAGCAGCTTTGGGTGTTCAAAGAGACAAGGATAATGGCTTCCATATATGAGGACATTGTCCTTGTCTCCCTATTCCCTTTCAAAGAAAAAATAAATTAAATTACCTTTTGCATAAAAACTTTAATTGATTTTTTTGGTTCAGCAGCCATTGCTATGACAAGATTTCCCCTGCCTGGCCTCCTGTGTTGTGACAAAGCTTTGGATTTAGATAAAGGGAGAAGCAGCTTGTCTTTGAGCATCAGTGGTGGAGTCACATACGGACTAAAGGATTCAATGTATTTGTAAATAAAATGAAGTGACATGTCACAGTTGTGTATCACTTCAACGACCATGAAAATAAAATTGTTATAAGAAAATCTGGAGCTAGTCCCCAGAAAAATGCTTTACTTTTCCTTGGAGAAGCAGAAGGCCTGAATTTTCTCCCTCCTCTCTCCACAACTACTTGTTGGCTAAAAATTGGGGGCAGCAAAGGTGCACAGTGGTTAGAGCACTGGGCCTGCAGTTCAGAGGATCAGAGTTCAAAGCTGAATTCTGTCATCTTCTAGCTGTGTGACTTTGGGCAAGTCACTTACTCTCCATTGGCCTCAATTTCCTCATTGTAAAATGAGAATAATAACAGCCCCTACCTCACAGGGCTGTTTCAAAGATGAGGGGAGATAACATTTGTAAAACACTTCGTCTAGTTCCTAGAACATAGTAGGCAATTAAGAAATGCTAGTTTCTTTCATTTCTCCTTGTGAGAATCTTAGCCAGCTTCTCTGCCCCTTGAGGTCTTGGCTTTCTCTTCTACAAAATTAGATCTAAATGATCTTGAAGGTACCTCTGACTTGAAAACGTTGTTTTTAATGATGCATTGGTTTCCTTTAGTGAGTCAACTCTTCTGATGTTCTCCAGTGGTAAGCAGGTAGCTTGGGACAGAGGAAGGCATTCTGAGCAGGGTAGCTGCTATCAAAGGCCAGCTCTGAGACCTACTAGCTGTGAAATGCCCTAGGAGGGACACAACCATTCTATGCCTTGGTGTCCTCACCTACTAGATGAAGATGGCTTCTGAAGTCCCTCTCTTATCTACATCTATTATCCAAAAAATAAAATTACAGCACTAAGTTTGTGTCCAAGTTAGCATTCATTGCCCAAAGTGGGCATCTGTTTCTAACAGTGAGCCTACTTTGCAGCTACTTGATGGGGGGGAGGGATTCCCATACTTATCACAATTAGTTATGGGTCCCTCTAGAGATTACATGGAAAGACTCAGGAGTGCTTGCCTCTTCACTTGCATGTTCCCCATTCCTTCAATGAACATTTACTTGGGCCTTCATCAGCTGGATTGACTTGCCTGGAATGATGAGGTAAAGTCTACTCTTGCTCCATGGGTGTTCCCAAGCCTTATGACTACACAGCCAGCCTGGTGATGAGCCAGTTACTGTGTTTCAGGCCCTATAATGAGGGTTGGTGATGCAAAGAACAGGAGAAGCAGTTCTGACTTTGTTACATTCTCATGTTCATGGCAACATGCAAAAATGTTCTATTTGATGTGGCCTAATAGCGGAGGTATTACTAATAGGGAGTGTAGAGGTCAGGAAAACCCTCCTAGAGGTGATGGGACTTTGACTGAGTTTTTAAGAAACTAAGAGACTGAGGTGAGGAAGAAGGGGGAGGCATTCCAGGAAAAGTAGACAGTCAATGCAGAGACACATTAATGAGACCAGTCAGTAGGGTTTCCCAATGTCTTCCAAATTTATTCAGTCATATGGAAGTAGGAATGAAAGGGGAAATGCTGAGAACAATGTAGAATTGGGGTTCAACAAGGTGAGATCAGTGTAGTGTAAGGAATCAAAAGAATCAGAAGGTTGTGAGAGGGAATGGAAATGAAGGTGCAAAGTTGATGGCCTGGGAAAGCATGGAGAGGTAGCAGGATTGGAAGTCAGAGTGGGGACAAAGAAAAGGGTTAGGGTCCCTAAGGAACAGGACAGAGGAAAGGATTCCAGATCATTGTCAGCTGGAGGAAATTTGAAGTTCATAAACATGGAAAGAGCAACCCTCATGGGTATGGCAAATGTGTAGCTGGTTACTTAAATGATCTCACAGGCCTTTTGTAAGACTTCACTTCTTGAGGAAGAGAAGAAGGTTATAGGAATTGAATAGACTGATGAGTATAGAAAATAGGCTATTTGTACACATGGCAATAGAAAGTATATATATTTTTATACATAGCAATATGCATGATGAAGTCCACTTCTACGAGGGCAAGGCTGGACTACAGAGAAGGTGAAGAGACAGATGTAACTCATGAAGGAGAGAAGGGAAATGCCCTGCAGGCTTGCAGATAATGTCTAGATCCATGCTGCCAGGTCCAGACTTGAAGCTCCTTCTGAATCCTATGACCTCTCAGACCATGGTTGTTTGTAACACAGGACCATCTCCACACTATACTGCAGACACTGTAAGAGAATGGAAGACAGTCAGACACAGACAGCATTTCTCTGACATGAAGGTGGGCAAATATAATTTATTCCCATAGACTTCTTTTGTCCCTCATGATAGTTTTAGGAAGTCAGCAAACCAAGCATTATTATCCTTATGTTACAGACCAAACAAAAACTTGGTAAGAGAAGTTTGCTCAGTCATACAACAAGAAAGCACGAGAGATAGAACTTGAACCCGAGTCTCTCCTGTCTCTAGATGCCAGGCTCTTTGAACATAATCACAAGACCTCTCAGGCCAAGAAAGGAATCATTCTGTCCCTGTGTCCATTTGAACAGGGGCACTAATCTCAACTTTCTGAAGACAGTCGCCCCAGTCATACACACATAACCATCCCTTCTCTGTGGTCCCTCAAGGTAACATGTAGCATCATTAGAATTCTAAAGCTGAGATCATGAATAACATTTAAAAAACCATTGAGACAGTTTGATGCAATGGAACAGATCCTGACTTTGGAGCCAAGGGACCTGGTTTCAAATGTCAGCTCCATCACATCTACTTCTGTGACCATGGGGAAATCATCAATCGCTCTGGAGTTTGCCGTATCTATGACAGGAGGGTCTTAGACTAGGTGATCTTTGAACTCCCTCTCAGTTTTAAATCTATGATTCTCTGATCTTCCTGCAGCCCAGTTAGAGAGATGACTCATTATACATTGATTATTCTATATACAGGCAGAATTGTTGCAGAGCCCCTCTCTCCCATCAATAGCCAAATACAGGTAGAATCATCATGCATTGCCATCCCTCCAAAAAGAACAGGACAAAATAGACAGGCCTAGGGAAAATCTGCGTGCTGGGTCGGTGAAGAAGCTCCTCTGGATTCCATCCACTTCCAGTGTCCAAGGAGATTCTCTCAGATCACATGGTGTTAATAATGTCTCGTCAAACACTGAACTGACAACTCACATTCTCCTGCCACCTCCCACTTTCTTTGCCCGGGGTTCACTACTGTAGCTCTTTGTATAGAGCAAAGGAAAAACATTTATTGAAATATGAAGTAGTCAGCACATTGCAGAAATATACTGTGTGAGGAAAAGAGGCTCCCAGAGTTGATTACGTCTTTGCTTTGGGATTAGAAGGCCTTAAGGCTGATTTAATTAAACAAAGCAGGGACACCTTCCTAAACCCCAAGTCAGGACTATTCTAACCCCGTCACATGCCCCGAGTCTGGACAACCCTTGATTGTGAGCAGTTTAGCAAATCCAAGCCCCTTAAAACAGCAACAGGCAGTAGCGTTGTACCTGGTTTGCCCTCCCCCGGATGCAGAGTTTCATCTCTGGAGACTTCAGATGCCTGTCAAGAGCACAGTGATTAACTACCCTGTCAGGAGGCCCCGGGTAATAGAATTAGGAGAAATCAATCTTGGGCAGACAGGCTACCAAGCCCACGCAGAGGAGCTGGTCGCACAGGGACAAGGTTGCCAGTGGCCATTCCAAAGGGCCATGTTGCTTATGAGAGAGAAAGTCTCCAGGGTTTATGAAAAGTGACAGGTTTGTTGGGACTAGGGCCTCCCTAGAGCCAACACCTGCTCTCCCAACCTCAAGAAGGACCCAGCATACAATGACCAAGAAATGAGTTCTTACAAAGAGCAATCAAATCATTGAATTTGCTGTTTAGAGAATGAACATAGGAAAAACCTATGACTTCTGTTCATTCTAGATTACTATAAGTAACATGAATGATTCTTCATGAGAACCTCAGATTTGGAAGCAATGGGGGGAAAATAAACATGTAATGCCTACTATGTGTTAGGCATTATACTCAGTGCCTTACAAATATATCTCATCTGATCCTCATCACAAACCCCAGAGGTAAGTGCTATTATCCCATTTTACAGTTGAGGAAACTGAAGTTGACTGATTTGCCCTGTCTGACACAGTTAGGGAATGTCTAAGGCTTGATTGAATAAAAGATCTGCTTTCTGGTCCAGTGTTCTATTTCCTGTGCCACCAGCTGTCTCAGTGGAAGCCAGATAGACAGACAGATGGACAGAAAGATAGATGGACAGATGGACAGAAAGATAGATGGACAGATGGATGGACAGACAAATGGATGCATGGACAGAGACAGCCAGGCAGGTAGAATGAACAGTTAGCAAGAGCTTGTTATATGCTAGGTAGAGTACTAAACTGCTAAGTTATGGAGATACAAACAAAAACAAACAAAATGGTCTCTATTTTCAAGAATGGGGAAAGATACCATGTAAAGATGAGAGAGAAAGTAGTGTAGTAAAGGATACTTGCACAAGGAAAAGACAGCTGCTGAGAATTCCAGAACAGGAATCAACCTGGGATTGATGTGAGCATGACTGGGGTCCCTCATGAATAGGATATGCAGACTCCAAAGTAACCAACTAGGAGAGCAGGGCTTGTGGGCAGACTTTTTCATGGTGTGAGGGATGTTGGAGAGAGGAAAAGAAGCCCAGATAGGGTCGAGTTTAACACAAACCTATCCATTAATGCCCCAGGGACAAGACAACCTCTGCTTAACAGCCTCGAGTGAGGGAGAACCTCCTGAGGCTGCTGCTTCCACACAGGGGTAACTCACATTAGCAGGGGGGCTTTGTTGGTTTTTTTTCTGGCAATCCTGTCTCTTTGTAGTTTTTTACTCACTGCTCCTCGAACCCAGGTAGAAGGAAGCATGTGGCTGTCATTACTTAAATTAGGAATAATCAGCAAGAGAAGAGACTTTTCCACCCAAAAGTCATGCAGTCGTTCTTGGACCATGGTTTTAGGGGATATCAGTAGATGTCTGAAGCTATGCCTAGTGAGCAACTGGAAATGCAGAGTGAAGCTCAGAGGAGGCATTAGAGGCTAAAGAAACAACCTTGGAGGTCCTTCTCAGAGACATGATCTCCCCAGCTAGGGAACAGAGGGTATTCTCAAGGGCCAGAATACGGAAAGAGAGCAGCAGGGGCTAAGAGACAAACCTCCAGAGACACTCCAGATCAGAAGAAGAGCTAGCCACGTTGTCTCAGAGCAAAGGTGAATATTGGTGGCCACATGGGAGATTTGTTTTTAACCCTATTACTCTAGAAGATTTGCTACAAAATCCTAAAGAGTAGCCGGACCCTCCATCAGGGAAAGCAGATTTAGAAGATCATCATCATGAATCCTTAATGTGCCAAATATTGAACAATTAAAAAACATTCACTCCCTTCATCATTACCACTCTCAGATCAGCATCATTCCTATTTCCACAGTGATCGTGGAGCACATTTATATAACAAGTCAAGGTTTCCAAAGCAGTATGTCAATTTGCTTCAAAATGATCTTGTGAGAAAGGTGCCCCACTTACAATGAGATGACTGAGTCTTAATAGAGATAAGTGACCTTTCCAGGCTCATCTACCCAGTGAGTGGCAGTGTAATGAAAGAGAACTGGATTTCAAGCAGAAACATCTGCTTCAGATCCCAGTTCTACTTCTTGGACCTTTGTGAACTCAGAAAATTCACTAATTCCCTCAGGATCTCAGTTTCCTCATCTGTAAAATGAGAAGCTGAAACCTTTGGAATTTGAGGTCCAGGGATGTGATTCTATCTGGGTTCTGGCAAGTCATTTAAGCACTTTGGGCCACAGCTGCCTTATTTCTAAGATGAGGCTATCAGACTAGTTAATCTCTTAGGTGACTATTGATTCTAAGTCTGTCTGAAATTGTATTGCAATGTAGGTTTCCTCACTCAAAATCCAGAGTTCTATGCACGACAGCAGTGGCAGGTAGATAGTTTATGTCATTTGGAAAAGCACATTGGACCACTGTGCCCAGTAAGAAAGGATACGTTGGATAAAAATGGCATTTTTCATACCCCTCAAATATCATGTCTACTCCACTTCTAAATAGAATCAACTCTAAATCTATCATGTCACTAAGGAATAGTAAAGAAAGAATACATCTCCATGAATATATAATGATCATAATTGGAAAGTGGTTAAAGTGTTTCTGAATCTCCACCCATTCCACTTCGTGGAATCCAACATATGAAGTGGTTACAAGACTGGCCATAGACATAGACAGCAAGGAGTCACTTGTCTTGTGTTACGTCAGGAGCTATAAGAAAGGCCTTCAAACACATCATTTGGCTGAGTAGTGACAGGAAATTCATAATTAAGTATCTATTCCTTTGGGTTATGGCTCATCCTTTATTCAAAATAGGAATACCCAAGTGGGAAAGGACCAAGGGGAGGTGAAGGCAGGCAGAAAGTAACAAACTCTACTGATTTCCTAACATTGCTGTGGGGTTGAAATCTGGGCCTTCCAAACTAGATCATGAGGGAAAACTGGGTAAGTGGGACCTCAGCTTGGCTGTTTTCCACTACGAGATCCCCCTCCACCAATTGCTTTTGAAGACCAGAACATTTTCCTATTTTTAGTTTGTGGAATTCTGAAAAATATCTTGCCAGGGACTCAGAAGTATAGCCACAGGATATCTTGTAACGTTTCTTTATGCTGTTACCTAAACTCCCATACAAATGGCTGTCCCTTTGCAGGATAAAAAAGAGGCTCATGGTTCTGAGGGTAAGCAGTGCCACCTCATGGCTTATCTTCTCATTACAGCCCTGGTAAAAACAAATTGTTGAGTTTAACATAAATGCTCCATAAAATGAGGACAAGTTGAATTACTTGGAATTTTATAGATATATGAAAAATGCATGTACAGTGCAAGGCATAACATTTTCATTTCATGTGTAATCAGTCTTTGTATACTAACTAGCTCATCAATGGAATGATTTCTTAAATATGAATGAGGTTAGATCTATTCTTAGATTTTTGTGTCAAGATACTAACTCATTTGGGATATATAACAGAAAGACCAATATTAATTTATTGCATCATTATACACTGTAAAATAAATAAATAATTATCATAAACTATTAAGATGGCAAGGGAAAAAAGCCAAGATGGCCCTTTTCTTTTGGTACATTTTCATTAGAATTGCTGTTCCACTAAGTGCATCCAAATCTCCATCTCTTTGGAGATTATTGAAGGTTTATGTAAACAGAATAAACTTCATCTTACTTGGTGATATATAGATATAGATATACACATACATACATATACAATACATATATACATGTGTATGTATACATACATACATACATACAGTATATCTCAGCATTTATCATTGCTGTTCATCCTTCATTCTCAAAGAAGGGGCTTTTAGTTATTTCAGCATTTATTTTGGTTGCTGATTCTTCATTCTCAAAGAACACCGGTGACATCACCGCCAAGGTGAAGCCATCTGAAGATGTTCTGATGTAGTAGGAAGAGTGCTGGCTGTGCAATCTGAAGAACTTGGAATTCAATGACTTCACTAAAATCCGCGAGCTGTTTGACTTTGGACAAGCCATTTCCTTTCTCTGGATCTCAGTTTGATCATCTTCAAAATGAAAGCATGAGGTGATACTCAAACTATAATATGTTGCAATCCTTTAACAAAATTCTTTTAAAAGGTGAAAAAAAACCCATTAAGCTACTACTAGATGCATGACCTTATGAAAAATGTTGGGGAAGATAAAAAAAAAAGTTTATCTCAGACCTGGTCCCTGCCTCTTGGAGCTGATAGTCCATTACAGGAAATATGGCACTAATGTAGATAAACAGAATATATAATAGTTTGTGATCTATCCACTGGAGATTTACAATGCCAAGTGTTCTGTAAAGTGCAAGTAAAGAGACCTTACCACAGGAAGTCTTCTGTAGAAGGTAGCTCTTGGAATGGGTATTGAAAGAGTAGGAACTGAAGAGACCAAGCTAGTAAAGAGCCATGTCCCAGCTATAGGAAATCACATAAACCAAGGCATAAGAGTATGAGAGTTGAGGGCATTTTCAAGGAAGAATCATCTGATGTATCTGACTAAGTGAGTGTTTCAATCAAGGCAAAAACATGAGGCATATGAAGGATGATAGGGGATCTTAGGTTGGGTAGAATCATAAATGCCAAGCAGAGGAGTTCAGTTTGGAAATGGAATCAAATACCTGGAAAGGGTTAGTGGGAAGAAATAGGAACTTGCCATGAAGAGCAGAGATTCTATGGTGGACCTCTAGAGAAAGACATGTTAACTGAATGTTAATGCTCTTTAAGCATTTATAGTTCTACCATGTAGAAAAGGAAAGCAACATTTTGCATAGTTCAGAGGTAGATGAAAGAGCAATGGAGGCAAGTTACCAAAGAGTGGAGACAGGGTCATCATTAAAAAGAAATCCCCAGAAACAGATCCGAGCAGGCTTCAGGGACGGGATCTCCAGCGGCCACACAAGTCCCTCCACCCACAGGTGACGGGGGTCGGTGAGAGAGTCTCTTTGGCAGGTGGAGAGGGGAGTGGGGTGCCCCCATAACTCAGGCCCCCCCGGGAGGTAGAAGCTGAGAGGCGGCTGCAGACCAGGGCTCCCCAAGCAGGCAGGAGCCTGAATCCATTGTGGAAGGTCTGTGCATAAACCCCCTGAGGGAACTGAGCCTGAGAGGTGGCCCTGTCCCGACCTCAGCAACTGAACTTAATCTCACACTGAATAGCAGCCCTGCCCCCACCAAAAGCCCTAAGGCAGGAAGCAGCAGTTGAATCTCAGACCCCAAACGCTGGCTGGGAGGATCAGGAGGCGAGGTGGGTGTGAGGAGAATATTCAGAGGTCAAGTCACTGGCTGGGAAAATGCCCAGAAAAGGGAAAAGAAATAAGATTATAGAAGGTTACTTTCTTGGTGAACAGGCATTTCCTCCCTTCCTTTCTGATGAGGAAGAACAATGCTTACCATCAGGCAAAGACACAGAAATCAAGGCTTCTGTGTCCCAGCCCACCCAATGGGCTCAGGCCATGGAAGAGCTCAAAAAGAATTCTGAAAATCAAGTTAGAGAGGTGGAGAAAAAGCTGGGAAGAGAAATGAGAGACATGAAGTCAAAGCATGAACAGCAGATCAGCTCCCTGCTAAAGAAGACCCAAAAAAACGTTGAAGAAAATAACACCTTGAAAACTAGCCTAACTCAATTGGCAAAAGAGGTTCAAAAAGCCAATGAGGAGAAGAATGCTTTCAAAAGCAGAATTAGCCAAATGGAAAAGGAGATTCAAAAGATCACTGAAGAAAATAGTTCTTTCAAAATTAGAATGGCACAGATGGAGGCTAAGGACTTTGTGAGAAAGCAAGATATCACAATACAAAACCAAAAGAATGGAAAAATGGAAGATAATGTGAAATATCTCATTGGAAAAACAACTGACCTGGAAAATAGATCCAGGAGAGACAATTTAAAAATTATGGGACTACCTGAAAGCCATGATCAAAAGAAGAGCCTAGACATCATCTTTCATGAAATTATCAAGGAAAACTGCCCTGAGATTCTAGAACCAGAGCACAAAATAAATATTCAAGGAATCCACAGAATACCGCCTGAAAGAGATCCAAAAAGAGAAACTACTAGGAACATTGTGGCCAAATTCCAGAGTTCCCAGGTCAAGGAGAAAATATTGCAAGCAGCTAGAAAGAAACAATTCAAGTATTGTGGAAATACAATCAGGATAACACAAGATCTAGCAGCTTCTACATTAAGGGATCGAAGAGAATGGAATAGGATATTCCAGAAGTCAAAGGAACTAGGACTAAAACCAAGAATCACCTACCCAGCAAAACTGAGTATAATACTTCAGGGGAAAAATTGGTCTTTCAATGAAATAGAGGATTTTCAAGCCTTCTTGATGAAAAGACCAGAGCTGAAAAGAAAATTTGACTTTCAAACACAAGAATGAAGAGAACCATGAAAAGGTGAACAGCAAAGAGAAGTCATAAGGGACTTACTAAAGTTGAACTGTTTACATTCCTACATGGAAAGACAATATTTGTAACTCTTGAAACATTTCAGTATCTGGGTACTGGGTGGGATTACACACACACACATGCACACACGCACACATACATAGAGACAGAGTGCACAGAGTGAATTGAAGAGGATGGGATCATATCTTAAAAAAAAAATGAAATCAAGCAGTGAGAGAGAAATATATTGGGAGGAGAAAGGGAGAAATTGAATGGGGCAAATTATCTCTCATAAAACAGGCAAGCAAAAGACTCATTAGTGGAGGGATAAAGAGGGGAGGTGAGAGAAAAACATGAAGTCTACTCTCATCACATTCCACTAAAGGAAAGAATAAAATGCACACTCATTTTGGTAGGAAAACCTATCTCACAATACAGGAAAGTGGGGGATAAGGGGACAAGCAGGTTGGGGGGGAGGATAGAAGGGAGGGCATGGGGAGGAGAGTGCAATTTGAGGTCAACACTCATGGGGAGGGATAGGATCAAAAGAGAATAGAAGTAATGGGGGACAGGATAGGATGGAGGGAAATATAGTTAGTCCTATACAACACAACTATTATGGAAGTCATTTCCAAAACTACACAGATTTGGCCTATATTGAATTGCTTGCCTTCCAAAGGGAAGGCGTGGAGAGGGAGGGAGGTAAAGAAGTTGGAACTCAAAGTGTTAGGATCAACTGTCGAGTAATGTTCTTGCCACTAGGAAATAAGAAATACAGGTAAAGGGGTATAGAAAGCTATCTGGCCCTACAGGACAAAAGAGAAGACGGAGACAAGGGCAGAGAGGGATGATAGAAGAGAGAGCAGATTGGTCATAGGGGCAATTAGAAAGCTTGGTGTTTGGTGGAGGGGAAGGGGATAAAAGGGGAGAAAATTTGTAACCCAAAATTTTGTGAAAATGAATGTTAAAAGTTAAATAAATAAATTTAATTATAAAAAAAAAAAAAAGAAATCCCCAGCCATTAAATTTTTCTTGGCAAAACAGCAGTGGAATGGACACTGGAAGCAATGGATAACCAATGAAATAGTGGATTCCCAGTGGAAGGTTTGAGCTCCCCTAGATTGGAGGCCTTCCCGTGGATCTGCATGACAACTTACCACTGATTTTGTACAAAGGATTCTAGCTCAAGTATATATTAGACCATGCATACTTCAATGTCTCTGCTATGCTCAAATTCAGGAAGCTATGAAAAATTGTTGTGTGAAGGAATTATATGAATTCATAGATACTTTAGATGCCACACAGGTTAAGTCCAAGTTTAGTTAGACTTATTTTGGGAATAGTGGGAAAAGCTATATGAAAAAGAAAGGGAGTGAAGTCAGGGAAACTATGATGCAGCTATTCTAGAAATTCATGCAGAGTTATGACAGCCTTGTGCCAGGATGGTTACAGGGAGGATAGAGAGGAAAGGGAAACTGAGAGATGATGCACAGATGAATTCACTGTGTCACAGATAAAAGGATAGTCACTAGGTTTGAGAAGAGAGGGTACCCTAAATTAAAAAAAGAATAAATGAAGAGAACAGTCTCTAAGCTATAGACCAGTGAGCTTGAAATGTGATTTACTGGAAAAATTCAAGAGAGGAAAAGCTATCACAGGCAAATATCTCTCTAAAACTGCCATTACCGAGTGCCAAGGCTGCTTCATCATAACACACTGACTTTATTTCCTTTTCTGACAAGACTGCCAAACTAGGAGATGAGGAAAATACCATAAATTTAGTTTACATATAATTTGACAGAGCCTTTGATATCGTTACTTCTACTATTATTGTGGAGAAGATGGTAAGATGTATGTAAGACAAACTTGCAGTTAGGTCTGTTTGAAGAATCAAAGAATATATTTGAATGATTCTATGCTAAAGTGCCAGGATGTCTCCATGGGAATATTCAAGGGATCTAGACAGCACTGTGCCATCTGACATTTTTTTAATCAGTGATTAGAATAAAGCTATAGATATCATGCAGGGAAAGCATTTTTCCTGTTTTTTTATCCCCAGCACTGAGCACTTAGTAACTGGTGCTGGTTAAATGTTGATTGATTGATTGACATTTGCAGATGACAAACAGCTCAGAAGGAAAATGAACACACTGAATGACAGAGAAGGGAATCTAATGGACTCTGACCATCTAGAGCCGGGGCCAGTCTAATGAGAAGAAATATAGAAGGCAGAAATGGAAAGTCTTCCACTTGAGCCACCACACCAAACTTTTTAAGTTTAAGTTGGGAGAATTAGGGTTAGAATAGGAGCTCTTCTGAAAAGCTCTGGGGGACTTGGTGGTCTTCAAGTGCAGTAGGAGCTCAGCTGGATTGTGAGGCAGCCAAAAATTCCAGATCATCTTGGGATCAACAAGCCTACAATTCTAGGAATAGGGTAGTGGCCCTTCCTCTGTCCTCTGCTCTCATCTTCCCTCATGTAGAGTCCGGTGCTGTGTTAAGAGCACCATGATTAGAATTTTGATAAAACAAAGAGTGTTCAGAGGAGGGAATCCAAGATGGTGAAGGATCTAAAGTACCTGTCAAATGACGATCAGCTCCAGAGGAGATTAGGACTTGGGGGTATGATAACCATCTTCATGTGCTTGAAGAGCTATAACAAGATGATAGAGTTGCTTTGATGTTTCTAGCCCCGAAAATGATAGAACCAAGAATGGTAGGGAGAATGAAATAAGTATTTATAGCACTTATCATGTGCTAGGAAACATGCTAATTTTTTTTTTTTTTTTTTACAAATATTGTTTCATTGGATCTTCACAACCCTGGAGGGTAGGTGCTATTATTCTCCCCATTTCATAGTTGAGAAAATTGAGGCATAGGGAGGTTAAGTGGCAAGGGACACATAGTCATTAAAGTGTCTCCCAAGCACTTTAAAATTTTTCCAAGGGGTATGTTCAAGCCAGTTATCAAAAATCAGTTGTTAAATTTTCATTGTGAGTATTTAAATGTCAGGAACCTAAAAATGCTATAGATCAAGGCATGATATATTGTTTTATTGATTCTCTAGATATAAGAAATCAATTTTTTTGGAGAAAATAGGAAAAATTCAGATTAAACATAGAATTGTGACATGCACATTTGATATCTATCCAGGCATAATTTCTTAGCAACCTGAACTCTGTATCTCCAAACATCTGATGAGTATTACCACTTGGATGGCTTATCAGTGTTTTAAACAGCTGGATAAAGTATTGAATTCAGAGTCAGGAGTATCTACATTTAAATCCTAACTCAGTACTTTAGCTATTTCAACTTAGGCTAATTGCTTACTTTCTCCCAAACTTTAATTTCCTCATTTAAAAAAATAGGGGTTAAGGGGGTATGTGGAGCCAAGATGGCAGAATAGAAGCAAGGATCTGCTAGAGCTCTCCCCTAAAACCCATCAAAAAAACTGTAAAGAAATGACTAAACAAATTCTAGAGTAGCTGAAGCCACAAAATGACAGAATGAAACAAATTTCAGCCCACAACAATCTGGAAGATAGACAGGAAGGGTCTATTGCACCATGCTGAGAGCAGAGTATAGTAAACTGAGCTGGAGCAGGCCTTAGGGGACTGAATCACTGGAAGCTCATGCAGTTTTCAGACTTTTCAAACCACAGATGCCAAAGACAGCTTCCAAGGTCAGTAGGAAGGGTCTCTCACCTGGCTGAGAGGGGAGCAAGGTCTGGCCTCAGCCCCAGCTCCATATCCCAGAGCTGCTGCAGTCACTGCTGAAGCACAGGCTGCTTCGGGAGCATTGCATTTAACAAAGAGATCAAAAGTCAAGTAATTGGCTGGGAAAATGAGCAAATTGGGGAAAAGAAAACAGACTACACTTTTTCTTCTTAGTGAAGAGGTATTTTTTTTATTTTATTGGTGACAAGAAACATCAAAACAACCAGAAAAAGACAAGAAAGCTAAAGTTCTTGCATCCAAAGCCTCCAAGAAAAATATGAGCTGGTCTCAGACTATGGAACAGATCAAAAAGAATTTTGAAACTCAAGTAAGAGAAGAAGAGGAAAAATTGGGAAGAGAAATGAGAGCAATGCAAGAAAATCATGAAAAACAAGTCAACAGCTTTCTAAAGGAACCCCCACCCAAATACTGATGAAAATAACAGGTTTAAAATTAGAGTAACCCAAATGGCAAAAGAGGTCCAAGAATCAATGAAGAAAAGAGTGTTTTAAAAAGCAGAATGGGCCAAATGGAAAAAGAGGTCCAAAAGTTCACAGAAGAAATAATTCATTAAAAATTAGAATAGAGCAAATGGAAGTTAATGACCTTATGAGAAACCAAGAAATTATAAAACAGAACAAAAGAATGGGAAAAATTAGAAAATAATGTGAAGTATCTAGCTGGAAAAAAACAACTGACCTGGAAAATAGATCTAGATAATTTTAATTTTAATTAAATTTTATTAATTTAATTTGATTTAATTAATTTTAATTAATTAAATCAAATTAAATTTAATTTAAATTAATTAAATTTAAATTAAATTTAATTAATTTAATAATCATTAAATTCATTAAAATTTTTAAATGTGCATTATTTGTATTATTATTTATTAATAATTATATATTATATTCATATATTAGTATAATTAATTACTAAATTTATTACATATCTGTATATTTGCAATAAATTTATAGATGTATATTATAATTAATTGTTAAATTTATTAAAATTTTAAATTAAAATAGATAATTTTAAAATTATTGAACTACCTGAAAGCCATCATCAAAAAAACATCTTAGACATCATTTTTCATGGAATTATCAAGGAAAACAGCTCTGGTAATACTAGAATCAGAGAATAAAATAGAAATGGAACAAATCCACCAATCACCTCCTGAAAGAGATCCCAAAAAGAAAACTCCTAGGAATATTGTAGCCAAATAGCATAATTCCCAGGTAAAGGAGAAAATATTATAAGAAGGTAGAAAGAAGCAATTTGAGTATTGTGGAAACACAATCAGGATAACACAAATTTTAGCAGCTTCTACATTAAGGGATCAAAGGGCTTGGAATATGATATTCCAGAGGTCAAAAGTAACAGTATTAAAACCAAAAATCACCTACCCAACAAAACTTAGTATAATACTTCACAGGGAAAAATGACATTTCAAAGAAACAGAGGACTTCCAAGTATTCTTTTTGAAAAGTCCAGAACAGAATAGAAAATTTGATTTTCAAATGCAAGAATCAAGACAAGCATGAAACAGTAAACAGGAAAGAGAAATCATAAGGGACTTATTAAAGGTGAACTGTTTACATTCCTACATGGAAAGATGATATTTGTAACTCGTGAGAGGTTTCTCAGTGTTAGGATAGTTGGAGGGAATATGTATATGCATGTGCATGCATGCGTATACTGTATGTACACACATATATACACATACATTTACTCTCTCTCTCTCTCTCTCTCTCTCTCTCTCTCTCTATATATATATATATATATATATATATATATATATATATATATATATATATAAAATCAAAATTTTGTGGAAGTGAATGTTGAAAACTGAAAATAAATAAATTAAAAAATAAGTGGAAAAAAAAGAGTAAAATGATAGCACAGTTCACAGCACTGTCATGAATGTCAAAAGATAAAATATATTAATTGCTTCCAAGATCTACTATATATAATTATTTTTCTTTTTTATTAATTTATTTATTTTCAGTGTTCTACAATCACTTCCATATGTCTCAGATTTTTTTCCCTCCCTCTCACCTTTCACCCTACCTCTCCCCTCCCTCTCTGAGACAGCATATAGTTTTATATAGGTTCTACACATACGTTCCTATTAAATACATTTTCACCTTAGTCATGTTGCTTAGAAGAATTAAAATGAATAGGAGAAATCATAAAACAAACCAAAACATAATACAAAACAAAATGATCTGCTTCATTCTGAAGTTGAATTCCATAGTTCTTTCCCTGAATGTGGAAGGCATTTTGCCTTCAGAGACCACTGGGAATGATTTAAGTCTTTGCATTGCAATGAAGTACTAAGTCTAACAGAAAAATTCCTGTGGTTGTTGCTGTGTACAAAGTTCTCCTGGTTCTGCTCCTTTCACTCAATATCAATTCATATGGGTCTTTTCAGGCTTCTCTAAAGTCTTCCTGTTCATCATTTCTTATAGCACAATAGTATTCCATTACATTCATCTACCACCATTTATTCAGCCATTCTCCAATTGATGGGTATCCCCTTGATTTCCAGTTTTTGGCCACTACAAAGAGAACTGCTATAAATATTTTTGTAAATGTGGGACCCTTTCCCACTTTTACAATCTCTTGGAGATACAGTCCTAGAAGCAGTAATGTTAAGTCAAAGGGTATGCACATTTTTGTAAGGGGTAGAGCGAAGATGGCAGAGAGAGAGCAACTACTCACCTAAACTCTTAGACTAACTCCTTCAGATAAAGATTCTCTAAAAAGAGAATTTGATCAAATTTTGGAGACACAAAATCCAATAGGAAGCAGACTGTGGCAGATTCACAGCACAGAACAAACTGAAAGGTCTATGGGAAGGTTCTGTTCTGCAGGGGTGGAGGAACATGCAGTGCACAGCACAAGGCATCCCTGCAGCAGCAGGGCCAAGTAGGAAGCTCTAGGCAGTCTGACATAGAGGTTACACTGGGGAATCTTGGGCATATCAGCCCAGGACAGGAATCCAGCAGAACCAAGCTAGTGAGAGCCTCAGAGCCCCAGGTATCTACAGTGACTGCTCCTGAGACTATCAACCCTCAGATTAAATTTTGTAAGTCAACTACTTAAACTTCCAGGAGTCAAAATGACAGAGTGATCAGTAAATGCTCTCTCCCCTTCCCCTTGTTGACTTTGAAAGAACCATACAATATTTCCCCAGAAAAATTTTAGATCAGTGGGATCAGCAGAAGGGGCAAACAGTCTTGTAGCACGTGAGGCTAGGAAAATAGCTAAGGAGGGTCCCTCTTTCTGTGACTGAAAAGGAACAGTGCAGGACCAGAGCTGTCCCAGACAGCCCCACCTCAGCAAACCAGGAGGCGATCCAGGGCCCCAGGGTTGTAAAGCCCCACAACCACCAACATTAGGACCCCAGGAATGTCTCAGCACCCCAGGGGAAATGGGAAGACACTAGAGCAGCCAGGATCACCAACCCCTGAGCATGCCTATGTTCTAGCTCAGTAGAGGAGAACTCCCATGGCCAGGAGAACTCCTCCCCACACTTAACAAGCTAGCTCCAGGGCAAATCCAGGGAAACACAAAAAGACTTCACCTGGCCTCTGCTTTCTCACACCAGCCAGCTCACCAACAGGTTCTTTAGGTTTTAGCTGAAAGAACCACAGTCCACAACACACAACATCCCATCATCATGAGTATGAAGCAAAGCAGGAAAGAAAAGACCATAGAATCTTTTTATGGGGACAAGGACCAAAACACAGATACCAAAGAGGTCAGCATTGAGGCTGTACTCCCTTCTGAAAGGGAGGCACTTCAGAAGGGACTATGAACTGGTCGCAAACACAAAGAACATTCTTGCAAGAACAGAAGAAAGATTTTAAAATCCAAATTAGAGAAACAGAAGAAAAAGTGGCCAATGATTTTAAAAGTATGAAATAAAAATTTCACTGAAGAGAACAGCTCCTTAAAAAGGAAAATTGGAGAAATGGAAAAGGAAGTACAAAAAGTAATTGGAGAAAATAACTCCTTAAAAGGAATAATTGGCAGATGGAAAAGGAGATGCAAAAGTTAACTGAAGAGGACAATTTGATAAAAATTAGAATTGGGCAAATAGATGCTAATGACTCTATGAGACATCAAGAATCAGTCAAACAAAATCTAAAGAATGAAAAGACAGAAGAAAATGTAAAATATCTAATTGGAAAAACAATTGACCTGGAAAAATAGACCCAGGAAAGAAAATCTAAGAATTATTGGCCTACCAGAAAGCCATGATGAAAAAGAGAGCCTGGACAGCATCTTCCAAGAAATCAGGAAAACTGTCCATAAGTCCTTGATCTAGAGGATGAAATAGCCATCGAAAGAATCCACCATTCATCTCCCAAAAGGGATCACAAACTAAAAACACCAAGGAATATCGTTGCCAAATTCCAGAACTATCAAGTGAATGACAAAATACTGCAGGCAGTCAGAAAGAAATCATTTTAATATCAAGGAGTTACAGTCAGGATCATATAGCACATTGCAACTTCTACATTAAAAGATCAAAGGAATTGGAATATGACATTCCATAAGGTGAAGGAGCTGGGACTACAACCAAGGATCAATTACCAGCAAAGCTGAGCATAATATAATTATTTTTCAAGTTTAACATAGCCAAAATCAAAATTTTCCCTCTTCCCTAAACCTTATTATCCAAATATCTCTCTTTTACGTCCACAAGAATCTTGTAAGCACTTTCTATTGATCAAGCTAAGCACATACTATGCAGGTGCTGAGAACTAGACACATAACAAACAAATAAGATAGTCATTGTTTTTGAGGAGTTCACAGGGTAATTAGAGATAAAATAAATGACTTTATTCTGCTTGAGTTTCCCCACTTTAAGTTGTCCCTATTTGTGCTGAAGGTGTAAGATTTCTTTTCACTCTCATCAAGAGCACGGTTCCTACAAGAGTCAAAGCAATCTAAGTCAAGAACTGACAACTTGCCCTCCTTCATGCAAACAAGTCATTATCTTTCTAACAATCAATAAATACATATTGTTGGGGATGCAACAAGAAGCAAAAACTTCTTGACCTCAAGGAGCTTGCCATTTAACTTGGAGACAACTAGCAACTAATTAAAATAAGCCATATACATGATCAAAAGGAAATGATTAATGAAGGAAAGGCACTAGCTTTAAAGGGGATTGGAAAGACTTCCAAGAGAACATGCAATTTTAACCAGGACTTGAAGGAAGCCTGAGAAATCAGGCTGTAGAGTGGATGAGAGAGAGCATTCCAGGGAAGGGGGATCACCAAAGACTGAGAGATGGAATGTCTCATTTGCAAAACATCCAGGAGAATGTTTATAATATAAGATAGTTAATGGGGATGAGAATGTAGGGTAAAATAAAACAAAATAGAGATCAAAATTAATATGGGAGAAACAATTAACCAAAGTCATAGGGAAAGCAACATTGATAAATGTAAGACCTGACCTAAACTTTGTAGGATTATAAGAATTCTGAAATGTGTGGTAGAGAAAAGGGCACATTTCTGTCAAGGAGGCAAGTTTATGTTAAACTAAGAGGAAGAAGATAAAATTTTGAATTAAGGGAAGCTTTTGATGAGGATGTAGGGATATGATTGTCATATGGTGTGAAATCAGACTGGGAGGGCAAACTGGATGCAGGTTGTGTTGTTCAGTCCTTTCTGGCATGTCTGACTCTCATTTCAGTGACCCTATTTGGGGTTTTCTTGGCAGAGACACTAGAGCAGTTGCACAGCATCACACAGCTAGTAAGAATTGGAGGCTGGATTTGAAGTCATGAAGATAAGTCTTCCAATTTCAAGGTCAATGCTCTATCCATTGTGCCACGTAGATGCCTGTGAATGAAGTATTTTAAATGTCAAGCTAGAGAGTTTGCATGTTGTCTTCTACTCAGTAAAGAGTAACTGAAAATGTGTGAATAGAAGAATAATATAGCCAGATTCAAGCCTTAGAAAGATTTTTGGGGAGGAGCGGGGGTGAATAAAAGAGGTAGCTTCTAGAAGAAACCTTTCTCACTTCCCTCAAAGCTATTCCCTTCATGCTATTACTTATCTTCAGTTTACTGTACATTACCATTGTTACTCATTTTATAATTGAGGACATGGAGGCAGATGAAACTTACTTAATACAATACTGTAACATTTTTGAGGAAGGATTCCAAGTCAGGTATTCTTGACTTCAAATCCTATGTTCTGTTCTGCTCTTTGCAATTCTGATGAGCCATCAGTATCATGTTTATGCAACAAATATTCCACTTATAAATAAGTTCAAGTAACTGTTGCTGAAATAGTTTTATCACAATGCTAAAACTGAGAGGGAAACACAGGTTTTATTATGCTTAAGCATAAAATAAATAGTAATACATAAATAATTAATAAAAATAAGGCATTGGTGGGGAATCTCAATGAAGATTGGGATTCTCATAAGGCCCCGTACACAAAATGATAACAGAGTGACAGAGAAATAATTATTTTATACATTGCAATCTTGGAAATTCCTCTAAAGGTATAGAAGTTAAAGAAAAGATAAATTTGTAATCTCATGTTTCCTTCAATGTCATAAAAGTTGAGCAGATTTACTTAAGCAGAGACATAGTCTCTTACATCCCCTAAAAAAAGCCAAGTTAAACAGACTCTATAGGTAAACTTACCTTAGGTTTAAGATTCAAACACACATAGAGTATTCACAACTAGGCTTTTTGAGGAAGAAGGGATTTAGAATTCACCAAGTCAACATTTGAGGACAATTGATATTTTTTTCTGGCTTCTTCTCCAAAGAATGTTTGAGGTCTTAAATCAAATTTCCCATCGCATGGGAAAGGTTCCAGAGAGCTCAATGACCTCCTAATCAGGAGAAATGTCTCTGATTTTCTCAAATAATAAGAATTAATAAAAGAAAATTTTAAAAATCTCATTATAGTAGATACGTCCGTCAGACATTTAGAGGTACAAAGTTCAAGATTTCCGATTAGGTCAGTATATATACACTTTGGAATCAACTGCACAGAGCTATAATTGAGCCCATGGTAGTGGTAAAATCAGCAAGAGAGTATATATAAAGAGAAGCAATTGTCCCCAAGATAGAGTGGGGCTAGAGGGTGTGCACACTTACTTAGGAGATTGGAGATAGGTTTTGAATTGTACAATAGAAGAGATTATATTCTTTTAAAAAGTTCGTAATCCAAATTTAGTTAGGAGGAGAAACAAAAGGGAATTATATCAAAGAACTCAAGAGAGTATTTTGGAAGAATGGGTATCTTGACCATGTCAAAAATTCAAGACAGATCTAGAATGAGGTGGGGAAGTGGCCATCAGATCGGTTAGAGGGACCTGTAGAAATCTTGTGGAAAGCACTCTGGGTGAAGCCAGAAGCCAAACTGTAAAAGGTTCAGAAGTGGGTGAGCATGTGAAGCACAGATCATGTTTTCTTGAACTGAAACAGCCCCAAAGAAGTGACGGTTTAAGGCATGAAGCTCAATTAGGATACGCTAGATTTGTTCCACCAAGAGGGGTTTCTTGGAGGCAGCAGCAGAGTTAGAATTCAGAAAGGGAGTCAGAAATGTAAGAATCATTCATTTATAGACGATAGTTAAAGCCTCGGGATGAATAAGATGACGGTGACCTCAGGTATCAGGCTTTCCCTTTCAGATTATCTTCCATGTTCTCTGTCTTTGTACTTAGCACTCCTAGTTATTTATATGTTATTTCTGTCATTAGAATATAAGCTCAGGAACTATGTCTCTTTCTTTCTATTGGAGTGATCTGCCACACCTGGAAGACTGCAAGCGCTTACTAAATGTTTGTTGGTTTACCAACTGTCAGATTGACTACCATGTAAAAACTGACTGACAGGGGAAGAGTTAAGATGGCCAAGGAGAGCCAGCAACCCAGTGAAACTCTCCTAACATTCCCTGGAAACATTTTTCAAATAAGGCCTCAAATCCAAATTTGGAGAGGCATCGTCAACAACAGGTCAGGTTGAGACGTTTTACCAGCCTGAGACAACACAGAAGGTCAACAGGGAAGTGTGTGACATGGGGCTGGGGCGTACTGGCTTGAATGAATCCAGCTGTAGCAACAGCAACAGTGACAGACTGTGGAGTCATTGTGACAACAGCAGTAGCAGCAGTTTTGTGAGATCTCATCCTAAAGACAGTAAGGTGGTAGGAGAATGGGGTCAGAAAAAGAAGCCAGGGGAACCTTTGCTGGCACTTATTGTTGCTGGAGCTCATTTAGATCTCCATTGCTCATACTCTGCTTTGGGTTCTAGTTTCAGAGAGGAGAGGACCAATTGTGGTTTGATACAAAGGAGAAATGGCTCTGGGCATAGTTTCAAGGCACAAGGAACACTAGCTCTTGAAGCTGCAGAGGTACAGGGGACCTTTCCTGGGTAATGACCAGAGGGTGGAATAGGAGAATAGTGACCATGCCTCTCCCCACATCATTCCATCTTGGAATCATTGAAATCTAGAACTAGTTTTGAAAACGGCAGCATGGAAAATCCTGAAGAGTATGGCAGTTCCTTCCCACCCCAAGGGGAGCAAAGTCCATTTATAATATAAAATTAATAGTCAAGAGATAAGCTGGAAAAATGAGCAAACATAACAGCTTGACCATTAAAAAAGTTGCTGTGTTATAAAGGATGACCAAGACACAAACTCAAAAAAAAACCTCATGAAAATAGATACAAGCAAAGCCTCAAAGGAAAAAAAAAGTTAAATAGGTACAAGTCCAACAAGACGACATGAGACAGCAAGGAAACATAAAACAAAGTCAAAAGAATGAAAATATACAAGAAAATGTGAAATATCTCATTGGAAAATGGATCCAGGAGAGAGAATTTAAGAATTATTGAACTACTTGAAAGTCACAATTGAAAAAAAAAAGCCTAGATATCATCTTTCAAGAAATTATACATATATAATACATACATATACATATATGCATATAAACACACATACACACATTCATACACACACTCACTTGGGTATAGAAATATATCTTGCCCAATAGGGATATCAGAGAGGAAGAGGATAAGAAAAAGGGAATAAAATGTATTAGAAAGGAAGACAGATTAAGGAAGGCATTGGTTAGAAGCCAAACAAACTTTTTAGGAAGCATAGGATTAAAAGAGATAAAGAAGGGTAAACAGAAGAATACAGGATGGAGGGATATACACTGTTAGAGATCATAAATATGAATATGAATGGGATGAACTCACCCATAAAATGAGAGAGGATAGCAAAATGGATTAGAAACCAAAATCCAACAGTATTTGTTTACAAGAGACATGCTTGAAAGAGAGAGACACTTACAGAGTAAAAATAAGAGACTGGAACAAAATCTACTATACTTCAGCCTATGTAAATAAGGCAGGATAGGAGTGATGACCTCAGGCAAAGCAAAAGACAAAAATGGACCTAATTAATAGAGATAATCAGGAAAACATTTTTCTAAAAGCTATCATAGAGAATGATGTAATATAAAAATGTGGCAAGTTTTGTTTTATTTTCGATGAAGACTTGTTTTCTCAAATATATAGACAACTGAGTTAAATTAATAAAAATAAGTTCTATCTGCCATTTGATAAATTGTCAAGTAATATGAATGGGAAGTTTTCAGAAGAAGAAATCAAAGCAATCTAGAGGGATAGCATATGATATAAATCACTATTGATTAGAAGACTTCCTTCAGTGAGATGGGTAGATGAGAATAATTTAATTCACGGGCCATGAAAGAGCCCAGAACAGGCGCTGTATAATGCTTAGACTTTGGTCAGACATTAAAGACACTAAGGTCACCACTGCATGCCAAGTGATTGCAGTTGTGTTGATTTTTATCTTGCCACTAAACTTCAATGACTCTGGAAGAGAGAGGCTGATGACTTTATGCAAATCCACTTCACTAATATCTAATTCATGTGTCAGTCAAGACATCATCCCTTGATCATTGATCCTTTTTGAGAAAAAGAATGAGTAACACTAATGCACCATTTGTGTAGTTGTGAATTGGTCCAAACATTATGGAGAACAATATGGAATTATGTCCGAAGGGTCATAAAATCTTTTGATCCAGTGATACAACTCTTAATTCTATTTCTCAAAGGAAAAAAAAAAAGAAAAGGAAAAGACTAAGACATACAAAAATATTTTTAGTGACTACTTTTGCAGTGGCAAAAAATTGCAAATTAAAAATATTTTTAGTGACTACTTTTGCAGTGGCAAAAAATTGCAAATTAAAGGAATGCCCATCAATTGGGGAATAGCTTGTGACTGTGATGGAATTGTATTGTGCTATAAGAGAGGATGAGAGGGATGTTCTTTTGGGGTGGTGGAAGAAGATGGAAAGCTCTATTTGAAGTGCTCTAAAGTGAAGTGGGCAAAACCAGGACTTCATTATATACAGTTGCAGCGATATTGTAATGATGATCAATGGTGAAAGACCAGCCTATTCTGGACAATACAAAGATCCAAGACAATTCCAAGGACTCATGATGAGAAATGCTCACCACCTCCAGAGAGAGACCTGACGAACTCTGAGTGCAGACTGAAGTATGTTATTCTCAGTTTCTTCATTTTTCATGCCTTTTCATGATTTGACTAGTATGAATATATCCATTGCAAGATTTCATCTGAACAATTGATAAAATACTCGCCTTCTCAGTGGACAGGGAGAAGCAGGAAGGAGGGAGAGAACGTGGAATGAAAATAAGGAAAAAAGAAATGTCAAAATGAATAATATTTAAAAAACAAAAGGGACAGGATGAAGACTTGAAAAGATGATAGAAAAGTTAATTCATATCATTAAAAAGTATGTCTCATTCAAAAAGCAACACAATGAAAATAAAGTGGTTTCACCTTCATGATCATCCCTTCATGGTGGTAGTCCAAGCCTGAAGCTCTGATAGCCAATTCCACTCCAGATACTTCCACAATTAACTTAGAGAATAGGGGTAAAGGACTGAACGACTCCAGTGAAGAAGCCAGAAATTGCGCCTATTGATTTATTTCTCCACCAAGAATATTTTTTCATATTAAAAAAAAATCTCACCAAAGACTTGTCCCTTTTATTTAAATAATTGTTTATTAAGGGAAAGTTAATTGAAAAACATGTTGCTGTTTTTCCCCCTCCTAAAGAGAGAACTGCACCCTGAAAGCAGTTAAGATTCCCTCTTGAAAGGAATTCTTTCTCCTACTTCTGAGACTACCATGGAAACGAAATGAGAAAAAAAGAGGGGAAAAAAAGACCTTGCAGAAACGTTGCTCTTGTGTGGGGCCTGTGAGCCAAGTGGAACTGGAAGAGCCAAAGTCTTCAGTTCCTTCTAAATTTAGAAGTCACCAAATTCAACTGGAATCTAAATTTGGCAAAGCAAGTTACTCTCAAGCTCCACTTTGAGGCCTTCTCAGAAAGATACTTATGGCTCTTACAGCTTTTTAATAGCCGTGGCTAATCTGCTTTGCCCAAGGTTTGGCAAACTTCCCTTCTTACTGTTACTGAATCCCAACTTTGATGAGGTTGTAGGAGTCAAAAGGCAGTGATGTTTCAGGACTAAGGAAAATTAGAGCCTATTTTTCTTCAGAAAAGATTCTATGTTCACACAATAAAATATAACAAGTATCTAAGCTCCTGATCTTCCCTTGTGGCCACAACTCAAACAGGGCAACACAATCTGGTTGAGGAGAGAGTACAGTACACTAGACAAGGAATTGAATATATCAGGTATCCTGGGGGTTCAAGTCCTAACTTCAAGGCTTGCTAGTTGAGGGAGCATGAACATAGCACTTAACATCCCCAAACCTTAACTTCTTCACTTATAAAGTGAGAGAATTGGATCAGGTGATGTCTGAGATACTACTGCTCTCCATAATCTCCATGTCTTAGAATCCAGGCTTGCCCTCATGACATCTCCAGAGCTGCCTTCTCCAGGAGTCTTCCCTGACCTCTGCCTTGCCTTTGGCTTCTTCTATAAGGAAGGGGGTGGGAAAAGGGAAATTATCACTTTGTACTCACTTTGAATACCACTTATTCACATTTGTGTATGTGCATGATGTCTGCCTCCATTGGAATGCAAGATTCGTGAGGGTAGAGGTAGCTTTGCTTTTATCTTTATTTCCCCAGGCTTTAGCAAAGTATCTGACACAAGTGCTGTTCAATAAATGCTTGTGAATTGCTTGATTTCAGAAATAATCTATGATACTGTGCCCCAAATTGCATTGATATTGGTTGAATTCCATTGCCAATGCTTCTCTAAAAGCTTTATCTCATTGGTTTGTGTTTTCTTTTCCTTACCCCTCCTAGAATTTCCTCTAGCTCCCCACTAGATCCACACTAATGCTGGGGAAGAAATCCACCCCCTCACACACCCACCCATTCCTGTGAAAACACTCAAGATAAGAGTGTGGATTAGACACAAACCATCCTTTCTTTCAATTAATCAGTAAGTCTGGAGGATCTGTTTTTATTTTTTTTCACATTTTGAGTTCCAACTGTCTTGCTCCCTCCCTCCTAAAACCTCACCAGAGAAGGTCAACATTTGACACAGATATACATGTGAAACCACACAACACGTGTGTTCATCTCTCAGTTCTTTCTCTGGAGTTGGATGGTAAGTACCTTTGTAGATCCTTAGTGGTTGACTTCAATATCCAGATCACAATAGATTAGTCATTCACAGTTTCTCTTCATCCATTACTGCTGTTACTGTGGACGTTCTCAGTCCTGCTCACTTCCTTCTTCATTATTTCATTCTCGTGCTTTTATGGTGTTGGTTTCCCCCCTAATGTCAACCAGTTCATTTCTGACTGCACAGGAGTGTTCCATCACAATCATATACCATGACTTACTAAGCCCTTCCTCAATTCATGGACATCCCCTCAATTTCCAATTCTTCGCCACCACAAAGAGTTTCGAGATATATTTTAGAACACCTTTAGATCACCTTGGGAAAGAGACAAATAGTGGTATTGCTAGGTCAAAAGCACACACAGTTTTATAACTCTTTGTAATTCCAGATGGCTCTCCAAAATGGTTAGATCAGTTCACAGTTCCACCAATAGTGTATTAGTGACCCAATTTTTCCAGATTCCTGACATCATTTGTCATTTTTTTATTTTCTGTAATTTTAACCAATCCATTAAGTGTGAAATGATATCTCAAAGTTGTTTTAATTTGCTCTTATCTGAACAATAATTATTTAGAGCATTTTTTCATATAGCTATAAATAGTTTTGATTTCTTCCAAAAACTACTTGTTCATATCCTTTAACCACTTATCAATTGGAAAACGAATCAGATTCTCATAAATTTGACAAAGTTCTCTATGTATATAAGACCTTCATTTGAGAAATGGTCTATCCATCCCCCCACCATTTTTCTGTTTTTCTTCAAATTTCAGATACATTAGCTTGATTTACACAAATCATTTTAATTTAATGTAATCTAATATTCATTTTCATATCTCACAATGTGCTTGATCTCTTGTTCATGCATAAATTCTTTTCATATTTATAAATCTGTTAGGTATAGTGTCATGTTCTTCTAAATTACTTAAGATATCTCTCTTTATATCTGGGCCTTGTATCCATTTTGATCTATCTCAGTAAATGGTATAAGATTCTGTTCTATACCTAGTTTCTACCAGACAGTTTTCCAGTTTTCCCAACTTTGTTTTTACCAAATATTGAATTTTTATCCCAAAAGCTTAAATCTTTACATTCATTAAATAGAAAGTCACTATAACCATTTACTACTGAATATAGTATATCAGCTTTATTCCACTGATACGTCATTCTATTTCTGAGATAAGAAATCTTAGTCTGATTAATTAGATAATTATAGTTAGATAATTATCTTAGTCTGATAATTACTGTCACAATACAGTTTAAGATCTGCCACTGTTATCTCCCTGTTTCCATACTCCCCCAATAATTTTTTGATATCACTGATCTTTGTTCTTCCAAATGAATTTTATTATTTTGTTGGCTCAATAAAATTGCTTTGGCAATTTAATTGGGATGGCACTGAATAAGTAGATTAGTTTAGGTCGAATTGTTATTTTTCTTAAATTGGTTCAGCCCACCCATGAGCAACTAATATTTCTCCAAATATTTTAATCTGACTCTGTATAAAAGGATGTTTCAGTTATGGTCATATACGTCTTGACTTTGCCTGGGCAGGTATACTCCCAAATGCTTTATATTGTCTATGGTTCTTTTAAATGAAACATCTCTTACTATCTTTTTTTGGATTTTCTTGGTGATGTATCAGAATACTGATGATGTATGTGAGTTTATTTTATATCCTGAAAATTTGCTATAAGTGTTAATTATTTCTACTGGCTTTTTAGTTGAATCTTTATGATTTTTCAAGTATATTGGCATATCAATTGCAAATACTTACCTCACTGACCACTCTGATTTCTTCAATTTCTTTTTCTTCTCTTTTTGCCATTGCTAGCACTTCTAATAAATATTGAATAATATTGGTGATAGTGGGTATGTTTGCATCACTCCTGACCTTTGGAAAGGTTTCTAGTTTATTTTCATTATAAATAATGCTTGCCGATGGCTTTAGGTAGATGGTTCTTATCATTTTAATAAAAAATCCACTTATAGGTATGCTTTCAAGTAGTGTTAATAGGAATGAATGTTGAATTTTGTTAAAAGCTTTTTCTGTATCTTTTGATATAATTACATAATTTTTGTTACTTTCATTATTGATATAATCAATTAAGTAAATAGTTTTCCTTGTATTGAACCAACTCTGCTTTCCTGGTGTAAATCCCATTTGGTTGCAATGCATAATCTTTGTGATGTATTGTTGTAGCTTCCCATCTAGTATTTTAGTCCAGAGTTTTTGTATCAATATATCTTTAGTGAAATTGATCTATGATTTTCTTTCTTTTTTTTCCTTCTTCCTGTATTAGGTATTAGTACAGTATTTGTTTCATAAAGAAGTGTGTTTGTATTTCTTCTTTGCCTTTTATGACAAATAATTTATTTAATATTGGAATTTGTTGATCTTTAAATGCTTTACAGAATTCACTTGTAAATTCATCCGTTCCTGATAAATGTTTTTTCTTAAGGAGTTCATTTATGGCATGCTAAATTTCTATTCATGGAGTAGATGTATTTTTATTTAAATATATTGATATTTTGCATGTATATCAATATATTATGTACAACACAATATATTAACGTAATGCGTAAGCATTACATAAATTTGATCACACATAAATATTCTATTTCCTCCTATGTTAATCTGAACAGTTTATATATTTGTAAATATTCTTCTATTTCACTTAAATTGTTAAATTTATTGGAGTAATTGGGAACATAACTTCTCATAATTATTTTAATTTCATTTTCATTATTAGTCTATTCACTCTTCATTTTTGATGCTTGTGATTTGTGTTTTTTCTCTTTTCAAAATCATATTAACCATTGGTTTATAAATTTTATTGCTTTTACATAAAATCACCTACTATCTTTATTTGTTAATTTAATGTTTTTTCTTATACTCAATTTCATCAATGTTACTTTTAATCTTTTCTTTTTAGTATTTCCAATTTTGTGTTTAATTTGAGAATTTTATTTTTTCTTGTTTTTATTTTTAATTGTATAGCCAATTCATCGACCTGCTTTTCTCTATTTTATATAAGTATTTAGAGATATAAATTTTCCTCTGATTACTGCTTTTGCTGAATCCCATAAATTTTGGTATGTTATTATTCTTTTTTTAAATAAAGTTATTTATTTTTTCCATGATTTACTCTTTAACTCACTCATTCTTTAAGATCAGGTCATTTAGTCTCCAATGAATTTTAATCTGTGTTTCCACAGTCCTTTATTAAATATAATTTTATGCATTATGATCCGAAAAGGTTACATTTCATATGTCTGCCTTTCTGGATTGGTTGTGAGGTTTTCATGCCCCAGTAATTTAACTATAGAGGTTTTGTTTTGTTTTGTTTTGTTTTAATGTCCTTCCTGTGGTCTTTTTTTTTTTCTTTTGTAAAGGCCCCAGGAGCTGCTGAGAAAAGGTAGATTTCTTTCTATTTCCATTCTTTTTTCTCCAGATGCTTATCATACCTAGTGTATATCAATAATTATTCATCTCCTTTACTTCTTTCTTACTTTTTTAAAGTTAGATTTATTTACTTTTGAGAGGGAAAGGTCAAAGGCCCTCACTATTATAGTTTTACTATACATTTCCACCTTTAATTTTTCTTTAAAAATTGATGCTACAGCATTTAATACATATTAACTTAGTATTGATATTACTTCATTATCTTTGGTACTTTTTAAAACAAAATACTTTCCCTGCTTAATTCAATCTATTTTAGCTTTCACTTTGTCTGAGATCATGATTGTTACCTTTGATTGTTTTTACATTGGCTGAAGCACAATAAATTTTATTCTATCACTTTATTTTGACTGCAGGTGTGTCTCTCAGTTTTAATTAAATTTCTTGAAAATAACATTGTTGTTTTTGATCCATTCTGCCATCTATTTCTATTTTATGGGTGAGTTCATCTCATTTACAGTCAAGGTTGTAATTACTAGTTGTGCATTTCCCGCTGTCCTATTTTTGCTTACTCTTCATCATTCTCTCTCTTTTTACCTTATCACTCCTCAGAAATCTAATTTACTTCTGAATACTGTCTCCCTATTCCACAGACTCTCCTAAGTATCCTTCTTTATTCCATCCCATGCCCTCCTATTTCTCTGTAAGTTAAGAAGACTTATAAGATTTTCCTTCAACTCCTTTCTGATGAGAATAAGTTCCTGCACTACCTACCCTCCACTCTATCTTCCCTTCCACTTTCAACATTCTTCCACTAACACTTCTTTCGTGTGATATAATTTGCTCCATTTTACTTCTCCCTACTCAGTTTTATTTTCAGAATCATCCCATCATGATGAACTCAATCCAAGTCTTCTATCTATGTATACTCATTTGAACTACTCTAGTAATGATAACATTCTTGAGTTACAAATATTGCGTCCCCATATAAAAAGTAAACATTTTAATCTTATTAAACCCCTTATAATTAGTCTTTCATGTTTACCTTTTTATAATTCTCCTGATTCATGTAAGTAAAATTTTCCATTCAGTTCTGATTTCTTTTTTCTCAAGAATACCTTAAAGTCCTTTAATTCATTAAATATCCTTTTATTCCTTTCAAGATTAGCTTCAGGTTTGCTGGATAGATTATTCTTGGTTGTAAATCCAGTTCCTTTTCTCTTCAGAATATCATATTGCACATGCTTCAATCTTTTAATATAAAACTGCTCAATGTTGTGTTACTCTGACTGTAGCTCCACAGTGTTTAAATTGTTTACTTCTAGTTGCTTGTAGTATTTTCTTCTTGACCTTGGAGCTATGAAACTTGGATAATGTTTCTGTGAGTTTTCACTTGGGGATCTCTTTCAGATGGTGGTCAGTGAATTTTTTTTTTCAATTCTATTTTATCATCTAGCTCTAAAACTTCAGGGCAATTTATCTTAATAATTTCTTGAAGTATAGCATCTAGATGCTTTTTGAATCATAACTTTAAGATAGTCCAACAATTCTTACGTTATCTAACTTTTATCTGCTTCTTGATCAGTTGTTTTTCTATTGAGATATGTAGTTTTCTCTTCTATTTATTTCCTTCTTTTGACTTTTATTATTTACTATTGTCTCTTGTCCAATTCTAAGTTTTGAGGAAGTATTTTCTTCACTAAGTTTTTGGATCTCCTTTTCCAATTAGTTGACTGTCTTTTCATAATTTTCTTGCATTACACATTTCTTCTCTTATTTTTTCCTCAACCTCTCTAATTTGTAACATCATTTTTACTCTCAAATTTGGAGGAGTTGGTGACCATTTTTACAATATTTCTTTGAAGCTTTACAAGTAGCTGTTTTGATTTCATTGTATTTTCCTTCCTTTCAACCCTGATCTTCTCTCTCACCATAGCAGTTCTTCATCTGTTTACTCATTTTAATGGCCTGTTTATTGGCTGTTGATTTTATGTTAGATTCAAGATCTAATCCTAAGATGTGGGAGATAATTTCTCAGGCTTCAGATTTTATAGGTTTTTCTTTTCTGACTTCTATCTGAGGCCTTCTTGTTTCTTTTAATGTTCTGTAATCCAAGGCCCAGGTGTGATCACTGCTCCTTTGGCTTACACCTTGGTTTATGAGTCAACTCAAGTACTCCTTTCCACCACTGATTCATGACAATGCCTCCACCCACAACATCACTATCACTGTAAATCACCTTTCTCCCTGTAGTTCATTCAGCAGCTACAAGCATCAGATCACTCCTCTGCCCTGGAACCAAAATCATGGACTTCCTTCTCAAAGGGAAGAAATAAGTCAAAGAATAGTTATCACAAGCAGTAGGACCTCTGACCCTCTGCCACCACACTCACTGGAATGTGCTTGCTCCTTTCCTACAACCACAGATGGAACCACATCTGATCAGCATGATTATGTCCTACAAAGCAGACCCTCCACCACTAGCAGAGGGCCTCCACAGTCTTCTACTGATGAATCACCCAACCCCCCCACATCATATGTGGGGTGAAAGCTACCAAATCTGAGGCTGCCACAAACTAGGATGCCCCCACCTAGGTTTGTCATTTGTTTATTTGGTGGTATCTGTGTTTCTAACAGGTCAGACCACCATCCCAGGAGGTCAGAGTTTTCCTATTGTCCTCCTAAGCTGTTGGGCTGGATGACTGCTTTACCTCAACTTTCACTTATTTCTTCTACTCTAAAATTTACTTTGAAGCATTGTTTTATTTGTCGAGGGAATTTGGGAGAGCCAAATAGTTTTCTGCCTTATTTTGCTATCTTTCCACTATTCCCTCTAGTCAATAGTAATATATGTATTTCCTGAGTTCTGGGAACTGGTGTTAGCACTAAGGATACAAAGAAAGGAAAAGTCCACACTAATGAAGAGCTCAAATTCTAATAGCAGAGACAATGTTAAATAAAATAGATATACAGATGATATAGACAGAAAGCAAAAAAAAAATCAAGGGGAAAACATCTTTGAAAGTCATTTGATGATTTGAAATGATGCCTGACAAGACATTCATACCCATGGAATGGTAAATTTTGAAGACTCTTATATAAAAGGATTCAATTACTTTTTAAAAAGGAATGCTAAATGTTAGAGAAGATGTGGGAGAGTTGGAACACTAATTCATTGTTGGTGGAGCTGTGAGCTGATCCAACCATTCTAGAGAGCAGCTTGGAACTATGACCAAAGGGCTACAAAACGAGCATACCCTTTGACTCATCAATACTGCTTCTAGGATTGTATCCTCAAGAGATCATAAAAATGGGAAAGGGTCCCACATGTACAAAAATATTTATAGCAGTTCTCTTTGTAGTGGCCAAAAACTGGAAATCAAGGGGATACCCATCAATTGGAGAATGGCTGAGTAAGTTGTGGTAGATGAATGTAATGGAATACTATTGTGCTATAAGAAATGATGAACAGGAGGACTTTAGAGAGGCCCGAAAAGACCTATATGAACTGATGTTGAATGAAAGGAGCAGAACCAGGAAAACTTTGTACACAACAACAACCACAGTGTGAGAGGAATTTTTGTTAGACTTAGTACTTCATTGCAATGCAAGGACTTAAAAAATTTCCAATAGACTCTTGAGGCAAAATGCCATCCACATCCAGCAAAAGAATTATGGAATTCAATTGCAGAATGAAGCAGACCATTTTCTTTTGTATTATATTTTTTTATGATTTCTCCCATTCATTTTAATTCTTCTATGCAGCATGACTAAGGCGAAAATGTAATAGGAAAGTACATGTAGAACATATATAAGCTCGTATGCCATCTCAGGGAGGGAGGGGGAAGAGAGGGAGGAAGGAGGGGAAAATATCTAAGATATATGGAAGTGATTGTAGAACACTGAAAACAAATGAATTAATTTAATTTAAAAATAAATAAATAAAAGAGAAATGAAAGAAATTGGAGACAATGTTGAATTCTGAGTAAATTCTCCAAAGATGACCTACCTGGAGGAAGGAGAAACAGAGGCCTTGGCATGGGTCTTCACCAGGTCTCTTTCTCTAATGTGTTTGACTAGAGAAGAGCTTTGTTGACTTTGAAGAGTCTAGAGAATGTTCCAGGTGTTACAGCTTCCCATTGATACCCTAGCAATTTCCCTGAATCAGCTAGTGAAAGTGTCTGTGGCTGGATCCCAGTTAAAAGGAATGAAGGTTCACCATGTTTAAGGGAGAATGCAAAGAAAAATAAACAAATGAAGGAAAATACTTCTCGTATTCAGGAAGTATGAATAGCTCCTTTGTCTCCCCTCTCCTCTCTAGCACATTGATTGTCATATAGTAGACGTTTGGAAAAGATATTAAAGTAGTTTGCTATTTCCTTCTCTGGCACATTTTATAGATGAGGAAACTGAGGCAAACAGGGCTAAGTCCTTTGCCCAGGACCACACAACTAGTAAGTTTCTGAGGCCAGATTTAAATTCAAGATGAATCTTCCTGATTCCAAGCCCAGTCCTCTATCCATGACATCCCTTAGCTCTCAGTGAGTGCTTAATACATGTTTATTGATTGACTGACATATGGACTAGAGTTTAGACTTGTTTTAATTGTCCTTGGAGGGAATTACCAGGAAAAATGAGGGGAACTTTCAAAGAGATGATGTTAGAAAAAAACAAAAATCCTAACAATGACAGGTCACCCAGAATAGAATTGGCTCAATTGGAAAGTAGAAAATTACCTCTTGTTTTCAAGGGAAAACCGCTTGTCTCCAAGTAGAGATATACTATCCTACAGAAACCTGGGTTGGGTTAGATTGTGGCATGGTTTGGGTTAGATTGTGATTTCAAAATATTCTTCATCATCCTCACCACCTTTGCATTGAAGTCACTGAGCATTAAAGTATATTTTAATTTATCTTCCCGAATTCCTCATATAATGTCTTAATCACTTAATTCTCTATAAAAGATAGAGTAACATCAACCAATATTATTTTTATTATGAAAATAGTTTTCTTCTTGAAAATGCTTGTCATATGTGCATGTGATACAAAATATACAATATGTTTATCACAATACAACATGCCCAAGTGTCCCATGAAATTATTTTTCTTCCAGCCTTTGGATCCATGAGGAAATCAATTTCATTAGTTATTTTATTGACTTCCCCAAGCAGAAGCAGTGAGGCAGGGCTTGCATGTGGTTGCAACGAGTTTTGTATTCTGTTTTCATTTATAATAATGTTAAGATTGATTTTTTTCCTCAGTAAAATTCCCAATTTTGTCTGGAAAAGACTTTCACATTTAGAGTTACCATATCCAGGATGAAACTGATCACTCTTATGTCTTTCTATCACTCTGACACTGTCATTTCCTTTGCTTGTTATTTTCTGTTGATTATATCACCATTGTATCCTGTGTATTCCCTTTTTCTTCCTACAAGAATCATTCCATATTATTCCATTTTTAGAGAGGAAAAAAAGATAACACAATTGAGCCATTCATGAATAAAGTTGGAAAATATTTGCAACAAGATTAGACCCCCAACTTCTGTGAAGGTGTAAGTTGGGAGTTTCTTCTCATATCTCTTCATGTGAGTCTCAGCTATTTATTATCGTGTTGCATCTATCTTTGACGTTTTTGCGTGTCATCGCTCTTTGTGTTCACATTGCTGGAGGTACCATGCACATGGTTGGGTTCTGCTCACTTCACTTTTCATCAATTCATATACACCTTTCAATGCTTCTCTGCATTTCTCATGTACATGTCTTATATCACAGTACAATTTCATTACATTCATATATAACAATTTGCTTAATTATTGCTCTTTTGATGAATGTTTACTTTATTTCCAATTCTTAACTAGCACAAAAAGTGCTTCTATCAATATTTTGGAGTATATGAGGAAATTTTATTCTTAACAGTGACTCCGTTGATGTAATATAGTAATGGAGTCTCTGGTTCAAAGCAGAAGACATTTAGTCAATTTATTTACATAATTCCAATATGATTTCCAGAGTGAATGCACCATTCCACAGTTCCACCAACAATATATTAGTGTACCTGTCTTTTCACAGCCCTTCTATTATTATTGGTTTTTTGTTGTTTTTTTTTGCCAGTTTTTTAAGTTGATGCCATAACTTGTGAGTCAGAAAGCAAGTCACAGGGGATTAAATATAATGGATAAATTTGCTTTTCTTTCTTGAGTTTTACAGAAAAATAAATCATATTCAAGTAGCGACCTTACTGGTGCTGAACCCGTCCACACTATAATATAGGATTATATATATATAGGACTTGTAAAGCTTGTACAGGTCTTGTAAAGGAGGGTTCTGGGCCTTGTATGCAAAGTGACAGAACTAAAAGCCTTTCCAAAAGCCACCTTCAACTCTTGATGATGCATGAGAGGAGAGTATCTCCTCTTCCTACTCTTCTGCCTTTTCCTCCACTTTCTCTGTCCCCTTCTCACCCCCCTCCTCCTTTTCTTCATCTCCCTCCTCCAATTCTTACTTTTGCTTCTTCTTCCTCTCCTTCAGTTCCCCTTTTTTCGTTCTCTAATTTTTCATCCTTCTTTTCCTCCTCTTCTTTCTTCTTTTCCTTCTTCCCCCTCTCCTTTTTCTTCAGTCTACTTCTTCTTGTACATCTTAATCCTCCTTTTTTTCTTTATTTCTTCTTCCTTCCTTCTTCACTCCTCCCTTCTCTTTTTTTCCCTTTCATGTCTTCCATCTTACCACATTGCAATTTACAGCTGGTTTTCACTAAGGTTTTCTCATTTGATGGACTGATTGCAAAACTTATTTAATATAATTAAAATTTAAACCTCTTCTCTACTTCTTCAAGTTGTATATTATGCTGAATCATGCATCTTTACCTCTGCTTCTGAATGTCTGTCCCTCTTATACTCAGGTTATTTCAGTCCTCTGAATTTTTATTTCTTAAAACTTTGTCTCAATCCCTGTAACTCAACAGCAAATCTGGACATTTGTTTTCGTGCTCCTTTCCCTTCCCTCCTTCTTGTCTGAAGTTGAATGCAGCCTGAAATATTTGGCAAACATGGTATCTTCCATTCTCAGGAGCACAATGCTGAAAACACATGGAATAATGGAGCTTCGAGTTTTCAGAGCCATTAAGGCTGATTAAAATAAGCTGTTTGTGTCCATAGTGCAAGTTTGTTTGTTTTGAAGCATTCAAAGAGTAAGGAAAATATCCAAGCCAGGCTTGGCTGTTGCCATGGCCTCAGCCCATCTCTGGGCATATGGTGGCTGCGGTGAGGATTAGATGGATGCTGTAGCAAATACAGCAAGAAGGAGTTAGGTAAAGAAGTAATATGCAAATATGTGCATGCATATGTGCCTGTATTTACACAGAGATATACACACACATACTCATATAATTCCAAAAGTGATGTGTCAAATTGATTCTGAGCATGTTTCTCTGAAGATATGTACCATGGAGCTCCTTTCATGCATTCCTATTTGACTCAATCTGCTGTCTTGGTAGAGGTGATGTGTTTCAGTGAAACAGAAATGACAAAAGTTGTAGGTAGCTGGTAAGATATTTCATGCATTCCGATGAATTTCAAGAATTGATTTTTCAATTTCTCCTATTACTGCCCTAGTTTCTTTACCTTTATCTCTTTCTTTAATTCATTCTCTCCCTCTCTCTCTTTCCCTCTGTGTGTGTATGTGTGTGTGTGTATACATGTATATATATGTTGCTTTCGTCATCTCTTTTTTTCATACTCATGGCCCACGTCAGAAGAACCCATCCATTATAAGCACCCTTATATTTTAAATAAGTCTTCCTCTTCTAATTGAGAAATAACTCAAGGAGAAAAGAAAGTAATAGTTGATATAAACTTCAAAGAGATTAGTTTCAGCATGGAAGATGTTCATTCTATGTCTCATCCTTTAGTACCTCCAGGGTTTATCTGAAATCTGAATCCTGTTTCTCATACCTCAGGTCAAGTCTAGTGATTATGACATCTAGAACATGCTGTGGTTGATACAGCACTAGGCCTGGAGTCAGGAAGACAGGAGCTCAAATCTGACCTCAGACACTTATAAACTGTGATCTTGGGCAAGTCACCCAACCCTGTTTGCCTCAGCTTCCTCATCTATAAAATGAGCTGGAGAAAGAATATGCAAACCACTGAAGTATCTTTGCCAAAAAAAAAGAACCCAAATGGGGTGATGAAAATTCAGACACAACTGAATAACAACATTTCCCTTACCTCAGCTCAAGCCTAGGGACTAAATCCTGAATATTATATCTGCCTTAAAACACCTGCAAACATTTTCTATCAGAGATAACGAGCTAAAATCACTCAGCTTATGAAAATCTTGGCAATTCTGGCAAAGGAATTCATTACATTTTATTCCCCTTTGGTTGCTTGATAGGGATTAATGGAAAATTGCCTTATGATCCTCAGTGTATTCTGTATTATCACATGAATGTCCTTTCCAGATTTCCTATTCGACCCCAAAGACTTGAGTGTTAAGACAAATAAAGGAATGTGAAATCTAAAATCTAGCCTGTTATCCCAAGCTTGCTGATGTGAGGGCCCCAAATCCCCAACCAGGTTGCCTTGTACCATAGCACTGCCCCTATGCCCCAAAGCTCTCTGAGTCCTACAGTGTAAAACTTTTCCCCAGGTTTTACCTTCCTTTGAAGTCCACATATCTAGAAAGGATTTTCCCCAGAGGAGTAAACAGTATAACAGTACATATTTTCTTCATTGGACTCATGTCTGGGGCGGGGGAGGGGGCATCTTTTGTTCATCTTTTCCAAGACGAAATCACCTTCTTGGAGCATCAGGGAGGTAACTGTGTCATTGCCCCCATGGTTTTCTTTTCCTCTTAGCTTACTCAGGTGGCACAGAAGGATTTGCAACCTTGCTTCTGTAATTTTCGGTACTTGTGGTAAGAGAGAATGGCATTTTCTGCTTGGATGCAAACCAATCATTTATCTGGACACCCCTGAAAGGACTTAATTTGCTCCAGCTAGTCAGTATTCTGCCTCCGTTAAAGCATCCCAGACTCAGACTTGGCCTTGGTCTTTTAATGCACGTTCTGCCCTCTCCTTCTGGGACCGTGGCCACCACTGCCTTCCCCAAATTCTCAGAGCAAGCAGTGACCACCCCTCTTTCAGCTGCCCCCTTTTGATTTCTGCTTTATTATTATGCACTTCAGTTTTCCTCAGCTGGAGGTGAGCCCCCCCATCCCTCCATGTGAATAACACACACTTCACTAAAATAAATACTAAATAGAAGGAATCCATGCCTGGTGTGTTCTCAGCTACCTTCTCTTGGAGCATGAGGTAATGCTGAACTATTCAGTCCGTGATGCAACAAGCCGATGGACATGTAGAGAATCCCAGTGGTGGGAGATGAGGAATGTACCCAAGCAAAATCTGGCAGCCAAAGCCAGGCTTGCACACAAGAGGCTATTTAAATCCACAATAGGATGAATTTTTAATGTTTCCATTCAAAAGGGGATTTAATTGCTCATTGACAAACTACCTAGGCTTTCTTTGTCTGCAGCATTGGCATTCTTCTGTTTATTTCAGCTTTGTTTAGATTCCTGACCCATTCCCCATAGTCCGTTCTTACCCACAATAGGATCAATATGATTAGAACTTGGCTTGGCTGCTCCTTCACTCCTCATTTTCTAGCTAGAATTAGGAAAACAAGGGCTAAAGAGATTGGGGGAGTTCATGGAAAGCAGGACTCTTCCCATGAACTATTGCATTGTCCAAGAAAGACAAGAAAGAGGCAAGCTTTTACAAAGAAGCTCTATAGCTTTTAAAACTTGATTAAGATTATTTGAAAAAGACTATATTATCATCCAAATTAATGTTTATTCAATGTGCATTGAGAAAGCACCTGAGTTGGGCTAGAAGCACAAAAAGGAAGGCAGTGAAGTTACGAATTGAATCTGTGCCTTCAAGGAACTTATGGTCTAAATGGGATTGTGAGCATTCTAGTTAATGCAAATATTTAAATGGTCAAATCCAATATAAGATTGATGCAAAATAAAGGCACAGAGATCAGACTCTAGGAGAATTGAGGTAGGAAAGATGCATCAAAAAAAGTTTTGTGGATGTCATAATTTGAATCACACAAGGTGTAGGACTGGAGTGATAGGTGAGTTGGATGTGGTACCCATAGGCTAGGATAAGCCTCTTTTAGGGCTGTAGTTGTTGAATTAATGGAATTGAAATAGTTAAATTCAAATCAATCCACCTCTACCAAGTGCCAAATATATGCTAGGCACACTGCTAAGTGTTTGAGGATCCACATCCCTGTACTATGACAGTTTACCATCTTCTAAGGGATAAAAGGTATCTCTAGGTAAGTCAATGTAAAACCGTTGGAGAAAAACAAATCTCAATACCTGGGCAGGACAGGAAGGGTTTTAGGTAGGAAGTGGGAACAGAAGGGATTCACACAGAATCACAGAATTTGAGTGATAGATCTTTGTGGTCATCAAGCCCAATACCTACCTCAGAGGAATGCCCAGTGTAGAATCACCAACCCCTGGCAGAGTAATCTTTGTTTAAAGACTTCAATGAATGGGAACCCACCTTTATCAAAGCAACCTATTCAACTTTTGGACAGATTTAATTGTTTTCAAGATGGTGCCGTGGCGAGAGTGTTGTATTTGGAGTTAAGGAAGGCTGAGCTTGAATCCTACCTCAAACATTTAATAGCAAAATTTTTTTGTTTTTCTTTTTTTTCCCCAGGCAAGTCACAATCTCTGCTGTACTCAAATTCTTTTGGAAAGAATAACAGGGATAATAATACCACTGATGTTTTGGACTTGTTGGGAGGATCACACTTGATAGCATATGTAAAGTATCTGTAAATCTTCAAGCGCTACATAAGCCACTATGCTGAGGTTGTTATTAATGTCATTTTACTGGCCACTTTGCAAGTTACCCTCCCTGCGTCTGATCCCATTCTGTTCTCTTCCTCAAAGAAGTTAATCAATTCTAAGAGGTGAGGGGAGAAAGCTATATAGCCCAGTCATCTGGGGAAGGACAATGTTTTGTCAACTCTCCAAGAATGGATTTGTGAGGGAAGAGGCTGGAAGCAATGAGCCTATTACCACGAGACTACCAATACTCCAGGAAATGATTCTGAAGTCCATGGACCATTTTTGAGGAAGGCATTTAAGTGGAAAGATGTAAAGGAGACTGATGCTTAGGCATTTTTTGAGAAATGATTAAATTAACTGATTAGATAAGGCGAAAGGTCAGGTTGTGCTCGAGTCAGGTCATGTGGGCAATTATTAAGTGTTCATTATGACCAGTAACACCTAGGAAAGTGGAAAACTCTACAGATCAGAGCTTAGTTTATTGTTTTATTATAGGATTAATAATCTGATAAAGAAACTGTAAATAATGCAGATAAAGTTTTAAAATGTGTCTGGGTACGTTTTTATTGAAAGCTAGCAGTTAAACATGGACCAGCACACCCTTGAAGGTGAGCGAGAATGAGGAGTCAGGATGACTATGAAATTGTGAAGACCTGGTCAATTGTAAAGCTCACATCCTCTCTAGAAATACAGAACCTTCTTAAAGAAAAGGGAATCATTGAGGGAGATTATTAGCTCCATTTTGGAAAGAAGAAATGTAAGATATTAATGAGACATCCAGATAGAAATATATTGCAAGTGTTTGGAGACATAGGAATATATTTTAGGGGAAATAGTAAGACCACAGATGATAGACAGACAGACAGACAGACAAACAGATAGATAGATAGATAGATAGATAGATAGATAGATAGATAGATAGATAGATAGATAGATGATAGATAGATAGATAGATAGATAGATAGATAGACAGACAGACAGACAGACAGACAGACAGACAGATAGATAGATAGATAGACAGATAGATAGATGGATAGATAGAAAAACAAGCTTTGGACATGAGTCATGCTTGAGGAAATAGGAGACAGAAAATCTCAAGAAAGGAAAATTGAGAAGTCTTAGATGGGGAATTCCCAAATCCATGAGCCAGACTCTGTAGGATTAAGCATTAAAGCTATGTGACTCCCATTACAAATGATGACCATGTCATTCCTGATCTATACAGAGTTGAGCAACCAACATGGATACAGTAAGTGCTTTCTCTAAACCAGGCACTGTGCTTATTGCTGACAATACAAAGACTCAAGTGAAAATAGTCCCTGCTCTCAAAGGATTTCATTTTACTGGGAAAGCAGTAGAGAATTGGGAAAGACACAAATATGTTTGGAAAGGAAGAACAGACACTGTCTGAGGGGAAGAGAAAGGGATGGAGTTCTGACTCTGCCCAGGTTCCAGACCAACTTGGTTTTGATGGTTTGACTTCAAGGCCCTTACTATTCTAGCCACCCTCCTTGTCCACTCTGAAGTTTTTTGGTGGCATGAGGTTTTGTGAGGAGTTGCTGGGCTAATCTAGGGATTATAAAACACAAGTCAACAACAATGGGGCAGAGAACTGACTGAGGTCTGGATAGGGAAGTAACGGACACAGGGGAGGAGTTCCTGGCAAATCCCCAATTATTGATGCAGGCAGTGTCATTTATGGTCCAGGTCTCCCAGGCATAATTGTGAACATTAGATGGACTGATATACTATTAGATGGGCTAGTGCGAGAGCTCCTCTGGAAAACTATATAGGGTGTGTGTGTGTGTGTGTGTGTGTGTGTGTGTGTGTGTGTGTGTGTGTGTGTGTGTGGCATGCCCTTGTGGAGAGAAAGGAGAGAAGAGAGAAATTCTTTCCTCAACCTCATGAAGGGGTCTCCCCAATGTTCTGCTCTCTTCCATCCTCTCCTACCATTGCACTTCTAGGAGATTAGCTATTAAAACCCACTGGGAAACTCACTGAACTTTGATCTGCTTCAGGTTTCTCTACTGTAAAATGGTGATAATAATAGTACCTAACTCCCCAGATTGCTGTGAGATTACAGGAAGATAATAACAAGCATAACAGATGGTTACCATTTTTTTGAGTTTCCTGGTCCCTTCAAACTCTGAAATGCTAATGCCTGAAGAGAAATCTTAGTGTAGTGCAATAAGTGTGGAAGGATCATGGAAGTTAGAATCAGAAGGGTCTGGAGTCAGATCCTAGATCTGATGCTTCTTAGCTGGGTGATGATGGAACACCACCCTCTCTGGGCAGCAGCTTCCTCTTCTGTAAAGTTCACACAGCATTGAGGGTTGTTATGAGAGAAAAGTTTCTCCAACCTTAAAGTTCAGAAAAGTATGGATCAGCCTTGTCATAGATAAGATCGGCTTGCCAGAATTGAAGCCAGGAAAATTTGAATTCAAACTCTGCCTCTAACACTTCCTAGTTAGGCAATCCCAGAAAAGTCATTTAACCTCTTTCAGACTCAGTTTCCTCATCTGTAAAAGGTGGATGATGATAGCACTTATCTCAAGGAGTTAAGACGTTTGTCAATCCCTTCTTAAATGTTAAAGCACTATACAAATGCTAGCTTTTATGATGATGATGCCTGGCCTGTCTGGACCTCTGTTGGTCTGCAAAAAATGACTGCATTGGATGTTTTTCTCCAAAGCATCACTAATGCCCCCAGGCATCTAGTCAAGGATGTCTCTACGACTCTAGGCTTTGGTCGTAAGCAGGTCAATGCTGTTGCTTCATAGCCCATATTCTCATATCCTGTATTTCCTTTTCCAAACTTTCCCTCGGTCACCCCCAGCTCTCTCCTTTCTCATAAACACTTTTAGGTGGAGTATGGAGTCAGTCCCTTGCAAATCCATACCTCAGCAGCATTTATGAAGCTAGGACCCTAGCCTTCCTGACTCTTCTTAAGAACAGGGCTACTCATTACTCTCTCTTTCTCTCTCCTGGAGTTCTTGTCCTTCTTTGCATTAGAACACTTGCCAGAAGCCAACCCCAGTGGCTTTCCTCTGGAAATAAGAACTCACATTTACACAGCGCTCTGAAGCGGAGGAACACTTTCCAAGGCCTTTTCCATTTGATCCCACGAATCATGAATCAATCCCAGATCAGTGGCATAGACCTTGAGTGTTGCCAAAGAGAGTAGTGTAATCTTCCACCCTCTTCTCCAAGTACTTCAAAGATGCCTTGATCCACAGTTGCTCACCACTCATTATCCTTCTTAATGATTTCCAAAGCATAAGGATACCCACTGGACAACGGCAAGAATGTGTCCTAAGCACAGAATATGGAAAAGCCAAGAGCTGGTGCTAGAGGAACGAGTAATGCAGAACAGTGGAGACTGTGGAGGGCATGGGAAAATGGAAGAGAGAGAAAATTAATTCATTAATCATGGAAGGAAAACAATTCATTAAATGCTGATTCAGGCACTGTTTTAAGCACTAAGGACACAAAAAGACAAGTGAATTCGTCCCTGACCTAAATGCTTCCTAAGAGAAGCAGTCAATGTATGGAAGGTACTAGTAGCTAAGGAGAGTCCAGACACAGGGCAGATAAGTGAAGCCATAGTACTCTTAATTGGCACAGCCTTCCCGGAAGCAATGGCAGTATTAATTAGATCATCATTCCCTGAACAAGGGAACTGGAGTTGGAAGACAATGTATGAGGCCCTATGGCAAAACATGGAGGTGAGACAAAGTGGAGAGGGCAATCTATGCAGTAAAAAAAGTTACAAAAATTAGTCAAGAACCACAGAGGCCTGATTTTATCTGTGTATCAGAGGAAGGGTGAGAAAACAGGCTGATGAACCCTGGCTCCAGATTAAGCTTTAGAGATACGGATTGTTAATGGAAACCAGGGTCCCAATATTTTTCCCTGTCAGCACTACTGTACAAGATTCTCCTATAATCATCTCCAACCTCTCTCCTGACCTCTAGTTACACATCTCCAATTGCCTCTTAAGCATCTAAAATTGGATTGTCTCAAGTATTTTAAACTCAACATGTCCAAAACTGAACTCATTCCCCCACTGTCAAATCTCCAAGCTGCCTCCCCATCACCAATGAGGTGTGACTTTCTTTGTTCTCCTCTGGGCTTAAACCTAAGTATTACCTTCAACTCTTCACTCGCTCACCTCTTGTATCCCATCAGTTACCAAGTCCTTGCATATCTCCTTTCCCAACTTGGCCCATCTCTGTCCTTTTCTATCTTCAGACCCTGTTACCACCCTGATGCAGGCTCTTAGTGTTTCACACTTGGACTATTGTTTTCAGCCATGTTGACAAATGCTTTCAATGAGAATGAACACAGCACTGAGGTCAACTACCATACTGATAGTAAGTTCTTCCATTTGAAAAGGCTCCAAGCCAAGACCAAAGTGGAGGGAGTATTGGTGCATGATTTTCTGTTTGCAGATGGCTGTGCACTCAATGGAGCCTCTGAAGCTGAGATGAAACAAAGTATGGATCAATTCTCTGCTGCTTGTACTAATTTTGACCTAATAATTAACACCAAAAAAACACAGGTGCTCCATCAGCCACTACCACACCATCCATATGTGGAACCATCTGTTACAACAAATGGAGAAGTTCTGAAGGCTGTGGATAAGTTCCCTTACCTTGGTAGTGTACTTTCAAGGGATGTACACATTGACAATGAGATTGATGCACACATTGCCAGAGCTAGCTCAGTGTTTGAGAGGCTCCAAGAAAAGGTTTGGGAGAGAAGAGGTATTAGACTGACTACCAAACTGAAAGTCTATGAGCCATTGTGCTGATCTCATTGTTATTTGCTTGTGAAACATGGACAGTCTACAACACCATGCCAGGAAACTGAATCGCTTCCATTTGAACTGTCTTAGGAAGATTCTGAGGATCACCTGGCAGGATAAGTTACCAGACACTGAAATCCTTGCTCAAGTTGAACTGCCAAGTATACAAACTATGCTTCAAAGAGAGCAATTTTGATGGACTGACCACGTTATTTGAATGCCAAATGTATGCTTGCCAAAAAGACTGTTTTTTGGAGAACTTGCATGGGGCAAGTGATCACATAGTGGCCAGAAGAAATGATACAAGGACACTCTCAAGGTCCCTCTCAAGAACTTTGGATTTGACTGTGCAACATGGGAGACATTGGCCCAGGACCGCTCAGCCTGATGTGCCCACATAAGAAGAGGTGCTGTGCTCTATGAGCAAAGCAGAACTGAGACAGCACAAAGTAAACACAGGATGGACAAATTTGGGATATCCACCCCAAATATTCACATGGACTATCTGTGCCCAGCTTGTGGTAGAGCATTCCAAGCTTGTATTGGTCTGATCAGCCACAGTCGGGACACTGAAACTTCACTTTACGATGGTGATGTCATTTTGGTCCTCTTCAAAGACGAAGGACAACTATTGTAATAGCCTGCATGTTGATCTTTCTGTCTAAAGACCCTCTTCTATTCAAGTCCATTGTCCACTAAGCTGTCAAATTAATCTTCCTAAAGTGAAGATCTGACCATGTCAATCTCCTCTAATCCATTCAATCTACTGCAGGGGCTCCCTATTATCTCCAGAATCAAATACTGCATCCTCAGAAGGAGTTCCCTAGACTTTATTGTCAGGACCTTTTCATCCTATGACATGCAAATCTCAGACAAGTTCCAGACATTCACGGCAACTTATATTCATGGAAACTTTGATATTACATAGATATGTTAACTTTAAAGTTTTATAGACAACTTTGAGATAATTTGGATGTCATTGGACTAATGCCAAGGTGACTCAGATTAGAGTTAGTCAGTCCTCCAACACCCTATCAAAATGAGACCATACATTCCTAGCCCCTGTACCATCTTCCATCTCCATGGAGTCCATGCTATCCAGTGCTGCCAATTCTCCTCCACAGTTATGTGAATGGTACTCTCCACCTCTCCCTCTTCCCATTGTCTTACTCACACTGCCTACCTTTCTTTACAATTCCAGCCCCAGCCCCTTTTGTTCCTTCTTTCTGTACTTTTTATGGTGTTTGTCCTTATATTCTATATGTCTTACTAAAATGTGTTAACAGACCCACTCTGTGCACTATCGTGATCTTTCCCAGTGACCTAAAGAACCAGATGTCCCATTTCATAATTTCATAAAACAATGATCAGTTTAGCTTATTATCCCTTCCATGAGACTTGGAGCTCCTTGAGAGTAGGGACTTTTTTGTCTTTTTGACTTTTTTGTTTTGTTTTGTTTTTTACTTAGCATAGAGTCTGGCACAAAAGAGGTTCTTAGTAAATGTTGACTTCAAAAACTTACTCAGATACTTCCTAGCTAGCCTGCCTCTGAAGGAAACGAGACTGATTGGTAGATAAGCCTGAAATCAATGAGACCTAAATCCAAATGGAACCTCAGATGCTTAGTTCTTTAACCTTGGTGTGCCTCAGTATTCTCTAAGTAATAACTTCTCCTTATCAGGGTTGGTATCAGGATCAACTTAGATAACAGTAAAAGGGCTTGGCACAACGTCTGGGACACAGTAGGGGCTGAGTAAGTGTTTGCTCTCTTCATCCTTGACTACGAGCAAGGTATAATTATCTCTATGAGCCTCAGATTTCCCATCTGCAAAATGGGAATAACCTATAGCACCTACTTTGCAGGATCATTGGGAAGCCCATCTGAGAAATGCAATGTTCTCTCCTTCTTCCTTACAAAATGGAAGCTCTTTGAGTCTAGAATAATTTAATTTTATGTCTTTCTCTTCCCAACCTTCAGCAGTAATTGGAATTTAGTAAGTATGTTTGTTGATTGCCTGGTTGATATGCAAAGTACAGCGTAAATTCTTAAACCCTGTAGATAGTGCACTCTCATTGATCATGGGCCCTGGACGTCCACAGCATTTGGCTTTGACCTTTTCTCACCAACTCACAGCTCAAGCCACATCATTTATTAGTGGTTGATCCTCATAGCATAGGCACCCACCAAACTGTGGCTCCCTCAAGGCCAAAGTTTGAGATCTGTATCTCCAGAGTCTAAGTCAAAGCCCAGAGCACAGCCACATCTTTACTTCATAAAGGTGTTTTGATTTGACTTAAAGAAAATACTATGTGTAAGGTACTTGACTGTAGAGTTAAAAATAGGCTGGGTTTGGTTCAAACAATGCACTTATGTCCTCAGGATAACATCCAAGTCAACAGAGTCAGCCAGAAGAGGGCGAATTTGGCCAGCTTTCTGGTTTTTGCATGGAAAGCTTTTACCCCACACTCCCCTGTGTATTAAAAATAAAAGGCAACTGAAATATGGTATTCAGCTTAACTCCAGGAATGGCCCTTGTCTCCACTCACACACCACCTAGATCAGTCCTTTACTGCCTTTCACTTGGATTAGCTGCCTTCCAACTGTCTCTCTGCTTCTGGTCTCTTTAACTTCCTCAATCCATATCTCACACAGATGTCAAGATGATGTTTGTAAAGGACAGGTCTGACCATGTTCCGCTAACCCATTGTTAGTAGATCAGCCAATAAACATTTGTTAAGTACCTAATATATTCCAGGCATGCTGCAAAACCATAGGGATTCAAAGAAAGTGGAAGGGGGGATCCTTGCACTCAAATAGTATAATTCTAATGGAGAGATAACATGTACGTACAAGACATAAACTGAGTAGATGGAGGTCAATTGGAAGTAGAAGGTATTACCAACTAGTGGATAGGTAAAGACATGTTGAAGATGGTGGAATTTAAAGTGAGTCATAAAAGAAGCCAGTGAAACACAGAGGTGGGGGTAAGGGGACAGAGTCTTCCAGGCATGGGCAATGAGCAATGCAAAGGGCATGGCATGATAAGGAACTCAGACAGCTAGTGTAGTTGCTTCAGAGAGTTAGTGGAGGGCAGTAAGGTAAATTAAAGCTAAAAAAGGTCAGGAGGGGCAAGGCTATGAAGATATTTAAATGCCAAGTAGACCACTTTCTTTTTAGTCCTTGAACACAGTGAGATCTTGTGAAATTCAATGAGCAAGGAGATGTTGTGGTCACTTTAAGAAAAAAAATCACCTTAGCCGCTGAATTATTATTGGGGACTGGAAAGTTTGGAGAAAAGGAGACCAGTTAAAAGGCACTGCAGTATCCCAATACACATGATGAAGGCTTGAACTTCTGAACCTGATTAGTGTTATGGCACTAACTGAAGAGAAGGAGGCATATATCAGAGATGTTAGGACGGTAGAGGCAAAAAGATTTGGCAGTGAATTGGATATGTGGGGTGAGAGGCATTAGAAAGTTAAGGAAGAAACCAAGCTCATAAAACTAGGTGATTTGAAAGATAGTGATGGTGTCACAAATAATATGGATGGGGAGGGATTAAGGGAGGGAAAGACAATGGATTTTAGGTATGTTGAGTTTGGGGTGCATATTTAATATCCAGCTTGACATGACCAAGAGGCAGGTGCAGTTTACTGATTATAGCTCAGTAGTGAGACTGGAGTGAATGCAAACATCAGGGAATCATCTGTATAGAAATGATCACTGAACCCAAGGAAGCTGATGATATGGCCAAGTGAAAGGGGTGTAAGCCAAACTCTGGAAGGACACCCATGATTAGAGGGCACAAATAAAGAATTAGCAAAGACTGAGGATTGAGCAGAGCAGCAGGAGAACAGGAAGAGAGCAGGGTCATAAAAGCACAGAGTGGAGAGAATAACCAGAAGGGTAAGGTGGCAAAGTGGCTAATGCTGGAATGCAATGAAGCAGATCAGAATTGAGGAAAGGATATTAGCTCCAACAAGAATGAGTTCATTTATCACCTTCTCCTCTCTACATTTGCAGGACTACACATCCTCCTCGTTCTCCCCCTGCCTATCTGACTAGTTCTCAGTCTTCTGTCCTGGATCAGCATCCAGATGGCACCTTCTAACTGGAAGTATTTCACAGGGTTCACCCCTTGGTTTTCTCTTCTCCTTCCATTCTGCTTCACGTGGTGATCTCATCCATTCCTATGGATATAATTACCAACTCTATGCTGATGAGTCTTAAATCCATCTATCCTGGCCCAACCTCTCCGCTGACCCCAAATTTCATATTTTCAGCTATCTTTCAAATATTTCAAACTTGAGATTCCCAATAGTCTTCTTGAACTCAACATATCCCAAAAGGAACTCATTATATTTCCTCCAAAAGCATCACCCCTAACCTTCCCTATTATTGTAGAGAGGGCCATAACAATCTTCCTTTCCCCAGGCTTGTAACCCAACAGTCATCTTCAAATTTTCACTATCTCTTCCCCCCCAAATCCAATATTGTGAAAAGGCCTGTCAATCTCCCCTTTGCAACAGCTCTCAGACACAACCCTTTCTCTCCTCTGATACTCTCCCACCTCTTCAGTGCAAGCTCTCATCCTCTCACACCTGTGCTACCACAATAACCTGCTGGTGGGGTTGCCTGCCTTAAATCTCTAATCCATCCTCCATTCATTTACCAAGGTAATGTTCTTAAAGTTGGAATTTGATCAGGTTGTTCCCCTGCTCAATAAACTCCAGTGGCTCACTATAGCATCCTGGATCAAATGCACAAGGTTGTGCTTGGCATTGAAAGGTCTTCATTGCCTAGTACCTGTCAGTCTGTCTAGGCTTCTCACATCTTATTCACTCTCACTTATTTTTCAGTCCAGTGACACTAGTCTCCTTGCCTATGAGGCATTCTATCTCTAGGCTTTGGGCATTTTCTCTGCTTCTCCACCTAGAAAACTCTTTTTTCAAACTCCACCCATTGACTTCCCTGAATTCCTTGAAGGCTCAACAACAATTGCATTACGTACAGCAAGCCTTTCCCGATCAAAGGTAATTCTTGTGTGTTCCTTCTTATTTATTTCCTATTTATTTTGTATCTGACTTGTTTGCATTATATTTGTTTTCATAGTATCCCTCATTAATTTGCCCTCCTTGAGGGCAGGGACTATCTTTTTCTCCTCTTTATATTTCCAACACTCAACAAGGTGCCTGGTACATAGAAGGCACATAATAAAACTTTTACTGTTTGTTCATCAGTAATTTGGAGAGTGGAGTTTCATGGAATGATGAGTTTGGAAGGCAGATAACAGAGAGTTGAGAAGAAAATGAGAGCAGAAGCAGTGCTTTACATGGCTTATTCAATACATTTAGCAATGAAGGATGAGGGAGATAAGGTAGGGTAACTAGTAGACAGTGGGCTCCACGAGTGTTTCCTTTGTTTATGCATATTGGAGACATGAGGATATTTGTAGGTACTAGGAGTACATCAGGGAGATAGGGGGAAATGATGAGAGAAAATAAGGACTACAGAGGGGACAATCTGCTAAGAATGATTGGACGAGATGGAATCAATGTTATCTCGGGTGACGTATTCATCTGTTTAGTGGAGGAATGTGTGAATAACATCCAGTTAGGGATGACGACAAGGGGAATCTCTCAGTGAAAGGAATGAATGTCCTCAACTGACTTTGGTGAAGTGTGAGTCCAGGTTCTCCCCTAAGAGAATGGGGAACATGTTCCATAGGACGTTGGAGCAGAGATTAGAAAGTTTGGAATTGCTGTTTTGAAGAGTACATTAGGGAATCAAGGAGGGATAAAATGATTATAGGCCATGAGGGCCCAGCTGAATTAGATGCATCACTTGGGAGCAGCTCAGCCAGAACACCTTTGTGTCGTCCTCCAACTCCATAACACGAAGAGGAGTGAAAAGGGCCGATAGTAGAGGGTAGAAGTAACCCAGCATTGTGGTTTGGCAAGGCCTGCTCGGTTACGGACAAGGAGGGCAAGAGACTCAAGGATAGAGGAGAGTAGTTTGTTTAACCAGGGGTGAAAAAGAAGATAAATGTGGCCAGAGCAGGGATGATGATCTGAAAAAGTAGTGAGGAGGGGAGAGAGTCAAGGCCACAAGGAGGATGAAGGACATGTTTAGGGGCCATAAGTCAGAGGGAAAGATAAAGTGATGAAAAAGATTCCAATCACATAAAAGCATTTCAGAGCTTATGAACACACAGGCACATGACACGTGTGGGTAGCTGAAGGAGAGCAGAGGAAATGAAGATTGATGTGTTATCTCGAGAATCAAGTACAAACTCATCTGGTTGACACTGAAGAGCCTTCATGATCTGGCCCCAGCTTCCCTTCTAGGACTAATGCATTTCCTTCTCTCTACTCAGATTGTACCGATATGTTCATTCCCTAATTTCTCCTTACGACATCTTCCCTTCTCTCTCCCTTCTCCTGGTCCTGCCCAGGAGAATGTAAGCTTGTTGAGAATAGGCACCGCTGGATTCTTGTCTTTGTGGCACCAGCACTTTGATGTGCACCTGGCATATTGTGTTTGTTAATTCCATATGGACAGATTCAAATATCATTTTTAGAGATTCTGCAGACTGTCAGAACATGGCACAGGCAGTTATTTGAGCAAAACTTAGGGTTCTTTGAGAAACGTATTTTGTCACCTATGTGATTGATGGGGAGGCTATAAAGGAGTCTCTCAGTCTCTAATCTTATGGATAATCCCTCCTTGTTTCCAGGTCCTTTGTTTTTAAACTTGTCTTAAAAGAAAGCATACTTTAAAAAAATCACTCCTAATAAGCAGAAAACCAGTGTATGTATTTGGGTATTTGCTTTCTGAAGTTTCTTGGGAAACCATGAGGCTATTTGGCAAAGGTTCCCTGCCAACATGGGGAATCTGGCATTGAATAATTGCAGTTTAAATGCCTTTTTGAAGTCTCTGCCTCTCCACTGAATGGCTGAGTTATGTTTCCTTAGTGTGGAACCCCTTGCTATGCCCACCCTGCTTCTATCTCATCTGATCTGGGCTGACCATCCCATAGTCATCTGTACAGAGATGTTGGAATGTGTGGGCTATCTTTTCCCTTTTCTCGCTATTTTCCCCATCCTTTCAGGATGCTAAGAATGCCAAGGAGAAAAATCATGAATTTCCCCTTTTGAACTAAACCTAACCTTTAACTTTACCAATGCTTCTTCTCAAGCTCTCTACAACCTGCTCCCTACTCCACTACCATACACAGATGGTTTGTAGTACCCTTATTATGTATATTACCAGATGCCCTAATCTGAATGGAATTTTCCTACCTCCTAGTCAGATTCTGCTCCCCCCCCCCCGCAAAAGTCCTTTTGGGCTATAACACATAAATTCATGACCACTAAGATCATCTGGAAAGAAATGATGGCTAATTATACATCAGTGTCCCCCTCCTGGGAACCATAAAGGTGGTGAGATTGAAACCCTTGTCCTTCTCAAAACTCACATCTTTGGAGTCTCTATTAAGGGGAATGGGTCCACTCTCTTTGCACTGTAGTAAAGTGCACAAGCTGAGGCAAGGTTGAGGAAGATCCTAGCCAGTGGAAGACCCATGAACCATACTTGGGCAGGATCTAGAGCAGGGGTGGGGAACCTGCAGCCTTTATAGAACAAATTCTTTTATTAAGGAGATTTGTTCTGTGATGTTTTGATTCAGTCAAAAGGCTTGACTTGAGGACCTAGAGGGCCATATGTGGCCTTGAGGCTGCAGGTTCCCTACCCCTAGCCCAGAGATATTTCAGAGATGCTGTTTCCAACTCTAACCCTAATTCTGAGCTTGCCTCTTTCTGAATGTAAGGAAGAGGGATCAGCCCCCAGTAGGATGGGAATGAAATTCATACAGCTGAAATTCCTGGCCTTGCTGCCCATTTTTCTAATTCTACTTTCTTAAGCATTAATTAAGAAATGAACCAATCCCAAACTATTTAAAGGATGCCATTAATGCACCCGATCCCCTCCTAGAAAGAAAAGAGGCAGGTTAAATTATTTGTTAAGAAGATAGCCAAGCCAATGCCAAGGAGTTCATATTTAATAAGCAGTAGAGATAGTGGTTGTCCTTCCTCCATCCTTGACCTTGCAGCAGATTATTAAACCGAAAAACATTTTCATGAAAACATATTGGCATAATGTTTTTTTCTCCTCTTACATTTTTATTTACCCCACCTACTCAGCCGCTGTTAGCACTCCAGATTGGCAAACACTCTGGACTTTAGTGGAGACCAGCCCAGGGAGCCTGGCTGAGGAGGAGATTAGTTTAATCCCTACACAAGCTGCCCAGCTCTGATGAAGGTAGGCTGAGGGGGAGTGAGGGCAGGGAGCACTGGGGAGATAGAGGGGTAGAGGACTCATTCTGCCCACAAGCTACACTTGAATAGTAAGGAGGATAGGGGAAAAGAAGAAACTGAACATTGGGTATTGGTATGACATTGGGCCAGGGGAGGGGGGCTGGAGAGGTAGAGAATCTCTCCTGGAGTTCCTTGGAGATGGAGCAATTCCAAGCCCTGGGGGCAGCTAACAAATAAGAGGGAAAGAAAAGGGGAGAAGAGTGGAATGATGATTAGAAATAGCAAAGCAAACTGGAAAAAAAGGAAAATAAAAATGGAATTTCCAAGTATGTCTGGGAGGTTGGAGCAAAGAGAGACCTACTCTCCATCTTTATTGCTGACTGAGGAGTACTACTGGGTGTCTGAGAAAAGATTTAATGGGATGGGGAATTTTGTTCATTAAGGGAACTTGGAAGAAGATAACCCTTCTGTCAAAACTTCTATCACCCAGGATAGTGACTGACAAGAGCAAGACCTCTCACAAATATACATGCAATTTTACTATTCAGATTTCTTTTGATGTGGTCATCATATTTAGGATGGAATCTCTTATGTCTTCAGACAGGAATAGATTTGAATCACGAATATAAGATCACAGATTTAAAGCTAGAAAAAATCTTAGAGTTCATCTAATTCAGCGCCTTCTTGTGACAGTTGAAGAAACTGAGACTCAAAGGACAGTAGTTTATGGGAAGGCCTTTGGCTAGTAAGAGGCAGAAAGGGAATTCAGACCCAAGTCCCCTGATCTGAGGTGACTGCTCTTACCATGATTCTGCTAAATATCTTCCTCCAGTGTCTCATCCAAAATCTATTTCTGCAAAATGCTAAAAGAAAAGAGAAGACAGAAACGGTATATTTCTAAAGTAAAGACTCTACTATGAAGAATTAATTGGAGTATCTCCATTAAGATGATGCCCCTCCTCATTACTTCCAGATAGAAACTGGGGGTGGCCCACCCTGAAACTGAAAAAAATCATATTCCATTAAAAGTTGGGTATTCATTTACAGCCATGGAGAAGTGCCCCACCCAGTGCCACGTGGATCAGCAGGTGAAAAGAAACAGTAATTCCATATTCCAGCGAGTGTGCCAGTGTTTCCAAGCTATTGGACCCCATATTCTGTCAGACACAATATTAATGGTCATTTCTGAGAGTGTGTGTTTCTTGGCTTGCACTAGAGGGATTCAAATGTCATTTTGAGAGATTCCTCCACATATGTGCACGTTGGCCCAGCCTGTCAGCCCACAAATCTGGAAAGGAGCCCAAAGGTCCTTTACTCTTTGCTAACTGTTTTTCTTTCCCACTCCTTTCTCGGTAGCAACTCTATACTTTCTGCATACCTTTATACCTTCCACATCAATCCCTATCCTCATCACCACCCTCACTCCCAGCTGACCTCATACTTTTCTGAGAAAATAGAAGCCATTTGCCTGGACCTCCCTCATCTCTCTTTTCTTCATCTTATATTCCCTTCTCATTTTCTCTCTACTATCTCCTCATTCATGCCTGTCTGCCTTAAGGAATGGCTATTCTTCTTCTGTACCCTTGACCTCATACCCTTTTTTCTTAAAGATTGTCCCCACTTTCACACATATGCAAATCTTCGACCTTTCCTTATCCCCTGCTCCTTTCTTATTGCCCATGAACATTTCCATGTCTTCCTCCCCCATAGCCCTTCCCATCCACTCAAGCCATCATACTATTACTGCCCTCCCTTGTTCCTCAAATTCCTACAAAAATTTTGCCTACCTCCATTTCCTCCACTTCCTTTCCTCTCACATGCTTGCCAATCTTTCTTGTGATGTCCTCCCTTAACTGAAACTTCTCTTGGTAAAGTTACCTAGAAGACAAAGCCTGGATGTTTCTGACCTACTCTATCTTCTTCCTGGAATGCAGCTCCCAATGACCTCTTATTTTCCACATCTGAGCATCTTCTCAGTGATCCATGTCACTTACAGCCCAGAGAGCTGTGACATGGCATTTGACACTACTGATTCCCTTCTCCTCTAAGACTCTTTCCTCTCTGATTTTCTTGACATTCCTTTCTTTTATTTCTCCTTTTACTTGCCAAACTCTCCCTTCTCAATATCCTTTGCTGAACCATTCCCCATATCATGCTGTTGAACATGACAAAGGTGGAGTCTTGGGCCCTTTGTGCTTCCTGCTCTGTCTTTCTTAGGAATATTGTTAGCTCCTGGTTGTGTCAGTGTAATAGATGCCAAGAAGACTTAGCCCAGACCAACTGCATGCCTGGATATATAGAACAGGGAGTAAGAAACTGTCCTAGCCCCTGTTGGCCCAGTGCCATATGTAGGTATATATAAAAATAGGAATTCCATCTACACCCTCCCCCCCCCAAAAAAAAAAACATATTTGGTAGTGGGAGCAGGAAAGAGAGGCCATACTTGCAGCTTAGTAGAATCAGGAAAGAAATCAGATAGAAAGTAACATGTGAGCTGGGCCTTGATAGGAATTCAGCCTTCTGAGAGGTGCAGGTGAATGGGGAGTGCTTGTCAAATATGGAGGGTAGTGGGAATGGGAGACAACAGGCCAGAGACACTGAGATGGGGATTGGAGTGTTATATGTAAAAAATAATCAGTCTAGTTGGCTGCTTCATGAGTAATGTGTAATCTAGTGAGGAAGGGAGAGAGAAGTTAACTTTTTACATTCTTCAGGGTGAAAAAGAGAATTGTATATTGAATCCTGGAGATACTAGGGAGCCCCAGGAGGTCATTGAGGGGAGTAGTTAACATGGTCTGATTTGTGCTTTAGGAAAATCCCTCTGGAAGCTAATTGGATGATGGGTTAAAGTAAGGAAAATCTAGAGGTGGAGAGCTTGATGAAATAGCTGTTGCCATAATCCTGGGGAAAGCTTCTGAAGCTTCAGAAATAACCAAGGATCTGGCTGTTGAGTTTGGAGTATTTTTGAGACACCTTTCTTCAGATAGATTTCTCTTTCTGTCCATACTCAGCGATATAGGGGGATGCCAAGTTCTAGCTGCTTTCATGGTGGGTTTTTTTGCAGATGTTTATTGTGAACACTAGGCTGTGAGATGAAGCCTTTCCCCAGAGATGCTGTTTCTTATTATGCTTTAAGAGCAGGTGAAAATCCATTCTGCTAACTCCCTGATTTGCCTTTCCCAGGAAAGCCTGTCAGCAGCCTTTTTAAGTGCATGCTGCTTTAAAAGAAAAAAAATCCCGAATAAAAAGAATATCAAGATTGACATGACTTTGTTCTCTCATGGTAAGCTCATTGCAGAAAGTCATAGTCTGATACCTCCTTACAGTTCTGGAAGGTAATGCCAGCACAGTGCAAGAGGTGTACAAGGGTCCTGCAAAGCCTTGCCATATTGCACACTCTTTAAGTCCACTCACCTTTCTCAAGGCCAGATTGCCTACCTAAAGTCTCTTCATCCATATATTAGTCACTTGGTGATAAATTCTTCGTCCATGGCAATCCATAAATCAATGAATACTACCCCTTTAGCTTCTTCAGTAATGGAGGCAGGAAAGGACAGAGGGTGCTCAGAATCACATAATATCTAGACTGCAGACAAACTGGAAATTTACTTACCATTTTTCTATATGTAAGAAGGTAAGAGCCACATAGACACCAATAAAGTGTTACAGTATATTCTTTTTTTTGATTTTGTACTGTGATCATGGTGCTTGTGAGGCTGAAATGTTGAGTTACTTGACTGTGAATTAATTAACTAGAAGAGCCTGAACCTAAGAGCCTCTTTGTTCTCCGAAGTAAACTCAGAGAATTCCTCTTCCTATGTCAACGAGGCCAGATGAGGCTGACTTAGCATTCTTTATGAGACTCTTAACCTAAGGCACTATGTTGACTTTTCATACTTAAATATTTTATACTTTAATATTTTGTGGACATATTCTTTGTTATGGCATGTAAAGAAAACAGAGATATCCTGGGTCATAATTTCAATGGACACTTTGTCAACTCTATCTTATTGTATTTACAACCTATTCAACTAAGAAAATTCATTTCTCATGGTATAGTTAAACACATATAGAGACGTTAAATCTGAGGAACACAGACATCCTGGGATTGTCCTAAAACAGATTTAAGCCTGGCCATCCTTGTCTCAGGCAGTCAGAAGTTTTCTTCTGGCTCCATGGTCATATATCTGCCAGCTTTAAGGGAATAAATAATATGAATTTAGCCTGTCTGCCTATTTGAGCCAATTTTCAGGTCAACAACTGCCATTTATGGGAATGCATCGTAAAAGGTAAGTGTGACTCTTGTTAAGGATGCTTTCATTCCTCTTCAGGTCTCCCTGATTCTTCTCTCTGCTCCATGTCCTCTCCCTCTGGCTAATTTTTTCCCCAATAACTCTGACATTTTCAGGATGACACCCAGGTCAAGCACACTTTTGCTTCTCTTCAGGCTTCACAAGAAGTCTCCAATCCTTCCCCACAGTGCTCCCAAGGCAAATAAATTCACCTCCCTTGCTTTTCAGCTTCCTTGGATTTGCTACCTTCTCCTGTTAGAATGCAATCTCCCTGAGGGTAAAGATTCTCTTTCTGCTTCTATTTGTATTTCAGCACTAAGAAAAGTGCCAAAACCTTGTGATCTTAATGACTTGCCTTACTAATTAAAACAAATAGTACTCAAATTCAATTTCTTGAGGAGAGAGAGCAGACTTATAAAAGCAATCATCCCCAAAACAGCATGAACTGATAGATAACAAACAAGTCCCTGTGGGAATTGGCAATTGACTACAAAAAGACACCTCAAGAAATGTAGATGCTAAAGTAAGTGTTTCCATGGCCTGTGGGGCATAGGCTCTGTTTCCCTGAGCATTGTTATTACCTGTGCTGCAACAGCAAGAAGGCAAACCAGATGGAAGAGCAGGTAGAATGATTTAGGGAAGACTACTCTAAGCCTCAGTCTATCAGAGTCTCAAATGTTTATAATTAGAGTGGAGGAAGCAATCCAGAAGACAAGGAGTGAAGTGACATCACAGAGTTTCTGAAAGAAAATGGTAGAACTTCTCTGTCAAAAGGAAAGATGCTGGCGAACAGAAAAATCAAAAGCACGGTGGAACTGGTGAAGACAAGAAACTCAAAAACATTTGAATAGTCCCACGGATGGGCACAGTGCTCCTTTCATGGAGGATGATTCTGAATGTTACCAAGAAGGAGAACCAAACTTTGGGGCAGATGAATGTTCTGCAAATTGAGAGAAGCTTTCCCATTGAGAGGGGGAGTTCAGTGATTGGGCCTTGGCAGCACAGGTCAAGGTCAAGAGTTCAGCCAAGAGCACAAACTAGAATCTGGACTGGGTAAGAAAGAAGAGGTTCTCAGGAATGCCAAGTTCAAGTGATAGAGAAAGAGAGGAAGCTGAGAATCAGTGCAATACTTGCAATTTATCTCCATACACACAACATGGGGGTATATTACAAGAGTGATTGGGAAATGATTGCCTGACACTCTCTGACTCCTAGAAATTCTGCTTGTTATCTCTGTGCCATGCAACCCCACCCCCACCTTGCTCTAATGTGGAGACCCAGGGAAATAACAACAACCACATAACTAGAGTCTTTGCCAGGGGCTTCTCCCAATGCCCACATCTGGCCCCAGTATCCTAAAAGACCACCCATCTTTCTAACTCCCAAGGGTGCCTCCACAGCTGGAGGTGTCTGACTGATACTCATTCACCTAAAATCAAGAAAGAACAAAAAAGCCAAAGGTTACCCTGTCTGACACCAAAGGGTGACTACTTCATTGTGACAGAGTGCCTAGCCAGACTGGCAGGCTCTTGAGGCCTAGACTGTCTCTTCAGCTTTGAGTTTCCTTGTTGGGGTATACTTGTGGTATACATGACTGAGCACCAATCTGGAGTTGGATCTTTTCAGGCTGGGAGGTAAGTGCGCTGTGGGGGTGAGATAAAGAGCTAGAGCATGTGAGAAAAAGAGTCTGTGCCTATCTAATGGGCCAGTCTCCCTGAATTCTGAATCTGGGCTATGAGGTCCAGGGTGCCCTCCCTGTAAAAGAAGAAGTTGAGGGCCTGAAGCTGCACTGGACCCGGCAAGGTAGCTGCAGTAGTACAGCAGTATTTAGGAATCTGTATGTTTACTAAGAGTAAATGAGGTTAACTGCTTTCTTTGGCTCTTTTGAGGTCACTAGACTGATCAATCAAGTCTACAGCAGAGACAAAATCTATCTTTATTTCAGCAGATTATGTGGCATAATGCCTTCTTAATGACATCTTTGTGACAGGATGGAGAAATGTGTATGGAAATTCAGTTAATGGATTCATAAATGGCTGAACAACAGGCATCAGATTGGGAAAAGGTCTGCAGTGGAGCACCACCTGGCTCTACGTTAGGATTTATTAGTGATCTAGATGAAAACTCACCAAGGTGAACTGAGCGGATTGGCAGGTGACACAATACAATGGACAACACAACCAGCACCCAAGTTACTGTAATACTAAATGCTAATTCTTTTAACATGCTTAAGACATTCCCTCTTTTGAGTCTTAGACAGCCCTAGCAAATAGCTTCAGAAGTGGCTCTCAATGGCCCATTCACAGATGAGGAAAAGGGGATAGTGAAAGATTAAGTGATAAGACCAGGACCAGACAGCGAGGTTCAGAGGTAGGATTAGAACACAGGTCTTTCCTGACTTTATATCCTGCATCCAACTTCTCTCTGTTGGACCCAATCCAACACAAGGTCAATTGGTACTTTATCTCAAATGACTTTAAATTTGTGATTTCTTCAGGGTGAAGGCCATGACCTTCCATTGCTGATGGTACCCATCTTCATCCATTAATGCCGCATTGGTCCCAGGGGAATACTCAGCCTCTCCCTTTATTCCTTTGCTCCTGGTATGTCATATAGGTCAGATTTTCTGCATATGTATGTATATATTTTGCATACCTATGTATGTATGGCTTCAATCATGTCTCCTTCCAAGCTAGTCATGTTGGATAACATACCATAACCTTCTAAGCTCTACTATGTGTCTCTCCATTGCTTTAAGATTCCTGGCAAACTTTATTTCTGAGAAAATCATGTAAATCCAGGGGATGGTACCCTTTAAAAATAATAGAGGCCAGAGACCTAACTTAAAATAGTCATGAGACATACATAAGTCAAAAAGAGAACAGACCATGTGCAGATCACATGATTAATCAACAAGCATTAAGATCCTATTTTCTGTTAGACAATGGACTAGGCTGTCAGAATCTAATGTCAGAATGAAAACAGGATCATCTCTCCAGGTAAGTTAGTTACCAACAGTAAAGATTTCAAAGGGAACTTCAGATTATGATGTATTCCACTTAAGCCCCAGCTGATACAATGCAGTGAATCATTACTGTTCTCTATGGTAATTGGGCATACTCATTTCATTAGTGCTTTTAATTACTATTGCTTTTCACACCTGCAAGAATTTCTAAGATAGGCAGGTAGTAGGGGCAGGATTTCATGGAGTGATTCTGTGGTCTCCCTGAAGTCCTCTGGTCTAGAACCCAAGAGCATCTTTCTTCCCTCTCAGGGACATCTGTAGTCCCTGTTGGTCCAAATGTTCACAAGAACCCTGACTATCAGGTATACCCATGCTAGGTGCCTGGAAGGTAGGCACTGGCTCCTTTTGTATTTCTATACCCAGTGCCCAGCATTCAGCTGGTACTTAAGAAGTGATGGTCCACTAATCATCACTGATGGTCCCAGGAGGGGTAGAAGATACACTCTAGTCTTTTGAGGCTTGATGCCCTACTCCACGCTTAAGTTCAGTGTCATTCCTCCTCCTGTCCACTTCCTAGATCTACTTACTGAAGATTTGAGAATACTCACATTTTCTTCCTCTGACTTCTTTTCCAGGGGGCTTTGAGCCCTCAATAAAATATACCCAAACCCAAAACTCAGATCTATATGGTATCAAGCAGTTTGTATGTGTAGACTTGGTTCCTGTTGGGCACACCAAGGATCAGTGAACTTTAGCCAAAGTGACTCCACCAGCTCAGTATGCCCTAAGTACAAAGGTTACTAAGGGTACCAGGCAAATGAACAGCAAAAACTCCATCCCTACCATCCTTAAAGGCCCCCAGGATTGGGCCCCTGAAGTCATCCTCCACTGTTCAATCTCAATACTCCCCTTTTCCTCATCCAACACATTAGCAAGCTATATTGGTTTTACCCCTGTAACTTCTCTCCCATCTATGCCTTCACTTCATCCTCTGGCCACCATCCTAGTTCAGACACATTTACCTCATGCCTAAACCTGAAAACACCTTAACAGTCTTCTGAAATGCATCAACAGAAACAGTGTTGGGTTTCCCTACTTCCAAGAATTCCCTGATCCAATCCCTCCTGCAGACACCTGTCAAAAGAATCTCCCTAAGGAACAGGTCTTGCCATATCAATCCTATGCTTATTTTGCTCTGGCATCCCCTATGGATCCAGAGAGGGGAAAACATCATTAAATTCTCTTAATGTGACATTCATTTCCCTGCACAATCTCTCTCTCTATTATATTTTAGTGGAGAGATCTAACATTTCTCACCTCTCTTCTCTAGCCAAACTGGACTAAGGAGTTGTCCCTAAATTCAGAATTCCATCTCCACTTCCATTTTCTGCCATCCATCTCTCATATCCTTGAGAGTGACTGATTGTACCTCACACAAAGAATGCACTGCCTCCTCATGTCTGCCAGTCATGTCCTTCTCTTCCTCTAAGGAGATCAGATCAGGTTCCATCCCCCCAGCTCTGGGAATCCTTCTTCAATCTCCTTTCCTGCTAACATTCTCTCTTTCCCCAAATTCTCCCTCACTTTTCCCCCATGACTTCATATGAGGTGTCAGAGCTCTTTGAGGATCTCACCAAAATGGGAATTCTATTAGACTGGAGACAGTGGATCTTCTCTCCCTCATTCTAGCTATTAGTGAAGTGTGAAGTTATTTATGCTTCATTGAAAGCCATTTCCAAGTGTGTGTCTTACTAACAGGATGCAGGAGTCAGCAACTTCCAACTTCTCTCAGTAGAGATGGAGCACACGGAGCACATTAACTAACAATCATGATTCCTTCAGAGGCTAGTACTGAAACAGGAAAGGTCTGGTATCAAATCCTGCATAAGACCTATCTTGACTATGACTGTGGGAAAGCCATTTGCCTTCCTAATGAACCTAGAAAAGAAGGTTACAGACTTACATAGAATTATTCTCTAAGCCTGGAGATTACCAGGCAGGGGTGTATCTACACTGATGAAAAAAAATTACTCACTTGTCCTTCTCTCTGGGGATAAACCAAAACCAATAAGTGATGTGAAATACACACCTATGTATACATACATACATATGTATGAATATGTATGTAGTTTTCTTACATTTATGTATTGAAGAGCAAAGGATTATTTCCCCATTTAAGAGATGAAGAACATTAGTCTCAGGGATATTTTTATTATTTGCATGAATGATATGTTAATGATTTCCTTTCACACCACATTGATTTGAAGTTTACATATCATTTTCTTTGCAAGAGACTTTCAAGGTTGGAATTGTATGATTCCCTCATAAGAACCCAGGAAAGTGGTATAGATGGTTGTCCCATTTTAGAGATGAGAAAACTGATACTCAGAGACATGATGCTCCATGCCCAAAGGCAGAGAGAGTCCTAGGGATGAGCTCAGACAGGGCTCAAATCCAGGGGTCCTGATGGCAAGCCCAGTGCACAAGCTATGTTATCTTTGGTGGAGGTGATCTAAAGTTGGATGAGGGTGGGGAGTTCTCCTCTAACATTGCTACCAATAAGGAGAAGAATGAAATTTCTACCTGGTTTTGCTTTTGATCACTGCCTAAAGAGACCCAAGCATCTACATAAGAGCTTCTGGCATTTGTTTGTCTGATAACTGTAGGAATGGCTCCATCATGTGGCAGAAAATGACATTTTTATAAAAACCTAGCTGTGTGTGAGCATGGGTGTGTGTGTGGGGGGCGCGTGTGTGTGTGTGAGCATGGGTGTGTGTGTGTGTATGTGTGAGCATGGGTGTGTGTGTGTGAGCATGTGTGTGTGTGTGTGTGTGAGCATGGGTGTGTGTGTGTGTGTGTGTGAGCATGGGTGTGTGTGTGTGTGTGAGCATGGGTATGTGTGTGTGTGTGAGCATGGGTGTGTGTGTGTGAGCATGGGTGTGTGTGTGTGTGTGAGCATGGGTGTGTGTGTGTGCATGTGTGTGTGTATGCACGCACGCGTGAGATTATATAAATCTCCTGAAGCCAAAGAAAAGTTGTGAAAGAGGGGCCACAAATACATGCTGTTTGACTTTTTTTTTCATCTAAGTGGTCTCCAAGGCTAAAAGGTAATTTCACATGAGGCAGGATTTTCAGATTACCAAGTGTTTGCTAAGTGTGAAAGACCAGTGGATTCATCAACAGCCAAAACCTATGCAGGGAGAGAGAAAGACACAAACGGATGGAGAAGACACAGAGAGACAGAGACAAAGACAGAGAAACGGAGAGAGAGAGAAGGGAAGACTAATAGACTCTCTCTCTCTCTCTCTCTCTCTCTCTCTCTCTCTCTCTCTCTCTCTCTCTCTCTCCCTCCCTCCCTCCCTCCCTCTCTCTTAAAGAAGGATTAGAGTTTTTAATTAAATCAAATCACAAATTAGAAATCAAAGTCTCAAATGAAATCGTCTTTGCCTCACAAGGATCTAGTGAGACGAGGGAGTTCACATTCTGCTGTGGGGAACAGGAGATCTATGTCCAGATAAATATATACCAACCTGCACAAAATAAATACAAGCCACCTGAAGAAGATGAAGGAGGGGAAATCAGGGATGACCTCACATTGGAAGCAACATGAGTCGGGACTTGAAGGAAGCTTGGTATGCCAAGAGGAGGATAAGAGTAGAAAGAGAATTCCCAGGAGAGCAGTTGCAAAGGTGAATAGATGAAATGTGGCCTTTTGTGCTTGGCGCCATAGGAATGAGATAATGATTGGGGAAAGTTGGGAAGAAATAACTTGAAGTCTGGTGTCAGAAAAGACCTCTTGACAATAGAGGAATCGCCAGAGTGAAGGGGCTTCTCCATTGGCCAAAGCTGGATAACCACGTCTATGAGGGGCTGTAGAAGGATTCCTCTCCAGGTGCAGTTTGGAGTAGACCACATCCATGGATCCTTTCAACTCGGAGAGTCTGTGACTCTGCAACTGCTCTGAGCTTCAGAGTCTGTGCCTTGCAAAGGTTACAATCATACTTACGCGGTGTTGCCATTTCTGTATTCGGGAAGGGGAGATAGCAAGGAAAGAAAGCCTGTTGTAAAGCTGAAAATTCCTAGACTCACAGGAGTATCATTCTCATTGCTGTTTTCATCATTCTTATTGTGATCAGCAAGGGAGAATGGGTGGGGAGGAGTGTGTACGTCATTGGAGACCAGCTCTGCCACACAATCCTTCTGAGAGTTACTTCTGGATGCCACTACTCAGCAGAGATGTGAACCCAATAGTTAATGCTTTTATATCTTGCCTGCTTTAATGGGTTAGTCTGGAAAATCTGGAGTCCACAACTTCTTGCTGTTCCTGGTCCCCTAAACCCCAGTATTGGCCCATTGTATAGACTGCTTATAATATATACCTTCCCAAGGACCATTTTTGTGGTGTTCTGCATATTACAAAGCATTTTCGCTGCAATCTTGAGGAAATAGGAGTAATGTTCATGTACGGGTAGGGCTTTAAGCCTGAATCCAACAATTCTGGTGATTTGGTGGCCATATGAATGAATATTGAAAATGTCCGTGCGGTCAGACCAGGAATGGGACATTCTGATTAAATAAGATGGCCTCCTAAATGACTAACTCTAAATTCAAATGTAGCCAGATTTAGGGAAAATAATCTCACCAGTATGCCCTCCCTACACTGTCTAGGATTTCTGCTGATAATTCTTTCAGCAGTTTCTGGTGTGTACAATTGGACAATAGCTTCTGTTGATTAAAAAGGCTGGGTGAGAGGCCAGAGCAAATAGGCTCCAAATTGATTTTCAAAGGTTACAAAGACCTTCATGCAATTCATTAAGATACGACAGGACAAAGGGAACTGCAGCAGAGTGACAAATTGGTTCACCACTGGCCCATGGAAACCATCCAATAGGGACATGCCTGCTGTGGCTTAAGCCAAAGAAAAAATAAGATTGGGAAAGCAGAGCCAACTTGGAGAGTGATGGGGGGTAGGGAGCATCTGCAGATGCTGCCACAAAGGCTAGGTCTCTGGGGCAGTCACTGGAATATCCAGGCCACCAAGGGAATCTTTTTCATTCCAGTGACTTACTTAGATCTGAGATTTGGTTGAAGATCCAGTGAGACAATCAATTGGTCAATCCAAAAGCATTTATTTGATGTGCCAGGAATTGTGTGAACCCCTGGGGGTACTGACCAAAAAGTGTCCTCAGGGAGCTTACATTAGATTGAGGAAAACAACACACATTTTTGAAGAAGACCTAGAAGATGTCCTTTGGAAATCTGCCATGGGGGAGGAGAGGCACTACTGCCCCTGGAGCAAACGGGGAAGGACTCCCAGAAGATGCGGTTCTCCTTACAAGCCTTGAAGGAGCTTGTGATTCAGTCACAGGGAAGAAGGAAATATATTTCAGGGTAGGGGAGGAGCTTGTACAGACACACAGAGACTGGAGATGGAATGTGATGTGTGAGGAACGGTGTTAAAATCAAATTGACAGAAGCATAGAATGTGTGACCGTATGTGATGGAGCTTGAGTCTGGTATGGTGAGACCACATATTGATAGTCTTGTTTTTAGGGTCAGGTGGCAGCACAATGGATAGAGGCACTCTTTCTGGAGTTAGGAAGATGAGTTTAAATCTGACCACAGACACTGGCTGTGTGACTCAGGGCAAGTCACTTAACCTCTCTCTGCCTTAGTTTCTTCAGTTGCAAAGGAGGATAATACCAGCATCTGCCCCACAGGGTTATTGCAAGGATCAAATGAATATTATTTGTAAAAAGTGGTTAGCACAGTGCCTGGCACATAGTTGGTGCTATACAAATGAATGTATTCTTCCCCTTCAAATGTCCCCTTTCCTTCTTTTTCCCTCTGTCTCTTGTTCCTTTTCCTACTTCTTCTCCAACAATATCAAGGAGTTTTCCACACTCAGCAGTGACTAGATCAAAGCTGAGTCTTTGTCATCAGAAGTTCTTTGGATCTAGATTATTTGGGTCAAGCAAAAATTCCTGAGGGTCTGCTATGTCTTGTTCTCTATTTCATTAGGACCTGATACTGCACCCATATCCCTCTGGTTTTGTCAATGGTATCAACCTGATAGGCCATGTGCTGTAGAGTACCGCTTCCAACAAGCAGCTCTCTTCTTCCCTATGAGAATGGGTGCCAAATCTCTCCTCAGACCAATAGTTGACCACCATGATCTCAACAATACACATAAATCAGTTCATGCACTAAATCCAATAGCTCTCCCAAAGATCTCTTTGAAAAGAAAGAGCATGTAGCAAAAACAAACAAGTTAAGCTATCACACAAATCAACTTTGGAAAATTTTAGATGACTACAAATTTATTAATCAATAAGTCATTGTCTATGGATGAAAAAGCTCTTCCAAGGCTTACCAAGCTATAAAAATTTTGAATATGGACTTGGTGATGAACCTTCCCTTATCTGAGGATGAGTGTGTCTAACTGCAAATGTCTGTGAATCGAGCAAGCGGCATCAGAAGATGATGCTTTTTTGTCTTCTGGAACTCATGAAGGTCATCTACCAAGGTTTAGAGAGAGGGATATCACTCAGCATTGGTGAAGGTGCTCCCTACACCCCCGGAGTTACAGATACTTGAAGTGTGAAAGAAACAAGATGAGATGATGAGTCAGTGATAAATGGAATAGTCCCATAAAATTCACATCGAATTTTTGTCACTCCGGTATGTTGACAACATTTTTGGATAGTGCTGGGAATGTATTAGGTCCAAGGAAAATGATAATAAAAATGAAAACGACCACAGCAATGATAACAATTTCTATTTCTACAATTAATACTACTGCAAATAATAATGATAATAAATATGAGTGCTTTTGACAAGTTTGCAAAGAGATTTGCATATGATATCTCAATCGACTCTTGTAAGTGTTCTTTGAGTTATGTACCATGGGCATTATTTCCCCATTTTAAAGAAGGGACGACTGAGGTGAAAGAATTTGCCCATGGTCACACGGCTATGCCTCACTTTATACTTCTTCAATGCTCTGGTTTCCTTCCAGAATCAGTTTGAACACTTGCTTCAGCTGGAAGCCTTTCCAGGTCCTCCTTCTCCAAGGTTACCGTGTAGCAGCCTGCTGTGTGTTTGAATACACCGATACATATGTATGTCGTCTTTCATCTTAGAATGAAAGTTTCTGGAATACAGGGGCCATTTCTCATTTATCTTTGTATCTCTAGCACTTGGCATAATACTGGCTTCTGTATTGTTCACAGGACTTAACCAGAGACTCCCCATGCTAAGTCTAGCATTCCTTCTACTCCATTTAAGAAAATGTTAAAGTGGGGAAAGAGATAGATCTGGTGAAAACAGTGTTACAGACATGATTACCTTCATTTTGCAAAACAAAAACAAAAAAAACTAGTGTTCATATATTTATGTATGTATAGTTACACATACCTATAGATAAATATACATATGTACCTACACATATCTACATCTATCCATACATATGTATGTGCACACATGTCTATATCTACACACATATAGACATGTGTGCACATACATGTGTATACATATATGTGTGCATATATACATATACATAGTCTAATGGCAACCTTAGGTTCACATTCTCTGCCATATTCACCAATAGGAATAGCATGAAAGCCCAGCTGTCCCCAAACAAGTACTGTGTCAAAAAAATAAAGAGAATCAGAAAATATTTTTTAAAATACTTGAAAACTAAAAAAAAATGAAATAAAATACCAAAGCGTGTCAGTGAAACTTTGCGTTAACATGAGAGAACTAATATCTGGGAATAAGCAGGGGATAGTCCCCTGTCCTAGGTACTAGGCAGATCCCATCTGAAGTATTGTTTTCAATTCAGGGCTCTGAGCTTTAGGAAGGACATTGCTTCCTAACATAAGCTAGAGATTGTCTACAAGCAGGGGTTTTTAATGTGTGTGTATGTGTGTGTGTGTGTGTGTGTGTGTGTGTGTGTGTGTGTGTGTGTGTGTGTGTGTGTGAGAAGTTGGGTTTTTTAATAATATTTTGATAACTGCCTTATATTATAATTTTTTTCTTTGTAGCTTTGTCAAGTTTTTTAAAATTAATTCAAGAACATTCAGACAAAAGGCCCATGGCTTCAACAGGCTTTGAAAAGGGGAATCCATGACACAAAAATGTTAAGAATCACTTGGAAGGGGAAGAAAACAAGAGGGTAAAGGAATTCTAGTTCCCTCCACATGTTGCAATGTGTTATCATCGTGTTTATTCTTGAGAAAATCAGACTGGAGCGGTCAGGATGAAGGCTGTCTTCAAGGACTTGAAGGGGCTTTGTGTAGAAAAAGATTCTAACTTTCTCTTTGGGCCTTTTGGAGGGGGAAGGGAAAGGAAGACATACTCACCAAGCACCCACTATGTGCTAAGCACACACTGTGCTAAGTGCTTTACAATTCTTAACTCATCTGATCTAGGAGCAATGGATGGAAACATCAACAATGCAGATGCTGCCCTGATGCCACGAAAATCATCACTCACCTAAACACAGAGAAGCTGCCTAACAACCAACCCTGCCCCAAACCAAAGCAAGGTGTCTGGAGCCAGAAGCTTCCTTCTCCTGGGAAGGTCCCAAGTCCAGGCATGAAGATACTCTGGAGAGGACTCTCATTCAGACAGCGCTTGAACCAGATGATCTCGGAGGCTCTCTAAACTGCAGTTTTAATTCAATTCAGTAAACATTTATTAAGCACCTACTATATTTCGGACAGTATGCTAAACACTGAGGATAAAAACTGAGGCACTGGTAATCCCTGCCCTCAAAGAGCTCACAGTCTAATAGAGGAGATAAAAGTAAACAGCTATGAACAAAGTAAATCATATACAGGATAAATAGGAAATAATTCAAAAAGGGCAAGCCCTGGAATTAAGAGAGTTTGGGGGTGGCTTTCCTGAAGAAGGTGGGACTTAGGGGGAAGCCAGAAAGGTCAGCTGTTGGTGCTAAGGAGGGAGGTGTTCCAGGTATGGGGGAGAAGTAGAGAAAATGCCCGGAGCTGAGAAATAGAGTGTCTTGTTTGAGGATGAGTCAGGAAGCAAGTGTCACTGGATAACAAGATGTATGTGAGGGAGCAGAGTCTAGGAAGACTGCAAAGATAGGAGAGGGGTGGGTTATAAAGGGCTTGGAGGCCAAACAGAACCTTTTGTATTTGATCCTGAAGGCAATAGGGAGCCACTGGAGTTCACTGAGTAGAAGGGTAACGTGACTGGAGGATGGATTGTTGTGGGGAGAGACTAGAGGCAGGCAGACTCACTCAGCACAAAGAGCTTTCATCCACACCATCCCTTGAAGGGAGGCTTTCCATGTTATTATTCTCTTCTGATAGAAGAGGAAGTTAAAGTTCAGAGACAGTATCTTGTTCATAAAGAAAGAAAGAGTGTGGAAATCTGAAGGAATTTGGAGCCAGAGGATCTGGGTTTGAATCCTGCCCCTGCAACCTGGGTGACCATTCTGGGCTTCTGTTTCCTAATCTGTAAATTTAGGGGCTGAGACTGGATCTCTAAGTCCATGCCTATTTTATGTTTTTGAGCAGATGATAGGGAAGACAGATGACTTGTCAGTACCCAAGCTAGGGTTTGAACCTGGGTTGCTGCTGTTTCCAAGTCTAGCATTATTTCCAGTATAATCCTCTTTCATTGATCATGTCCCCTATGAGGAACCTGAGAGGCAAATCCTAGGTCCTAGGCCCATAGAATATGGACTATTCAAGCTGAAAGGCACCCCAAAGACCTACAGGGCAGAGGAGGTCAAAGCACTTGAGAATCTAAGTCTACGGCATCTACTCTGTGGTCATTCTGGGAGTTCGAGTCTGGATCAAGTTCCATAGTAAGACTAAGTTCATGGGGAGAATGACTTCAATACTGGGTCTGGGGAGAGACTACTTCCATTTCAGGCCTCATCTCTAAGGCCACCTTCTGTTCCCATCTGGCTATAATAGGATGATAAGAAGAAACAAGCCAGAGGTGACTCACCCTGGGTCATTCACGACTGTCTTGAGTCTCTGCTCCTGGACCATCCCCAGATCTGTGAGTGAGTCTGGACTCTGATAAGGATATGATACTCCTTGAAATCTATTAATAGATAAGTTTCTGCCATGCTCCAGCACTTTTAAGTGTTGGGGATACAAAAAGAGGCAAGAAGTCCCTGCATCAAGGAGTTTACAGTCTAATGGGAGCCATCGCATCCAAACAAATGCATTCAAAGCAAGCTCCATACTGGATCAGTAAGAAACAGCCAACACCAGAAAATAAATAGGAATAATTAGCAAATCTCAGTAGCCAGCAAGATCACAATGAGTGTTATTATTTAATCCCCCCCTGCAGAATGAGCTAGATGCCTCTTCATTCCTTCTTTGATTCACAGCTTAAGTTTTGGGAAGCAATGCTCTGTTCAGTCTGTGTTCTGGTTTCCTCATCTACAAAATACAGATTATAAATTTTCATGCAGATCAATGTTGACAAGGAAAATTTTGGAATATTTTAGGGCAGAAAGTGACCTTGAGTAATTGTCAGTACCTAACCAGGTCTATGCTTAAGACATCCCAGACAGAAGAAAGAATTTCATTTTTAAATATTTCACACAAGTTTTCCATGCTGTTATCCAGTGACCCCCACCAGCTTTAACCACACAAATTAGTACAGTAGCTTGTTATCAACTGAAGGTCCCTCTCCTGCCTGAGATAATTGAATGCCAAGATTAAACAGCATACGGTCTCCATATTTAAATGATTTTTTTTTGTAAAATTTTGTTTTTTTAAATATGATAAATCAATAAGACTTAGAGCAGTAAATAATTTACAAAGAAGTAATACATATGTTTCTTAGAGAATGTTTACCATGGAAAAAGAAGTGGTCTAGATTTAAGAGCCCCTGGTTCCAGAGAGCTGTTTGCAATTGACCTCCCAGACATTACCCTTCTTTCCTCAGTGTTAGAGCCTAGCTCACAATTGTTCCTCTTCCTTCATGCTAAAGGACTCCAACGTACATATTGATGCCCTGCAGAAGCTCTTCCCTTATAGTTCCTCAGCTTATTCATTTCTTATAACCTTCTCCATCATTCTTCTTCAACCACACATAAAGATATCAGCTCTTGCCATCACTCAGAAAAATTCCCACAAACCTTCCGAAATATGCCCCTGCTCTCTTCTTGAGCTCTAATTTTTTCATATGACCACCATCTATTATCATTGTATGTCTCACTCTGTCTTGCAATTCCAGACTGTATTCTTCTTCAACATTCAGTGCTGTGGTTCCTCTTCTCATCATTTTCCCCTCAGGCTATCATTTTTGCCTTTGTATACTCCTTTCTTCATCAAGACTCTCAGATGAACCAATTCGACTCTATGTTGGATTCTTCTCTGGAGTCTCTTGGCTCCTTATCTTATTGCATATCTTGTCTTCCCAAGGTTCAGCCTTGGACCGCTCCCACCATCTGCTGCCTTCAATTCTACACTTAGGTTTTTTAGCCATTTCACTTTTGTATGACCCTTTATGACCTCACTTGGGGCTTTCTTGGCAAAGATTTCAGTTTGCCATTTTTTTCTCCAGCTCATTTTACAGATGAAGAAACTGAGGCAAACAGGGTTAAGTGACTTGTCCACAGTCACACAACTAGTAAGTTAATCCTACACACATGTTGCTAAATGAAGCAGGACTAAATCATGAAATTGTGCTCACTATTTCTACTATGAAGTCGTGGATTTAAAATCCTCAATTGGGACTTCATTATGGCAAGGGAGTCCTTTTATTCCTCCCCATTTAGCTCTGTTCCATTCACTGAAGTGACTTTTCAATAGCTCTTTATCCCTCCTCAAAATTACTCCAGCCTCTTCCACCCCCAGCTAAAACCTTTCCTTCGTATTTTGCAGAAAAACAAAACAAAACAAAAACACACACACAGAGAAGCCAAAACCTGGAGGTCATTTCCCTAAGAGGTTTCATTTCACCTCTTTCTCATCTTTTCCTCCTGGTTTCCCTGGATTTCTTCAAGTTACAGCTAAAATCCCATCTTCGAAGAGGAACTTTTTCAGACTTTCTTCAAGATAAGCACTTATTATTTGTTGATTATCACCAATTCATCTGAATATAGCTTTTTGTGTATATTTTTTCCCACATACCTATTTTTTGGAACAGACAGGAAATACAGAAGAAATCTGACTACTAGAGGGAAAATTGGAACAATAAATTCAGTCTGGACCAATGACTAAAATCCTTTGGTGTGTTTGGGGGAGTATTGTAAGATATCCTGCTCATCTATCCTTCACTCTTTCTTCTGACATATTGTCTTCTGTTCTGGGAACCCCAAATTAGGAAAGACAATGGTAACCAGGAGAACATCACTAGAAGGGCAGCCAGAATCATGAACTATCTTTAGTGTATGACATAGGAAGCAAAGGAAGCTGGTAGTTAGAGATGAGAAAGGATGTATTTCTAGGCATGAATTGAGAGATAGAGTGTCTTGTGCAAGGAACATCAAGGAGACCAGTGTTACGTGGTGGGGGTTGGTGGGGGAAGGGAGATCTAAGGTATAAAAAACCTGGAAAGGTAGAAATGAGGCAGTTTATCAAGGATGTTGAAGGCCAAGTAGAAGATTTTATACAAATACCCTCAATCAATAATAAATAGTGACAGACCTCCAACTCTTCAGTGTGTTAGGGTGCTGTCTACCCCAAGCATGTGAAAACTTCTGTCCACCTCCCTCCCCCCTCATAGAAGAGGTGCTGTTGCTGCTCATTCCTTCAGTCGTGTCACTCTTTGTGACCCCCATGGACTACAGCATGACAGGCCCTTATAACTGCTAGCATTTCTTGAAGTCCGTCCAAGCTCATGTTCGTTACTTCCATGACACTACCTATCCATCTCATGCTCTGTCATCCCCTTCTACTATTGCCTTCAATCTTTCCTAACATCAAGATCTTTCCCAATGAATCTCATCTTCTTGTTATGTTGTCAAAGTATTTAAATTTCAGTTGCCTGAATTAATTTCTTTAAGCACTAACAGATTTGATGTCCTTTCTCTCCAAGGGACTACCAGAAATCTTCTCTAGCACCACAATTCAGAATGAGCAGATGAGACTAATCTGTTCCCAATGGCCACAAAGCAGGTGCTGAGGAGCACTTAGCATTAAGTTAGACCACTCACAGGGAAGACATCAAGGTCAGCCATCCATTGTATCCCAGATCATTGCACTTTTGTCTTGCAACTAGACTTTGATGACTCTGGGATAGAGAGTGAAGCTGACCCTGCCTCACTTCAATTCAATTCACTAACAAATGAAGGCCTACTCCTAAAGTCACTGGTCCTCTTTGAAAACAAAGAACAAACAACATTAAATGCTAAAAACTTGCTGATTCATTAATTGATAGTTGTGGTGTTCAAAGAAAGAGCTTGTCTCTTTCCAATGAATTGTATCAAGATCTAGATTAAAGTGAGAGACCTGTGGCAAAGTGTAGTGAGAAGCCAACTTCAAGACCTGAATCCAGCCCATTTGTTAACATGTTAATGAAGGGAGTTTCTAAAGCAGGAATCTGTACTAGAGACTATATTATATTCCACCTGTATAGTTGAAAATCTAAATCTATATGATATCCTCAACCATCCTCAAAAATGATAGAAGAAAAGTTTTATTTAAATGTGGCCTAAAGTGTGCATGTAGAGTGTTCCTTGTTATGACAGAACATTGACTTCCTTCTTTCAGGACCAAATAGTGCCTTCTGAACATATATTATCATTTTTTAAATTTAAAAACTTTTATACTCCATTTTTGCTTTATTTTAATTTTATTACTGTTTTGTGGCATGGCAGAACATATATAACTGAATTCTGATCAAAATATATATGGTCTTTCAACAATTAACTTAATAACCCAGCCTCAAATAGCAAAGGTTTTAGGTTATATCTAACATCTTTGCCTTTGTCAAGAAAAAAATAGTACTTTTTAAATGTTTCAAATCCATAAGTCCTGAACAATTTTTTCTTTAAATATTATCTTTGAACCTTGGAATAGAATTGCATGAAGGTGAATATGCTCTATTTAAAGATGAAATCGAGTAAAAAATTCATGGTTCCTGAAAGTTTCCTAGGAGAAGAAAGACATATAATGTTGCACCTTTACTTAGTTGTATTCCACATAATCTAATCACTTTTGTCAGAGAGATGCCCCACCCTTTCTAATGCCCAGCCTTATTCCTAGATGCCTAATGACCTTCCTCTTTCCTAAAAGTCTTTTCCAAGACATCAGTATTCCTTTTCTTGTAAACAACAGCCAAGGCAATGAGCCTAAACTCATTGGTGCTCATTAGCTTGCTGGAGCTAATCTCTGAGTTCACGAGTCATTTGATCTGAGAGCTCACAGTTTGGAATGTGCACAGAACCCTTTCCGAACGATTACCGCCGTATGCTGAGCTCTTTCCATCTATTATGGCTAAATGTTTTGCTGGGAACTTGTCAAATGCATAAAATCTTTATAATCCCCCAGAGAATGGTGGTTCCATCATTCCTTGGAGTCTTTGCTATCACAAAAACAAACAAAATACACTCAGTCCTGCAAATAGGCAGCTCCAATTGCCTAAAATGTTGCTATCGTGATTTTTGAATGAAGAGTTCTCACACACTCGCATCCAGTTAATGGAGATGATCATCTATAGCCACCATTGGCCCCTGCCAAGTCCCAGACAAAATGGCGTGGAATCAATTCACAGCAAGTAACCTTTTCTATAACATCAACTGTGCTGCTTGTTTTTTTCCTTCATTTTTTCCCTGATGAAAGTGTCAGCCATAAAATGAGCAGAGAAATAGCTGGCAGTAAATGAGGATCCAGTATAGTCATGGGAGGTTTTCTGCTTCATTTTCTATTACTAATGTCTGCCTCTTCTTTGTCCTGAGTTAATCTTGGGGCAGTTATATTAACTCTTTCAAAGCACAAATGCTTTGAGGAACTTAGTCAATCAATAAACATTTATTAAATACCTATTTTGTGTCAGGCACCATACTAAGTGCTGGGGATGAAAAAAGTGGTAAAAGATAGTCCCTGAGCTCTGGGAACTCATAACTAACAGGGGAGGAAAATGTAAAGAAGTATATTAAAAACAATCCATATATGTGATAAAAAGGAAATAATTAACAGAGAGAAGAAACTGGAATTAAGAGAAATTAAGGAAGGCTTCCTGTAGAAGGCAGCATTTTATTTGTGACTTACAGAAAGCCAGGCAGGTCAATAATCAGAGCACAAGAGTAAGAACATTCCAGGAAAGGGGGACAGTCAAGGAATCATTCAATGACTCATGTTGGGAGCCAACAGGAGTCCTGGTACAAGTTAAAATGGCACTTGAGCTTCCTGGTGGATTGTCTCCTACAGTTGGCTGCTCAGAGGTAAGACTGGGCAATTGAAACCAGACTTGAAGAAAATCACTTGCAAAAGGGGACCCAACAAGTCAAAAGTGTGTTGGATTTGAAGTGCTGGACTTTGATTCCTTTCTTTGTTCTGCCATACCTGTGTGGCCTGGGGTAATTCTTGAGAGCTTCCTGGCCCTTCATGTCCTCAATTTTAAAATGGGGGTATTGGATTAATTGTGTTGCAAGTTCCCTTTTAGCTTGTGATCTATGCCCCTAGGACTTCCTTGGGTGGAGAGCCTGGGGCCTTGAGGCCTCAAGGCCACACATTCCCCACCTCTGAATCTTAGTTCAATTCATACCTGTATAATAAACCTTTCTATGGCCCACCCAACAAGCGGTTTTACTACCTTTGTTTGGAGACTTCCTTGGAGAAGGCAGGTACATTTAGGGTTTGGGAAGGAGAACAATCATATTTCCAAAAAATTCTAATCATTAAGAAGTTATTTTTTTCCTGGCATCATGTTAAATCTATCCATATGAAATTTCTGGCCACTGATCCTGATTCTTTCTTCTAGAAACCAACAGTAGAGAAATAATTTGACATAATGTAAGAAAATGTTCTGTAAAACATATTACAGAACCACAGAATCAATTTGTGGGGGGATGATCTTTTCTTTTGCAATATCGTTAATATGGAAATATGTTTTATATGACTATATATGTATATTCTATATCAAATTGATTTCCTTCTTAATGAGGGGGAAAAGAGAGAAAATTTGAGACTTAAAATTTATAAAAATAAATGGCATTTTGACATAAAATTAGAAAAAATAAAATACAAAAATTATTAAAAAGGAAAACCTGCCATTCCGCATATTCAAAATATCACCCGCCATCTTTCCTACTGTTTGCATTCTCTTTCTTTTGGTCCATGTTCTCTTCAACTATGTGAGATATTCTGTCAGTTTTCTATTTATTTGAAAAGAACTCTTGAATTTTCATTCACTCATAAACATCTTCAAACAGTGACTGACCAAGGCTCTGTAGTACCTGCTAGAGGCAGTATGACACAACGAATATCATGATGGATGCCCTGTTTTATCCCTTTTACCCTCCCCAAAAGGTCATCAAAAGCCTGAAAACCCAGGCAGTACCAAATGAAGTTATGTGCACTGGGTTAGCCACACACAAAGACTTCAGTAAGACATCTGTTCTTTGCTCTCTACACAGAGTGTCTCAGAGGAGACACCCATTTTCATGATTTCAGTTCTCTCTTCCATGAAGCTGAATTAAAACATACATAATGATTCCAAAGTACTGGGTATCCTTAATTGTCTTCAGGACATTTCCACTTAGATATTGATAATGTTTAATATAAAATTTTAGAATAATCTCTTTGTTCTCTCTGAAGTAAACTCAGAGAATACCTCTTCCTATGTCAGCAAAAGCCAGCCAAAGCTGACTCTGCATTCCTTGGAGACCTTTAACCTATGACATATCTTGAATAATGGGTCTTTCCTTTGTATCTTATTATCTATAGACACATACTATGTTATGGGATATTAATGGTAAAGAAAAAATAGGCATCCTGGGTTTCTATTGAACATTGTTTGCCCCTTCCTGTGTCAGTTATCTGTTTAGGGCAGGAAGCCTGCCACTCACTAGTGGTGGGATTTCCTTCCTTGTCACCTAGACATATGTTTACCCAGCTTGGAATCTCAAGACTTGACTGACATTGCTTTGTTAATTGTCCTGTCTTGCTGAATTTATGATTTGTTCAACTAGGAGAGTTCCTTTCTCACGGCAAAATGTATATAAGCCAGAAGATTTCTGCACTGGGTAGCCAGAACATTTCTGGCTCCATAATGCATTATGTTACCGTTGTCTTTAATAGGGAATTGATCAATTAATTAATTAAATCATAAAATGTATGCATTAGCCTGTTGCCTTTTCTTAACAAAGTTTTCAGGTCAACAATATTTTGTGGCAATCTCTGTCTTGTAATATCAATAACTAAATCTCTCTCCAACTTTAAGTCAACTTTAATTCTCAGCATTCACAGCTCTCAGTAATATCATCATTCTCTCAGTCACCTGGGCTAAGAAACCTTGAGTAATTGCTTTCCTTACATGCCGTCAGTCACCAGGTTTGGACATTTTTCTTCAATATATACTTTGTATTTGCTGTTTCTTTGCTATTCTCATCTATGTAGGGCAATAGCTTCCATCCTCATTCCAGGGACTTGTTGGCAGAATCCTAACCTGGCTGTTAGGTTTCTATCCTGCTTAAGAATAATACTGTTCGAGAAAATGAGAAATTGCCCATCGGATTCAATTCAGACTCTTGATCTTAAACATCGAAGGTCCTCTGTGAGCTGAGTCGATTCTATCTTTCCAGATTAAATTCATTCCTCTCTTAAATGATTCCCTTATTCCTGCAGGGCTGGTCTCTTTCTTATTGCATTCTTTTCTCCCCTTTTTATTAATGATAGATGACTTTCCCTCACCCTCTGCCCAGCAGGACTTTAAGGTCAATTTCCATTCCACCTCCTCCTTTACAAAGCTTTCCCCCAAAATGCCTTTTATATAGATCTGTACTCCAATTTGGCATGTGAGTGGGCTCAGTCTGTGGCTTTAGGAAACACATACCTAAGACTTTACTGCTAGAAGAACATAGAGTTTATTAAACCCAGCATTTTCTACCCCACATTCCATGAAGCCCTAGAATTCTTTTAAAATGAACTGCTGGTGCAGTCTCTGTCTATACTTGTTTCTTGTTCTCTCTCTAGTTGTTTCATAGGTGAAAATCTTCCTTATCTACCTAAATTGTGAGTGAGTGAAGAACATGAACCATTTCACAAATGTCCATCATGTAACCAGTATTACCTAGGCCCAGGCACTACAAAATCCTGTTGGCAATGAATTGAGGCACCTTTAATACAAGTCTTCCTCAAATGGCTGTGTGAATTAGAATTTTGATTGAAATTCAGCCAATGTCATAACTAATGCTGGACAAAACAGTCTATTGTCCCAGGGTACCAATACAAACCCAGAAGGTAGCTCAAAGGTCACTGAGTTTAACCCTTGAATTTTTCAGGTGAAAATTGTGAGACTCAGAGATATTACAGCAAGTGATTCACTCCAATTCATCCTTATAATAATCAGTAGAGGCAGAATTGGAATCGACAGCTTTGCACAGGGCCAATGGGCAACATAAAGAATGCAAAAGAGTAATTTTCAAGGATTTACAACTCTGGAGAGCTAGAGAAGACATGAGATCTCATCTTGCCCAGCTCTCGCAGGGCAAGGACTCCCACTGCAATAGAGCAGAGAAGGGCTTGTCCAGACTCTGAGGAGAAGAACTTGAACCATTGATGGCTTTTTCCTCTAAATTGCTTTCTTTAAAACTTTGAAATTTGACTATACACAGTTGTTGTCAATTTATGTATTATTATATATATTTTATATGAATATATTTATATTATATGTATATTTTATATGAAGAATTTCGACCCGATTCACATATGCTGAGATTCTACTAGGCAAAAAGCTCTGTAACAGTGGAATATCATTCTAATTACTCCCACATATCTGTGTGCAGAAGTAGGAGGGAGCACCACAAATGGATAGGTGAAACAGGAAACGGTCATCAGGATATTCTCAGAGGACTTTTCAATGATTTTTCCCCTTTTCTAAAGCTTATATGCAAATAAAGAGGAGAATCTAGGAATAGGATGGAGAAGACCTTTGCTTCTCACTCTGCATTTAGGTACAAAACCAAGAACCTGGATGTTTATTCTAAAAGTTATTTCATGGCTTCGTGCCAAATTATTCATTTGTACATATCTTTTCCAGCCTCAATAGGTCTCACATAAAGGTGGAATACAACCCTTCAGTTTTGGTTTTTTGACCCATAGTCTTATCACTGCTGGTGACTCTATCCTGAGGTAGTGTATATCCTCTTATTCTAAACAATTCTAATAGAACAACCTTCCATGGAGCCAATTCACTCCTATTCTACCCATGAAACACTCCCATGCCTGAATCTACGACATGGCCCTTAAATGCTCTCATGTTGGCTGCATGGGCACTGCTAACATCAGGTTCACTTTTTCACCAGGATCTGACCATAGGCTTAATATTAGGGTAAAACAAGAGGGTTCACCATACTTGAGGAAATTGCATTCCATAGCATCTAGGATAGAATCAAAATTGGCAGTCCACTAGCATCCTGCCATCTCTTGGAATCTCTGTTGTTTGTCAAGATTAGGCTCAGATATCACCTTCTTCAAGAGTCCTTTCCTGGTTTCCCCTGAGGCCAGTAAATTCCCTCTATATTACAGAGATTTTTAATCTTAACTCTGAGTTATTTTTTTTTAATTTAGTAAGTATATTTAAACATTGATTTGTTCATAGTTTTATGTATTTAAAAATATTATTTTGATCTGATAGATTTTGTGAGGTATTCAGTGTTTCATGTGACCATGATATGAGACAGGCTAAGGATTCCTTCTCTAAGGTTACATTGTATCTAATAAGTATACTTTGTATATACCTAGCTTTATCATTTCCGACATTAGACTGTAAACTTTCTGAGAAAAAGAATTACTTTTGTCTTGCTTTGTACCCGCTGTTCAACCCAGATACCACAGTACTATGGAAAGCATGACAAGAATCAGCAAATCTAGGTCTCTAAGAACTGCCCTGATCCTACTAATTAATGAGAAGGACTCAGAGCATCACTAAGAGTGAAGTGAATGAGAACTGGCTGATACCTAGAAGTTCCCAGCCATTATAGATTGACAGCAGGGTCTGTGGAGTCCATAAATCTGTGAGAATTTGGAGGTTAACAGGGAGACTCCTGATGCCAAAACAGAGTAGAATAGTCATGGTGAACGTATTCAGCCAACCAGCTTGGTAACACAAAAGATAGAGTGCTGGGCTTGGAGTCAAGAAGACTCAGATACATACTAATTGTGTGACCCTAGGAAGTCTTAACTTCTATCAGTTTCCTTATCTATAAAATGGGAGTAATAATAGAGCCTACATCCATAATCTTGGTAACCAGTTCCTTCACGTCCTGACAAACAGAGGGAGAAGAAATGGAAGCAGTGTCAGATTTAATATTCTCAGGCTCAAAGATCACTGCAGATGGTGACTGCAGCCATGAAATTAAAAGACACTTGCTCCTTGGAAGGAAAGCTATGGCAAATCTGGAAAGCCTACCAAAAAGCAAAGACCTCACCATGGTTTGTATAGTCAAAAATTTTTTTTATATTTTTTGTTTGTTAGTAGCAATGTATGACTGTGAGAGTTGGGTTATAAAGAAAGTAGAGCACCACAGGATCAACACTTTCAAATTGTGTTTCTGAAGACTTTTGAGAAGACCTTTTTCAGCAAAGAGATCAAATCAGTTAAATGCTTAAGGAAACTGATTCATGCTATTCACTGGAAGGCCAAATATTGAAGCTGAAGCTTAAATACTTTGACCACATAATGAAAAGATGGGATTCATTGGAAAAGACCCTAATGTTGGGAAAAATTGAAGGTAAAGAGGACAAGGGCATGGCAGATGATGATATGGCTAGATATGAACTTGATCAGACTTCAAAAGAGTGGGGGATATGAGGATCTGCTAGACTATGGTCCATGGGATCATGAAGAATTGGGCACAACTAAACACAACAGCCTTCCAGGATTGTTGTGAGACAGTGCCTGGCACACAGGAGGCACTTCATAAATGCTATTTACCTCCATTCATGAAAATAGCTGACACCCATGAGAGAAGGGCAACAGGTTGAATAGCCAAGTATTTATAGGTCAGGAAAAACAACAACCAAACAACCAAACCAAGGCTCAGCTTGAAGAATGGGACCCAAGGTGATCTAGCAGAAAGAAGCTCTAAATTCTGAGTTAAATTCAGCTCAGTTGGAGGGCATCAATCTCTAGCAATACTTCAGGTGTTTACTGAGCCTTTGTCATCTGCTCACATGAACTTTCTTGTAAATATCTCCCTGTAGCACAGGAAGGGCTGGGAGGGCTCTCAGACAATCCAGACTTAATCTGCCTGGGGGATCAGAGAGTCCTTCAAAGTGGAAGGGGCATTTCATACTAAATCTATTGTGTTAAATGAATTCAAGTATTTTTAGCAATCACTCAGTCATTCAATAAGCATTTACTGAGTTCTTACCACATGAAATTCTGAGGATACAAAGAAAAAACATTATCATGCCCTCAGGGAGTTCACAGACATGCATGATACATACAGAGCAGACAGGATGCAATCATCTCAGAGGGGAAGACCAGAGAAGGCATTTTGAAGAAGGTATGATTTGAGCTGAGATTTGGGGAAAGTCAGAGAAGCTTGATCTTGTTCCCAGTGTCAGTGGTATAGCTAATGACTACTAGATGTGCTCAGTCAATAAGAGATTTTGCTCAGAATGAAGGCTGAGTTTTCTAAAAATGTCATTTTCCTTCTTGGCATTTGATGACAGTGCTCAAATGCTCAAAGAATCTCCTTGACATAGATAATCCTTTCAGTGAAGCCGATCAGCTCCCATCAATTTCTGCCTGTGCTGTGAGTCTCTTTGTTTAGTTTTCCCATATATTTGCCACATGGAGAGTCACCCAGTAAGTCAGTGCCTCCCTTTATTTACTCTTAACTTTGATGATAGTAGAAGCAAAACCAGTTAGAACTTTGGAATGGGAAAAAAAGAATGTGAAGGGATGGTCCAGAGTCAAAAGGTCTCCCTACATTCACTAGTGGAGTGGTTTTATTCCATTTTCTGCATATATGTGTGTGTGTGTGTGTGTGTGTGTGTGTGTCTGTGTCTGTGTCTGTGTCTGTGTCTGTATGTATAACTATATACATATATAATTTCCATATTTCCATATACATATATCATGCATATCCACATTTGAGGAGAGCTTGTGGAGAAGAGCTGGACTCTGTGGCAGGAAAACCTAGGTGTGACTTTGGCTTCAGATCTGTACCACCTGGACAGACCTATGCAAGTCACTTACTGTAACAGCGTCCCAGGCTCTCTAAGTCCTGAACGTGAAGAGTGAGCAAAGACTTTCTTCAGAAAAGAGGGTTACTCACTAATGCCTCTCCCTACCAATGAAATGATAGATCTGCCACCCTCCATTCAGATTTCTTTTGCACAATGATCATTTTTAAGTATCCAAAATATAAACTGACTGCACACAAAATAAGTAGAATGAAGTCACCAAAACTTGGAGGTATAAAAGATATGCCACCAGTGATTTGGAAGCTCTAGTGCGTCCTACAGAGCTGGAAAATCTTTGAGTGCACATCAGCTCCCAGGATGACTGCCTCAGTATGCTGGCTGATGGTACCCAGCACTAGAGTTAGTGGAGGCATGGTGGATATGCTGGCTGCCTCACTGGACAGTTTCCATGTTGATTTCACAGGTTCTTGAAATAGTTACAGAAGTGAGTCTTGTCTTTCTGCTAAAGCTCATTTCTGATCAAAGGCTTCATTAAGTCTACTCACTATTTAAAGATGAGTTCTATTGAACCCTTTTGCAGGAGAAAGTAAACCTCAGAGGAAAGAGAAAAGATTTGGGAGTCAGAGGACTTCATTTCCAATTCCAGTCCCTGTGTGACATTGGGAAAGTCCGTACCTCCCTTGCCTTCAGTTTTCTGAGGAGGTTGAAATAGATAATTCTAAGGTTAATTGTAGATCACATCTCTAATCCTCTGAGCAGAATGGAGAATATGGTGATGGGCACAGAAAAAAGCATTAAACTGGCTGCTGGTAAATATCAATGAGTTTCCTTGAATTCCAAAGAATCCTGCCAAATTGAGCTTTACCTGACCTACTCAAGATGAATATCTTCACAGATGATTGGGGTTTGTTCATCTCAGACTCTCACATCCATCTCCCTCAGTTTATTTCATTATAAATACACAAAATCCCTAAAATCTCTGGGGTACATCCAGAACCAGTCAGATTATTTAATTTGTGCATTAAATGGGTTTTAGCTAGTTACACATGGAATTTTACTTTCCCCCAATCAGAAATTTTACACATCACTTGTCTTTAATTCCTCAAATGTCCAAACTCACTAATAGAATATCTATGGCTCTTGTCATTGCTTTAATCCAGCCTCTTTGAAATTATCCTGAGCTGTTCAGTAGGCTAAAAAATGACTATTCAGCATTTCACTAATATTTATTTGCTGTTCACAAAAACCCAAAGTGGGAAGGGTATTGAAAGGTCACCCAATCCAAACCTCTGAGTTCACCAACTTTGGCACTTCAATTATTTGACCTTTATCTGGTTGGCAAATTCTTTCCTGTAATCATACTTGATCAATGCTCATATAACAATGATGGTAATGACGATGGTGGTGGTGGTGGTAATGATGATGACAGACAGAGAGTTAGAGACAGAGGGTTAGACACAGAGAACAGAAACAGAGAGAAACCAAGACAGAGATACAGAGAACAAAGCATAGGTTTAGGAAGCTGGTATTGGAAAGTAGAAACCTTGGATTTAAGTCTTGACCCTGACGGACATTAGTTTTGGGATCCTAAAGGAGTCACTCAAATCCTCAGTCTTATAGGTAAACCCCTAAGGATATAACTTGAAGAACAGTAGGCAATAGGCATTTGGAGAGGGAGATTCTTTGCCACAGTTCCCTACAGCAATGACATCACCAGAAAGATCATGATGATGAAGATAATGAGAAGACCAAAAGTAATCATCTGTCACTCATTCTATGGTCAGTAACCAAACAATTTTAAGGCACTGGCTGTGTGTCAGGCACTGTGCTGAGCACTCAGGATTGAAAGCAAGACAAAAGCATTGTCCCTCCATTCCAAAGGGGCTAACAACATGTAGATAACTATGTGCAAAAAGTTATACAGAGAGTAAAGGGGGAAGGAGATGGTGGTGGTGGATCCACCATGCTGGAAAAAGAATGGAAGGAATAATCTGGGAGGCGCCATGTCCTTTTAGGGTCAGTTTGCCTAGGCCTCTGATCCATAGGGGAAGCTACCACATGACAAGTTCTTCTTCCCTATCTGAAGCACCAGTTTTCCCCTAAAAAAAGGCATCCTTATCCTGTCATCCATCAGTCTGTTAAAAAAAAAAATCTTAATTCTATTTTGCTAGAATTGTTTTCCTTTGTAATTTTGTATGTGTTTATATCAATTTCCAAATATTATCCTGAATTTCCATAGATGTCACCAGACTTCCCAAGGGATCCATGATACAAAATGGACAAAGCCCCTGTCCTACAGGGGTAGGACATTATCTCAGGACTAGCAGAGCATTCAGTGACTATCTACACCTAACCACACTTCCTCATCTCTAGGCATTCCCAAGTTTAGAGCAGAGGTGTAACTCTCTTCCACCTTTGCTGCAGAGGGGGCTGTTTAACAGATAGATATGTATTGACAGAGATGATCTGAGAAGGAAAATGTAGGAACTACAAGGACCAAAAATGAAGCAGGAGTGGAGGTGCAAAGTAGGAGTCTGATGCAGGGAAGGCCTGAGGAATGAAGATTGGCTAAGTATTCTGGGGATCAGGTAGTAGCAATTCCTCAGTGCTAAAGAGAGTTTGAATGTAGACCTGTCTAGTTCAGTCCAGTCACTTTACAAATGAGGAAGCAGAAGCCCAGAAGGATAAAATAAGTTGACCCAGTTTCCACATTTGACTATACCAAAAGCCAGAACCAGAATGAAGGTCTTCTCCTCGTCCCAGACCAGTGCTCCTTTCAGTTAATTAAGTGACATAAAGTTCCCAAACTAAAAGTTATGGAGAGGCATTGTGTGTCAAGAGCCTGGTCTTGCTCCTGGTCAGTAGCACCTGCTATTGAATTCCAGTCTGGCTATGCGATCTTAGACAAGGCATATCTTGTTTTTAAGCATCTGTTAAATGAGGACTATAATGACCCCAAAGGCAATGGTCAGACATCAACAGGAGACAGATTTAGTCTTGATTTCAGGAGAAAACTGAACAGTGGAAGCTGTCCAAGTGGATTTGTCATCTTCAGAGATGGGCTCCCTCCTTAGAGCTGCACCATTGGAGCCTGGATGACCACTTGAGGTAAAGTGGTAATCCTTGAGGTCTCTTCTAATTCTCAAATTGTGAGAATCTATGAGCCTTACAGGGTCATGAGGACAAGAATCAAATGAGATAATATGAAAACAGTATCTTAGAGATCTAAAGCATGACATAAGTGAGAGCAGTTATTAATAGTAATCATGTTTAAGCATAATAAATTCAGAATAATAAACACTCCCTGACTGAATCAAGTGTATTGAGATTCTGCTTTTGGCATGTATTAGCTGTAACTTCAGATCAATCAATAAATCTTCCTACATCTCAGGTTCCTCATCTATAAAAGGGGTGATAACACTTATACCATCTTCTTTTACAGAGCTTTAGTAAGGTAAGCATTTTGAAAATATACAGTGGGACAGAGATATGGGCTGTTACATTATCATTGCCCATGCTTTAAATCTAGAGAATTTAAAAGAAAAAAATAAGTTACTTAACCAACAACACAGTATTCATCCATGCCAGAGTCATCTAAGCGACTAAGATCTCCACAATTGGAAATTCCCTACACCTCCCCGCCCTCATGGTGCTATCTGAACTTTGCAGGTGTGTTAATTTAGGCTGCGACAATGTGCACAGGGCCAGGAAATTTTAGAGAGTCAAAAATAAAAAATCAGTGCTGATGGGCAACATCTGGTCTTCAGAAATACACATCTGTACAAAGAATTGTCTAAAATGACTGTGGACCATTTTGAGAGTTGTAAATATGGGCATTTCTAATGCCAGCCTAATTCCTTCCTGACCAAGGTGTGGATCTGAGGAAGGTGTAGACCTGAGGAAGGTATAGACTGTTTTCAATCATGAGCTGTTGTTGCTAGTTCTCTACTAAGAATATATTGGTGCTTCCACACTTATCAAGGATCCATATATCCTAGAAAACTTCCTTTCAAATTTTAGGTGCAGAAAAAAAAAAGAAAAACAATGCTCCTTATTTTTGGACTATCATAGACAGGATTGAGGAGCTGAAAAATATATGAAACTTACAAGTTATGATGCTCCATTGATTAAGCTTTCCCAAGACATCTGAATGTCAAGCCCCCTGAAATAAATATAAAATTGGAAAGGGAGAAGATCAAGAAGAATGCCACAAAGCACCTCACTGGCAAAATTCTATTAAATTGATATCACTTCCCCAAGTGTTTATTAAGCCTACAAAGAGCCAGGCACCACAGAAAGAGCTAAGAATGCAAGAGGACATATAAATCTGACCTTGTCCTCAAAGAGCTTACATCTTATTGGAAGAATGAAATATAAGCACCAATACATCAAACCAAATTATATATTAAGTACAGAGTAGAAATGTTGGAAAGTATCACCACCCAGAGCAAGGCAGTGAGACTTCCTGAGGAACTCGGCATGTGAACAGAGACTTTAAGGAAGCAAACATCCCAATAGACAGTGAAGGGAGGGCACTTCTCAGCATGGGGGCAGGGATGGAAGTGTGCAGAATGGCACACTAGATGAGAAAAAGAACAGATTTGATGGGAAACATTCTCTGGGCAAGACTGACAGGAATGGTGAGTTCAAGATAGGCAAGCAGGAAAGATAGGCTAATGCTAGATGGTGAAGAATTGCACTGCCTTTTGTAGAAACTTGTTTATTTTCACAGAGGCATTAAGAAACGCTGAAACTTCTTTCAGGAGGAAAGTGACATGGGAAGACATGGGTTTTATGAATATCAAATTGGAACCTAAGTGAAGGAAAGATTAGATTGATGCAAGGCTAGACGCATGGAGACCAACTAAGAGGCTTTTATAAGAGCAAAGATGAGAGCTGGTGAGGTCGTGAATGAGATGGAGTTATAACAGTGGAGAGATGAGGGTAGAAGTGAGAAGTGATGAGAATGTACATTAATGGACTTGATCAGCCTTGGCATTGACTGGAAATTAGTTGTAGAATGGGACACATTGGAAAATTGTAGAATCAGCTTTTGTTGAAACAGAAGAGATGTAATATGGTAGTTACTTGAGTGCTGGATATGGAGGTGGGAAGGGCAGAATTGCAATCCAACCTCAGATATGTACTAATTTTGTGGTAATGGGCAGATCACTTACCACTCCGTGTCTTAGTTTTCTTATTTATAAACTAAAAAAGGTTAAACTTAGTGCAATCTAAGATCATAAGCACCTGTGAATCTATGATCTTATGATGGAAAAATATGCTTCAAAATCAGGAAATTAAAGCATCCAATAACTATGACATGGTCTGAGCTTCACCTCTATATATCATGAATGCAATTTTTTTCAACAAGAGATCTTGGATATGCTGCTTATGCCAAATGTTGAATAACATCATAAAAATGAAACTATTTCTTAAATGATCAAAACATACCTGCTTACTGATGTGGGAATCATTTCTGAATTGGCCATCTGTATAAAATCAGACCATCAACCTGTTAAAGCAAAGTTGAAAGTCAATAAAAAAATAGGAAAGAAGGAAGAAAAGTGAGGCATAGATGGACAAGCCAGCAGCCTAGTCCATTAATAGTACACATATATCATGAACATATAGTGCAGCTCAGGAGAGTACTGGCCCTCTGAAAAAAAATAATATACGTATAACATTAAACATTTTTTAAAAGTCAATCTGCATAATTAATAATTTCCCTATCATTTTTCAAATCTAGAAATCAATAAAACCATAAACTCATCCTTGGTGCATGGCATTTGCTTATTTCTGTGGTTTAAATACAATGAAAATTACACATACACATATACAATGTGTGTGTACATATATATATGTACATACATACATATATATGTGTGTAACATAATATATACAATAGTAATAGAAAAATCAATTAATTTAAACTCAGACAACCAGAGTTCAAATACTTCCTCTATTTTTTACTACCTGTTTGACCAGAGATTGGTAATTTCACCTGTCTAGGGTTCAGATTTTGCAACTTAACCTGAAGTTTAGGACTCCAGGGGCATTAAGATGCTTTCTAGGCACATGGTATGATAACCCTATGGAGAAAGAAAATAAGAACTTGATTCCCTTTGAGAAATTACCTAGAACTTTTAGTGACACCCAATTTCTCCCTAAAACAAACCCCCTCTTTTTAGAAGCAGCATATGTAGCACAGGAGATAAAGTGTTAGAACCAGAGTCACAAAAGCTAAATCCACATTCTGCCCCAGATGCTAGCTCTATGAGCCTAGATAAACCATTTAACCTCTGTCTCTTTTAATTTCCTTCTATATAAAATAAAGGTGATAATAGACCTTAATTTCCAGTGATGTCACAATGATAAAATAATTATGATAGAGAATTAAAAGCAGTATAAATGAAGCTATTACTAGTAGTAAGTAGTAGTATAAGTAGTTGTTGTCATCGTCATCGTTGTCATCATTGTAATAGTAGTAGTAGTAGCAGTAGTAGTAGTAGTAGTAGTAGTAGTAGTAGTAGTAGTAGTAGTAGTAACAAAATCATTATTTGCTGTAGGGCTATGTGTCATGGAATACTTGAATTGCTAAAATTTCAACTTTTTTATTCTAACAAAGGACAATGGAGAGATGCATGGTGGGTATAAGTAGGCACCAGTATCCATCCCATGATAGAACACAAATAAAAAGCAGCCAAAAAATCAAAACAAAGGACCAGCTGAGTCATTTGGTAAGGCTATGGGGCAATAGGCAAACACCTATGCTATGGCCATATAATGTCAGAAGACCTAGAGGAAGGACTCCATCATGTTGGGCAGTGAATACTGTGGAGTATTCCTTTGAGGAAATGGCCAAGAGGATCGCAGCATAGGTGACTTCTAGCATCTTCTACTGAAGAGTCAATGCTCATGTATACAAAATCCTATATCCACCATGATCTTGACAATGCACCATACTCCTTAGGAGCTGTTACCATGTCAGAAAGATATTTGTGGAAGTCGGCAGAGAGATGCATTTGGTTTGTGTTTGTATCTTATGTTCTAGAGTCTCTGTTTAGTTTTTGTTCCTGATAATGCGATGTCTTTCATATGCTTTTGAAGGTTCCGCAGATAAGTGAACAGTACCTGTAAGAGTCGTTTTGAAGTAACCATTTGAAATATGCTCAGGGATTCCAAAGGAACAATCATGAGAATCTCACTAACTAAATGCTTTGGACCCAATCCCTCTCTTAGGGAGGCATTGTCCCAATAGAGCTGAACATCTGAAACTGAGACTGAAGCAATGAGATCCGAAAGACAACAGTCAAAAAACTAAGCAACGTGCATGAACAAGAGCATATTTTATAATGGGTGGGCAATGTAGCTTAATTTTCTAAACTTAAAGAAGAAAACACATATTTTTAAATATGATAGTTCTTGATAATTTCCTAAGTATAGTATAGTTTCCTGGAGTCTGCATAATTTATCTTTTGGATAGGTTTTCATATATATATACATATATATATATTTCCAAGGAATTTGGATAGATAGATAGACAGACAGATAGATGGATAACTGGATAGTTTTAAATTCCAAGACACAGACACCTCTTTTTGTATTCCTTACTTAAGCAGACCAAAGTCTGCATCTCATTCTTCTCACCTTAGATTTATAATTACTGTTCTTTTTTTTTTAATAAACGGAATGAGGTTCATCCCCACCAAAGAGCAAACAAAAGTTCTCCAAAAAAAATAAAATGACAAAGTTGATTTTTTTCTTTCGTTTATTGGCAGCAATTTCCAGTTCAAATTAAAGAAACAATTGCTAAGCAGCTGTGATGTTCCAGGCGTTGTGCTAAGGTGATCCAACTTGGGGGAGACAAAGAAAGCAAAACAGAACATAGTAACGACGTTACCGCCTTTAAGAATCTCGGTAAGTGGGAACCTAGAATGCGCACAGTTAAGTCAGCACAAAGCATGTGCCAAAATACCACACTGCAGAGAGAGGAGAAGCGGTCACAGCGAAGGGGCAGCACCACAAACGGCCTTATGGGGGATGAGGTCCATGTGGAGCTGGGGATCCCAAAGTGGGAAGGTGAGGAGAGAGAGCATTCCAGGAATGGGGCAGACTGTTCAGGCACAGAAGTGGGGGAATTGTCATGAATTAAAGAACAGGGCCAATTTTTACAAACACTGAGAGGAGCAGTTGTGCCAGTTCAGTCTGGAAAGGCAGGTTGGAAGCCATTTGGGAAGTTTTAGGTTCTAAAGAGAGTATTTTCTACTTTTCCCTGGAGGCGATAGGGACTGAAGCATTTTCATCAAGAGGATGTCGTAAGTCCTGTGCTTTCGGAAAAGTGAATTCTATGGTTGCATAGAAAATGCATTGAAGAGGACAGTTTGGAATTGAGGGGCTCAGTTATGCAGGATAGTAATCCAGCTGGAAGCTTATGCAGGCCTGAACTAGGAGAGTGGTCACATGAGTGAAAACAGGGGGATAGTTAGATAAGATCAATAGGACTTGGCACCTAATTGGACATGGGAGGTGGGGAGGACATGAAGTGTGAGTGAAAAATTGTGAATGACTCTGAGGTTAAGGATCAGGCGAATAGAAAATGGATGTGGGTACTCTCAAAGGCACCACGGAATGTGGGCTGATTGGGATGGTTAAGGGGGAAAATGATGAGCTTGCTTTTCGATGTATTCATATTGAAACACCTATGGAGAAGACAGATAAAAATGCTGAACAAGAAGTTGGTGATATGCAAGGGAGTGTGAGGACAGATTAAAGAAGGATATGTAGATCTGAAAATCCTTTGCATAGAGAAAGGATGATAGTTGAACCCATGGAAGGAAATGACATCACTGAGAGAGTAAGTAAAGTGAAGAGAGTCCAGTATAGTGTCCTGAAGCATCACTATACTTAGAGACAGGAAAGCAGATTAAAAACTGATAAGATAGGCAGAAAAACACATAGAAAAGAACAGTGTCTTCAGAATCCAGGGAGCAGAAGCCAGCTGATTAACAAGAACAAGTTCAGCCCAGTGCTATCATTCCCTCTCTTCAAATTTCCAAACAGATCCAGAAACTTCACCAGACAGAATATTGAGGAGAAAATACAAGAAAAGTCATAGTGAGTTATAATTGTAGCACAAAGTGGCGTAGGGAGATAGATGGAGAAATCTGTGGACATTGGAGACAGGATCTGGCCTGCAGAGTCTTTGGGAGATCATTGGATTACCTAAAAGCCACAAGAGCCTAGACATCATATTTCAAGAAATAAAAAGAGGAGTAAGGGGGAAACAGTTGAGCCTGGAGTCATACTCTGATCTGATTTGGTCAGTGAGGAGAGGTGGGGAGGGAGGTAGAGGGAGAGGGAGGGAAGGGAGGGAGAGAGAAAGAAAGACAGAGATAGAGAGACAGAAAGAGAGAGAGACAGACAGACATAGACAGAGACACAGGGACAGAGACACAGAGACAGACATGCAGAGACAGACACACAGGGAGAAGACAGAGAGAGCTGAGTACAGGAAAAAGATGCCAGGTACGTAATAGAAGCTATTAGTTCCAGGCAAAAGAAACTAAGAGTATCCAAAAATGTTTATAGCTCTTGTGAGGTGGAGACTGGTGCACTGAAGAGTTGTCCATTAATTGAGGAATGGTTGAACAAGTCTTGAAATACAAATATGATGAAACAATATTATGCTGTAAGAAATGAGCAAAAAGATTGCTTCAGAGAATGTTTAGAAGATACGTGTGATCTGGTGAAGAGTCAAATAAGCAGAACCAGCAGAATAGTTTAAAAGAAGAAAACATTATAAAGAAAAAAGAAACAAACTTCAAAAGCTTGGGAACTTTTATCAGTGAAATGACAAAATCCAGCCCCAAAGGGCTAGTCATGGATCATCATACTCGCCTCAAGATGAGGAAAGACTCAAGGTTCAATATCCTCTAGGTCTTTCTTTTTCACGGCCAAGGCAGACATTTTTTCTGGCTTGACTATACATAACTTAACAGAGGTTTTGTTTTTCTCTTTTTTTCTCAATTTGTCACTGGTTAAATGGGAAGGAGAGAGTAATGATTTTTATTTGTTATAAGAATTAAATTAAATTAAATTAAAATACCCAGGATTAATTACCATAATAATTAATGAAAGGTCATTAATGTCAGTGGAAAGAATTAGGAAGAATGTAATCTTAGAAAAAGCTATTCAATTTTTTAATGATATAAAAATGATTATCTCCTACCTTCCTGTCTCAGTTCACCACTTGGCTGTTTGGTACAAGTCTCCTATATACCTGTGTAAGGGTGGGAAGGGCTAATTATCTAATCAATGACTCCCATGACACTTAAAATACTTTGATAATTTTATCAGGAAAGAATTCTTGACTAAATCACTCAATCAAAGGCTTTATACTATTTTATGCCCTGGAAAACAATCAAGATTTTCTGGAAGATAAAAAGGCACTTCAGATTCCGGCATTCCAAAATTGATCCAGGAGAGAGTAACTCCACCTCATTCCCTGTAGACTATTTTTTATTATTTTTGTGTAGCTTTTAAAGGGACTTTAATTCCGTGCAGATGATTTTATATTTAATCTCAGAGGTAATAAGGAGTCACTGAAGTTTGGGAGAGATGTCATGATTAAGCCTGAGCTTCAGGGGGAAAAATAGCAAACATTTATATAGGGTTTACGATGTGCCAGGCATTGTGCTAAGAGCTTTACAATTATTATCTCATTTGAATATCCCCAAACCCCTGGGAAGTAGGTGCTCTCATTATTCACATTTTACATGTGAGAAAACTGCGGCAGACAAAGTCCAAATGACTTGCACAAAAATCACATGGCCAGTCGGGGTCTAGGGTAGAGAGGAGTGTTGTGAACAAGTTGCTGAACTCCAGTAGAAAGGAGGGGAAAGGGGGAGATAAATATTATTCAGTGCCTACTATGTGCCAGGCACTGTACTCAGTGCTTTACCAATATCTCCTTTGATCTTCGCATATACACACAAAAGCTAAGTAGGTGATATTGCAAACTTCATTACAGTTGAGGAAACTGAAGCATAAAGATTAAGTAACTTCTCCAGGGTCACCTAGTTAATCAGTGTTTGAGGCTGGATTTTATTTCATGTCTTGAACCTGGAAAGAAAGAAGAATAACTTGGGGACTAGTAGATAACTGTTACCAGGACTATATGTAGATGAAGGGAAGTCCAAAGGAACGTTGCTGATAGATGGTGGCAATGGGAAGGGATTGAAGCAATGAGTAATTGAGGAGTAACCCTGCATCTCCTCTTAGATCAGTGGGACAGGTGACATCCAGTGACATCCAGTGCTGGAGAAGGTGTCCAGATGTAGTGTTTCTGTGGGGAAGGGACTTTTCAATAATTCCTAGAAGATTGAATAAGCATGCAAAGGAAGGTTCTGATAGAAAAGGAGATTGGTTAGCCATAGATAAGGGCTCCAGAGGGATATGGGAGGGCTTGAGAGAAGATAGAGGATGAGGATGTTGGGAAGATCATATGGGCATTCTTTGACTAAATCACAGAAATTTCTAACTGCAGGATGGTAGATTGCTACAGCTTTCCCAGGAAACAATGCCTGTGTCTAAGATCCATCTGAGTCATTGATTTCATTGAATTTTTCTGGAAAGGTTTGAAACTCTGTCTCAGGGTCACTCTGGATGCTTAGATTCAGAGATCTGGAAGGGGGAGTTATTTTGGATTGTGAAAGGGTAAAACTAGGTCGATTTAAGTCACCTCCACAGTCAATGAACAGTAGCTTTGAGATCATTTCTAGTTCAATGTGTATAAGAATGGGGGTTCCTTGCATGACAGGTATTTCCAATAATGGGTCAACAGTCTCTTGCTCAGTGTCCACTTCTGAGTGGAAACCCATGACTTCTTTAAGCAACTTTTTCTGTTATTGGATAGCTCTGACCTCTAGGTACTATTATCTTTTCTTTGAGCCAAATATGTTTCTCCATTACTTACGCTTCCTCGTTCCCTGTGCTCCATTTGTTTCTTTTTCCTAGCTTCTGCTCTCTGGGGCTAAGCAGAACAAGTCCAGTGCCTCTTTCATATGAAAACTTCTAGAATGTTTGATTGAATCTATGCTCGAATTCCTCTCCTAGAACATCTCCTCTTCTCGAGTCTAAACATCCCATGTCATATGCATATATGTATTATGTATACATATATGTATACACACATATGTATATACACATGTACATACATATATGTACATACACATATATGTATATACACATGTATGTATATACACATGTATGCATATATGTGTATATATGTACATAATTTCATTATTTCCCAATTACATTAAAAACAAGCACCTCTTAAAATTCTGAGTTCCAAATTCCCACCTTCTCTCCTGCCCCTCTCCCCTCTTTGAGAACGCCAGCAATTTAATATTGATTATGCCTGTGAGATGATGAAAAATGTGTTTTCCTATTGGCCATATTGCAAAAGAAAACAGACAAAAAATTAAACAAGAAAAATAAAGTCAAAATATTCTTCAATCTGTCCTCAGAGTTTATCAATTCTTTCTGTAGGTGGAAAGCATTTTTCATTATAGATCATTTGGAATTAACTCAGATCATTCTCTTCATCAGAGTAGTTCAGTTTTTCACAGCTGACCAATCTTACATGATTGCTTTTTCATTGCCATTACTGTATATTAGGCTCTCCTGGTTCGACTCACTTCACTTTGCATTAGGTCATGTAAGTCTGCCCAGGTCTTTCTGAAATCATCCAGCTTGTCATTTCTTATGGCACAATCGAATCCCATCATGATCATATACCACAACTTGCTCAGTGATTCCTCAATTGATGGGCATCCCTTCAATTTCCATTTTTTTTTTTTTTGCCACCACAAAAAAGTTGCTATATTTTTGTACAAATTGTTTTTTTTCTTTTATTTGATTGCTTTGGGATACAGACCCTGTAGGGTATTGCTCGATCAAAGGGCATGCACAGTTTTATAGTCTCTGGAGCATAGATCTAAATTGCTCTCCAGAATGGTTAGATGAATTCACAAGTTCACTGACAGTGCGTTAACATCATATCCCCATGTTCCCTCCAGCATTTGTCATTCTCATTTTCTGTCATGTTAGTGATTAGTTGTAAAGTGGTATGTCATCATTGTTTTAATTTGCATTTCTCTAATTAGTAGTGATTTAGAGAATTTTTATGTAGTTATTGATAGCTTTGATTTCTTTTTCTGTCTGTTTATATCCTTTGACCATTTATCCACTGGGGAATGGGTCTTACTTTTATAAATGTGATTCAGTTCCCAGACATTTAAAAAATGAGACTGTTGAAAAAGAAAACTTCTTCAAATTTTCTGTTCCTTTCCCCCTAATTTTACCAGCATTAGTTTTGTTTGTACAAAAGATTTTGAATTTCAAATTCAAAATTTCAATTTTATATCCCTTGTTCCTTTCTCTCTCTTGTTTGGTTATATACTTTTCTCTTATTGACAGATCTGATGGATGCGTTTCCCTGTGCTCCCCTAATTCCTTTATTAAATCACCTTTTATGTCCAAATCATATATTCATTTTGACCTTATTTTGGTATACGATGTGAGATGTTGGTGTATGTCTAATTTTTGACAGTCTGCATTCCTGTTTTCCCAGTATTTTTTGTCAAACAGTAAGTTATTGTTCCCAAATCTTGGTCTTTGGGTTCATCAAACACCAGATTGCCATTTACTACCATGTATTTTGTAGCTCTTTTGTTCCACTGATCTACCGCTCTGTTTCTTAGGCTTTCTGAAATCTGAAGTGCCAACAGAGGGGTCAAATGGAACAGAAACATGTAAATGAAAACATTCCGTTATAACGGACTGAACAAGGACAGCTCTTTTAATATGGGGAGACAATAGAAATCCCATGATCATTAAGGCACGTAGAGGGAGCCTAATTAAATAGAAGACCTGGGAGATTATTACTGAATTCTGGGTATTACATTTTAGGAAAGATATCAGTGACATGGTCAGTAGGCCCAGAAGAGGGTCATCAGGATGATAGGGGTACTATAGACCAGGGATGTTAAAATCAAATAGAAACTGAGGTCACTAAACCATACCTAAGGATTCCTTCAGGCTGCGTATTGACTTAGTTTTCAAATATAATATTATCAATGTTTTATTTTATTTTCATTTATTTTATCAAATATTTCTCAGTTGCCTTTTATTCTGGTTTAGACCACACTTGGCAATACTGTGGGCCACATACAACCTATTAGACACTTCCACTGTAGACCAGGTCATGCTAGAAATAAGAGAAAGAAAAGGGGAAGAACTTCTGCGGGCAGAGAAAAGGTGGCACAACAGATAAAGCACCCAGCTGAGCTTTTCCAACAATTCCCTCCAAACAACTTTAAAATAACAACTCAACTCAAATTAGGGAGTGGTAGAGCCAACAAAGACAGACATTCTTCCTGCCCAAGACAACTTAGGAGATCAGAAAGAGGGATCTGTCACACGGTTGTGGAGGTTGGCCTGGAACAAACATGAATAAAACCCCACTGCAGGGATGAGGTATTGGTGACTAAAGCAGAATCCACGCCGGGAGCTCTCAAACCAGAGATGTAAAGGAGTCTGGCAAATGGACAGAAAGAAATTACAGGGTATATGAGTGGGAGAATTAGAGGCAGGACCAGGCACTGCTTGGCAACTCTATTACGGTCACTTCTGGGTCATAGTTCAAGGACGGAGAAGAGCACTTTTGGACAAGAAAGAAGCCCTGAGGGGGAAATGCTTGTTTTGGTCCCAAGAGCTCAGGGACCATGAGGCAAATGAAACAGGAAGAGAAAGTCTATGGATAAATACAGAGTTAAGAGATTATATAAGCAAAAAGAAAGGCATTATCTACATGGGAAAGTGCCTCATAAGTTTAATGAATCCCACTCACGCAGGTGATCAAAAACTGAATTGTAGGAACTGAAAATGTGATTTTCTTTATTATTGTTTAGATTGTTATTTATAGAAAATTCATCGTAAATGAAAGAAAGAGGAGATGAAAAGCTAGGACTGAGAAGGAGAGAGAGAAAGAGACAGAGATAGAGACAGACAGACAGAGATAGAGAGAAACAGACTCAGAGACATAGGGAGAGACAGAGACAGTGAGACAGAGGGAAAGAGACAGAGATGGAGACAGAGAGACAGAGAAACAAAAAGAATTCCAGTTTCCTGTAGTTTATACATACAACTGAATTTGGAACTAGTGGGACAGAGTTTGAATTACAACTCAAGCTTGCAATAAGGAAGAAAAATTGTACAACATACTTTCCTTTCCATGTGCTTCATTTTTTTCCCTAAATTGTATAAGGGGGGACTTGAACTTGATTGTCTATAAAGTCCCTACCCACTCCCAATCTTATGAACCATAACTACTTTCACAATGTGCAAACATCCCTTTTTCATCTTATTATGCCCCCCATGTTTCCTCTATGTTTTACCAGAAATTCGTATTTAAATCATCTTTATCATTGGGTGGAATGTGTTCTTTTGGAGGAGGAAGTCAAGAAAGAGGCAACCGTGTATTTATTTATCTCCTTCAGGAAAATTGAAAGGACCACAGAAAAATAAAGGGATATGGTGGCAACTAGGCTGTAGTAGATAACTCCAGTATGTTAGTCTGGGACCTTACCCCTCAAAAACTCATTGCCCAAGAGTCAAAGGGTTATTGCCTTTCTTTGCTCTTCTGACCCACATCCTAGACTGTGGTATCGGAAAGAATGACAACAGAAGTCCTGTCTGTTTTTCTAGAGACTGTTCAATTCATGACACCTTTATTAAGTCCCTACTTTGTGCAATAATGTGAGTTATGTGTAACAATGGATCTGAGAGGGCTCCTAGAATTGCTGCAGACAGTTAAGAAAAGGACTGGAGTTTTTGCAATGTCTCAGGTGGAAGAAGACGAGCAGTGAAGATGACAGGGAGGCCCGCAAGGAAGGCAGAATTGCAATAGTTCAAAAGAAACATGAGATGTGTCACAAATTCTCCCTCCTAAATGGTCACATGGACTATTGGTTCCTGGCCTGTGCTGAAAGCCTTCCAAGCTTGCATTGCTGTGATTAGCCTCAGCCAGACACAATGTACCTTGACCCCAAAGTTGTGATGTCATTTTGGCTCTCTTTGAGCGTAAAGGATGACCAACAGTAACAACAAGACATAGGCCAGAGGGGCAGGCATACTCCATCTGAACTGCTGGGTATATTTACAAATGAAGGAATGAAGGATATGACTTCTAAGAGCGTATTAACCCCAGTTCTCTCCTGTACTGTGGCTCCTCCTTGCTTCACATCTTGGTAGTATGTGAATGTATTGGTCAAGTATAAAAAGGATTTTTTTCTCAGACTGGATAAATGTACATTAAATGACATCATAGGACCATAAAAAGTCAGAGGTAGCAGTCCAAACTTACATTGTTTGTAAGAAGAAACTGAGGCCCAAAGAAGGGAGGTACCAGCCTCAGGACGCGCAAAGAGAACACATCCAAGGCAGGTTTTCATTGAGGTTGTCTGATCTAAATGCAAGAGCCTGACAATAGGAATAAACTATCATCTGGATAGGCCACTTGACTACAGGAAGATGAGATGTGCATTTTGCAAGATGAGGCAGAATCTCAATAAATATGACTTTCCAAAGTGATAACTGGGAACAACAAACCAGATCCCAGGATTGTGACTGAGAGTTAGCAGGGAGCTAAGGTGATCCAATATAACTTCCTTACTTTACAGATGTCAGTACTGAGGCTCATGAGGGTTATATAATTTGCCCAAGGTCACTCAGATATTCCACAGCACAGGCAGACTTAAGGCCACATTCACTGGTTCACTCCTGCCTTGTGAAGAATCTTTTCAGTAGGTGATGCTGCTTCTCGCTTGGTTGTGTGTGCTATCCACTGATTGCTGATATCCAAGTTGTCTAACAATAAAAAATGGGATAAAAGAAAACCCCAATTTAAATGAAAAGATCACTATCCGTGGTTTCTTCCAGGTTACTCCAGTTTAATGTTAAAGCTGTCCAATTTGTGACCCAGCCGGGGGTTGGGGTCCTGGATTCACTGCGGTTGCCAAGCCATGGTGACGCACCGTTAGAGGCCACTGCAGCTTGAAGTAAAGCACAGGAGGACTCTGATTGCTTTGCCAACACATAAATCACCCCACTCAGTTTTCAGGGCAAGTTAACTCAACTGTCTTTTCCATCGGAAAGATGAGTTCAGAGACACAGGGCTCCAGTGAGCTGAGATCACGTCTCATGAAGGCCAGGCTGAATAGTAATCAATTCCTCGAGCCTCAGCCTTTCTTTCTGCTGTGATACTCACCAACACGGCCAAGCTAAATGAGACTGCAAATGAGTGAAAAACCCTCTGTTTCTCTCTGGTCATGAGAAGACCAGAGTTTTCACATTTGGGGAGTAGTGAATTTTCAGGAAATTTATAACAAAAAATACACTTGAAGTCTACGTGTGTATATGTGTGTGTATAACACACATATGTATGTACACAAACATGTATATATATGTATGTGTGTACACACTCACATACACTCACAGAATTCTTGCTTGTGTCACAGACCTCTATGCAGATTTTTACACACTTCACCTAGCCTACATACACAAGGTATACACAAAATAATGCTTTTATGCAAATCATAAATTGGACAAAAATGCAAACATATGAAATAATGTAGCATGATAATAAATAGAATGATGAAAAGTTAATGACAATGTATTCAGAGTACCATACGCTGAAGTTAACATAGGTGCATAGCATACTGCTCTCTCCCCACGCAGTGCATTTAGCTTTTATTGTTGGTTGTCAGGAATTTTTTTAATGAAGCTGAGGAGAGATGGCTCTTTTCCCCTCATGTATATGACAATAGGAATCATTATTAACTTTCAGAATTCATCATGTAAAATCAAATTTGCATAATGAAAATGTAAATAAAGCAAGAATTCTCTTCAAATAATATGTGTGATGCTGTTGCTTATTCCTGATTTCTGAAGAGGACCAATGACATCATGGGTCATGGTTTGACTTGCACATGAATAAGATTTAAGTGAGGCAGAATGGCGCAGTGTCCTGAACCTCACTCTCTCTTCCAGGTTCATCACCAGTAATGGTCTGGGATGCAGTGGGAGAACTTCAAATCTTCAATGTCTGACTGAGCTCTCAGCATTCCACATTCCACACACCACTTTCACTTCCTTTATGGCCACTGGAACAAATTGTTCTCATCCAGCCCATTCTGCAGTGGAAATCTTCACGTGCTTGTAGAGATCCTCCTAACTCACCAAGGGGTTTGAGACCCATGGCTTTGCCCATCTACTGAAACAGTTTGAGCAGAGTGTGGCCGCTGTATATTCTACAGCTTCAGGGAGCCACAGGGGAGAGCAGGGGGACAAGTGAACACTGAAAACGGATGAGCAGCCCTGAAAAAGGCTCAACAAGTTCTTATACCAGATGAACAACCCGTAAGTCCCATATTGCATCCAAAAAGCAAGGCTTAAAAAGCACTTTATATCCATGTGTACTCCACAATTACACAGATATTAACTCCATTTTATAGATAATGAACCTATATTTCAGAAAATTGTCAGTCTTGCACATAATCACATAGCTGGGGAGTATAAAGATTTGTGCCCAGAAGTTACCTGACTTCAAGGCTAATCAACACACCATACTGTTTTTCAGTTAGTCTACACTTATTGGACATCTACTAAGTGCCTGATGTCTCTGACTTTTAAAATTTTACTTTTAAATGCATTGTTCTTAAAAGTCACATACTTCACGGAGATTATAAATGAAAGGTAATAAAAACTATTACTGCGAACTGGAGATACAACCACGTAGAAAACTAGAAAGATGTGATAATTATAGGTTCATGTGTTGTTGGAGATACATTTTTCAACTAAAAGGTCTAGAAAATTAAGACATGACTCAATGTTCAAATATGACAAAGGGGTACACATTGAAAGTACTCTTGATTAAATTTGGAGCTATTGGAGATATAGAGTAAGTATATTATGTGGTCTCTGACCTCCCAGGATTTAGAAGTTGGAAGAGAAATGAAGATATGAGGAATGACTGTCTGGTTATATAATTGTGTCTAATAATGTAATTTGTTGCTTTTCAGAAGGCCATGGCTGAAGATACTGGCATGATGAAGTATTGGCTATGGCTAGGCTTCTCATGAGGCCTGGGGGGAAAAAGAAACATATTTGGCAGGAGAATTTCCAATCTGATTAATAGGGCTTTCAACTTAAAATGAAGGAGGAAGGAAATTGTCCAAATAAAATTGAAAAATATGGGAGTTGGGATGAGGAAAATTGCTTACCTTGAATATTTAGAAAATTTTAACAAAACCTTCTGGTTGGTTCCATCTTCATCCCCTGATTGCTGAGCAAGGTACCTCCTATCAAGAAAAAAAATAATCAACGTTTAATTGAATTAAATTGAACACAAAGAAGGCCACAAATACCTCAATTAATCTCTGCACCCATAGGCAAAGAGAAGAGTCAAATGTGTGAATATTCATACAGTTTATTGAGACATTCAAAGGAAGGAAGGATTCTTTTTCATTTGATTTTTCTCCCTAAATCAAATAAGGATTAAATGGAGAGTCTATCTTTTGCCAGATTAGATTATTAACACTAATGGGGTTGCAATGAGAGTTAAAGGCCTTACCCTGTCCCATTAACAGACTCATATGTAACCCATTAAGGGAAGCTTGATTAGGGGAGGCTTGTTTTGTAGGAAGGCCCACATCTTTTGATACCTCCCTCTAAGGAAGTTCCTGAAAAGGTCTTAGCTAAAAAGGTCAAGGTCTGCCATTGCACTCTGGGCCATCTCCAGCCATCCTGATGAATATCTGGTCACTGGACCCAGATGGCTCAGGAGGAGAAGTGAGGCTGGTGACCTGCACAGCCCTCCCTCACTCAAAACAAAGTCAAGTGCAAGTCATGTCGTCATTTCTCATGGTACTCTTCAAAAATGAGGGATGAACACAATTGACTGACTAAGAGTAATGTAACTGAAAGAATAACAAAAATGAAGGGATCCTAACTGAATTCTCTGAAAATATTGCAGCTAAACCTGATTCCACAGAGACAGGAGCAGGCACCTCAACACCTCCATTATGTACCTGGGATATAATGGGTATGGAGTCCTGCACATAATTTGAAACTATTTTGGTATATTGGTGAATTGCTCATTCTTTCTCTTGTTTATCCTTAGTTACAAGAGTTGCATCTTCAGGATGAGAGAGAAAGATACACATCAGGAAACATACGTAACATAAAAGATTGTTTAAATCATTTATCATTTTTATCTAATTTTAATAATGGAAGTAATGACTAGTACCTCATTACATTATATAATAATTATTTTATATGACTATTGTTATGAAAGGAAAGTTAATTAAGGAAGAATGTAATGCCAAAAGAGTGAAAAAAGACAAAGTTTTTCTGAATAATTTAATGGAAAGGGTCTGAAAACTATAGGACCAGTTTCTTGCAACATTCTGGCATGTATCTTCTTCCTCCATGGAAAACAATATTTACTAATATCTTTTGTTTTCACATCATCTTTGTTTTTCAAATATATTCCTACCTCTCTTCCCTTGCCTTCTACCACCCATTATTTGACAAAAAAGAAAAAATGAAAAAGACAAAAATTAAAAAAAAAATCACCAAATCCAGTGAAGACATGAAGCAAGTTTGGCAGTATATGAAATATTTCACTTCCAAGGACCTCCAACGCAGTAAATAAAGGAAAGTATCACAAGCTTTCTCAAATCATCAGGCTCAAAATTAGACATAATAATTGCACAGTGTTTCATTTCATTTTAGGGTTCTTTCTGCTGGTAATTTTGTATGTTCTGTTCCTTGCTTCTCTTATTTTACTTTAGATCACAGCCCATTCTCTTTTGCATTCAACATTTCTTGCAGCAGAGTAATATTCTATACACATCCATGTGCCACATTCTGCTTAGACATTCCTCAATTGGTAGACATCAACTTTGTTTCCTTTTCTTTGTTACCAATAGAAGTGTTGACATGGGTATTTTGGTTTTTATCTGATCTTATAGCTTGAATATCTTTGGGTTTATTCCTAGCAATTAGATATCTTGGTCAAAACATCTGTATTTTTGCCCATTGGAATTTATTCATGAATTAAATTAATGTCCTTAAAACTAATTTCTGTGATTTTATTTTAATAATGGGTGTTTTGCTTTTGGGATAACTAGCTCCTTTATCTTTCCTCCATTACTTTGGGTTACAAAGTAATCTTACTGGGGGAAGGAGCCAAAATGGTGGAATATAGGCTGGGAATCCCCTCCAAACGACTTGAAAATAATGATTCAATTCATATTTTGGATCAGGAGAACCAACCTAAGTTTAAAGACAAACATTTTTCCAGTCTTAGATGACTTAGAAGGCCCAAAGGAGAGATCTGAAACACATGGGAAGACCTAGAATAAGCAGATGTACCAGTGTTTGGCCTTGTAGAGAGCTTCAGCAGTATCAGTAGCAGCAGCTTTAATATTTCTCAGTCCAGAGAGGGTGAGGGAGTTGGAAAGATGTTACAGGGGACCCTTGCTGGCACTAGGTGCAACTGGTGCTGATTGGCAACTCCATTTGCCAATCAAGTAGTAGGCAATGAACAATAACAATCAATTCTGAGTTTCTGTTCCTGCATGGAGAGGAGCACTTGTGATCGATCACAAGGAAGAAGAGTCTCTGGCAACATTTCTAAGGAGACAGAAACTCTACTGCAAGTGGCTTCAGTGAAACAAAGACCATTCCTGTGTAAAGATCAAAGTACAAATCTACCAGAAAAACACTACCTTGGAAGGACCAAAATTTGCAGATCCTCAGAATTAATTCATAAAACAGCAGTACAAAAAGCTTTAAACTTGTCACAATGCTTCCACATCTCCAGATGAGGAGAGCCCAATTTTAACATAAAGTTTAAAGTGAAAAATAGTGTGGTAAAAGAGCAACCAATACTAAAAGAACTTGACCATAAAAAGTGGTCAGGAAATGCTGGGGTTGGAAGCTCAATTCCATGTGGACAGTCTCAGGCGGGTAAAGGTGGGAACTTCTAAATCTTAGAGTTCTCACGAGGCCCCCCAGGAAATGACTGGGAATCGAGGTGAACCGAGCTATCTCGTGTATTTCCGCCTCTTCCCGTGAGATACGTGATGGGAGGAGCATCCCCGCTCTCGAGGCTGTCCCGGATCTGGGCACACCTAGTTACCTAACAGGCTCGGTATTGACGTGTAAACTACGTGACGGGAGAGCTTAAGTAGGGTCAGGAAAGCCTGAAAGTTCTCTTGGGTGGAGGGGCCACGAGTGTGGACAGAAGGCTTCCCTTTCCTCTTTCCTTTCTTCTCTTCCCTCCCCCTCTCTCCCCATTTACACTTCTACTTCCAATCTCTTATTGTAAGATCTTTGCCTCCTTGGGAGATTCTTCGCTCCCTCCTAAGGAAGAATTCCCCCTGCACTTGTAACCAGAACCCTGAATAAAGCTCAACCCTTGTTCGACTCTGATAGGTCTCTTCTCTCATACGAGTATCCGGTTTGGCCAGCCGAAGACCTCCGATAGAGGTAAGGTAAGACTCGGGTAGCCCACAGGCCTCTAGGCCTGGCAAGGAAAAACCAAGTGGCAGGAAAAACCAAGACATAAAATTAAGAAGATAGCAATTTAAAAACAGCTATAAGCAAAAACTCAAAGAAAGATGCTAATTGGATAGGAAGAATTCCTGAAGAACTAAAGTGACAAGCGGTAGAGGAAAAATTGAGAAAAAATGTGAAAGCAATGCAAGAAAATAATAAAAAATGGAAGCAACAGCTTGGAAAAGAGGCACAAAAATTCGTGAAGAAAATATCACCTTACAAAACAGAATTTGCCTAGTGGTAAAAAAAATACAGCACAAACATTCACTGAAGAAAATTATTCCTATAAAAGTAAAATAGGTCAAAGGGAAAAAGTGTGAAAATTCACTGAAGGGAAGAACTCCTTAAAAAGCAGAATTGGGCAAGTGAAACTAATGAAACTAAAACAAATACAAAGGAAAGGGGAAAATGTGATCTATTTCATAAGAAAAACAACTGATCTGGAATATAAATTGTGGAGAGATGACTTAAGAATTATTAGACTACCTGAAAGCCATTATTAAAAAAAAGAAGCCAAGTTATCATATTTCAAGTAATCATAAAGGAAAACTGCCTGGATATCAAAGAACCAGAGAGTAAAATAGAAACTGGAAAAAAATCCACTACTGAAGGAGATCTCAAAATAAAAACTCCCAAGAATGTTATAGCCAAGGGGGCAGAACCAAGATAGCAGAGTAGAAGGAAGGACCTGACCTTTGCTCTACCCTCAAAGCCCATAAAATACCAGTAAAAAATGACTCTAAACAAATTCTAGAGCAGCAGAAGCCATAAAATGACAGAGTGAAAGAGATTTCCAGCCCAAGACAGCCTGGAAGGCTGACAGGAAAGGTCTATAGCACCAGGGTCAGAGCAGAGTGCAGTGAAGCACAGCCCAGCCTTGGCTGCATGGCATGGCAGAAGCACAAATGGAGCAGACTGGGGCAAAGAATCCCAGGCAGCAGCTGCAGTTCAGAGATTTCTCACCCTACAAACATGAAAGACAGTTTCAAAGATCAGTGAGAAAGTCCTTTCACTTGGATGAGAGGGTAGTAGGGTACTCCTCTAGCCCTGGAGTGAGGTGGCAGCAGGTTGATTTTTGAACCCTCAGCCTAAAGACCCTGGGAATTTAGCAGCTGATCTGGTCTCCCTCTGAGTGGCCACTCAGGGCTGAGGAGGAGAGCTGGCTGGTGGAGCTGGTGGAAGCTCTGGAGAGGGAATCATACTTGCAGATCCTGGGCAGAAAAGTTTGTGGTGGCTCCCAGACCAGAAAACAGGCCAAGAAAGTAGTTAACTCCTCTCCCTTGATTGTGCCACCTTGGAGAAACTAAGAATTTACAGGTCTGGAGAGTATACCCTCCACTTGACAAAGGACTCAAAAGTCAAGTAACTGGCTGAGAAAAGGCCCAAAAAAGGGAAAAAAAATAAGCCTATAGAAGATTACTTTCTTGGTGAACAGGTATTTTCCTCCATCTTTTTGGATGAAGAAGAACAAAACATATCACTAGAGGAAGATATCAAAGTCAAGGCTTCTTCATCCAAACCTCCAAAATAAATTTGCAATGGTCTCAGGTCATGGAAGAACTCAGAAAAGATTTTGAAAATCAAGTAAGAGAGGTGGAGGAAAAATTGGGAAGAGAATGGAGAGAGATGCAAGAAAATCATGAAAAGTGAGCCAACAGCTTGCCAAAGGAGACCCAAAAAACGCTGAAGAAAATAATACTTTTAAAAATAAACTAACCCAAATGAGAAAAGAGGGTCAAAAAGCCAATGAGGAGAAAAAATGCTTTAAAAAGCAGAATTAGCCAAATGGAAAAGGAGATTCAAAAGCTCACTGAAGAGAATAGTTCTTTAAAAATTAGAATGGAACAGATGAAGGCTAATGACTTTATGAGAAACCAAGAAATCACAAAACAAAACCAAAAGAATGAAAAAATAGAAGACATTGTGAAATATCTCATTGAAAAAAAAACTGACCTGGAAAATAGATCCAGGAGAGACAATTAAAAATTATAGGGCTACCTGAAAGTCATGATCAAAAAAAGAGCCTAGACATCATCTTTCGTGAAATTATCAAGGAAAACTGCCCTGATATTCTAGAACCATAGGGCAAAATGAATATTGAAAAACTTCACTGATCACCTCCTGAAAGAGATCCTAATAGGAAAACTCCCAGGAATATTGTAGAAAATATTGCAAGCAGCCAGAAAGAAGAAATTTAATTATTGTGGAAATACAATCAGGATCACACAAGATCTAGCAGCTTCTACATTAAGGAATCAAAGGGCTTGGAATATGATATTCCAGAAGTCAAAGAAACTAGGATTAAAACCAAGAATTACCTACCTAGCAAATCTGAGTATAATACTTCAAGGAAAAAATGGTCATTCAATGAACTGGAGGACTTTCAAGCATTCTTGATGAAAAGCCCAGAGCTGAATAGAAAATCTAACTTTCAAACACAAGAATCAAGAGAAGCATGAAAAAGCAAACAGGAAAGAGAAATCATAAGGGACTTAGTAAGTTGAACTGTTTACATTCCTACATGGAAAGATAATATTTGTCACTCTGGAGGCTTTTCTGAGTTTATGGGTAGTTGGAGGGGTTATATATATATATATATATATGTAGACAGAGGGTACAGGAGGAGTTGAATAAGAATGGATGATATCTAAAAAATAAAAATGAAATTAAGAGGTGAGAGAGGAATATATTGGGAGGAAAAAAGAAGAAATGGAATGGGGCAAATTATCTCTCATAAAAGAGGCAAGAAAAAGTTTTTTTCAATGGAGGGGGAAAAGGGAGAGGTGAGAGGAAAAAATGAAGCTTCTTCTCATCACATTTGGCTTAAGGAGGGAATAACATGCACACTCAGTTTGGTATGAAAATCTATCTTACACTACAGGAAAGCAGGGAAGAAGGAGATAAGTGAGGTCCAGCGGGGATGATAGAAGGGAGGGGAAAAGGGAGGAAGGAATAATTAGAAGTAAATTAGAGGGACAAGGTCAAAGGAGGGAATAGAATAAATGGGTGACAGGATAGGATGGAGGTAAAGATAGTTAGTCTTTCACAACATGATTATTATAGAAGTCTTTTGCATAACTACACATGATATAGCCTATATTGAATTGCATACCTTCACAGTGGGGATGTGTGAGGAGGGTGGAATGGAGAGAAGTTGGAACTCAAAGCTTTAGGAATGAATGTTGAGAACTATTGTTTCTTGCAACTGGGAAATAAGAAATACAGGTAATGGGGTATAGAAATCTCTCTTATCCTACAATAAAATAGAAAAAATGGACATAAGAAAAGGAGGGGTGTGATAGAAGGGAGAGCAGATTGGGGAAATGGGTATTCAGAATGCACAGTGTCTTGGAGTGGGGGAGGGGAGAGGTGGGGAGACAATTTGGAACTCAAAATCTTGTGGAAATGAATGTTGAAAACTAAAATAAACAAATTAAAAAGAACAAAAAAGAATATTATAGCCAAATTACAGAAATTCAGGTCAAGGAGAAAATACTGCAATCTGCCATTAAATATCATGGACTCATAGTCCAGACCAAACAAAATCTGGCACCTTTCACATTAAAGGACTAGAGGACTTTGAATATGATATTCTGGAGTGCAAAGGAACTAGAATTACAAAGAAAGAATCATCTACGTACCAAAACTGAGTACAATCTTTGTATTAGGGAAGGGTGAAAGTGAGTGGATATTTAATGAAACACAGGACTTCCAAGCATTCCTGAGGAAAAGACCAGAGCTGACTGGAAAATTTGATATTCAGATAGAAGTTTCAAGATAAGCATAAGAGGGTAAACATGAAAGCTTGATTTACTGTCAGAGATTCAATGGTGTTAAAAGGTTTACATTTCTATATGGGAAGGTGAAACATGCAAGTCATAAGCACTTTATCATTATTAGGACAGTTAGACAGACTCTGCATAGACAGAGGACACAAGCATGACTCATTTAAAATGATATGGTCCCCAACAAAAGAATCTTAGGTCTCCATCATGTGTTAACTGAGGATTATGACTGTTAAAATGACCAATTTAATTGTGTCAGACAAATTCTCATCCAGGGATGAGAAAGAGGGATTCACTGGAAAAAGAAGAAAGGGAGAGGTAGAATGGGGCAAATTTTCTCATGTAAAAGAAACACGAAAGAAAAAGCTTTTATAGTGAAACAGAAAATGAGAGGGGTGGGTGGAAAGCAGTACTTGAACCTAATTCTCATTGGAAATAGTTTAAAAAGGGAATAATATATATGTATATACTCAGTTGGGTTTAGAAATCTACCTTCCTAGACAGGGATATAGGAAGCAAAGGGAATTAGAGATACGAAAAAGAAATAATAAGGGGGAGAGAAGATCGTGGGAGTCAGTGGTCAGAAGCAAAACAGATTGTTGAGGAGGAACAGGAGAGAGAGAGAGAGAGAAAGAGAGAGAGAGAGAGAGAGAGAGAGAGAGCAAGAGAGAGAGAGAGAGAGAGAGAGGCAGGCAGAGACGGAGAGACAGAGAAAGAGACTGAGAGAGATGAAACTGCAATGGAGGGAAATGCAAATTAATGACAATAACTGTGAAAGAGAATGAGATGAGCTAACCCATAGAACAGATAGCAGAATGAATTGGAAATCACAGTCCCACAGTATGTTGTAGACAAAAGATACACCTGGGTCAGAAAGACTCATATAGAGTTGACATGAAGAGCTGGCACAGTCTATTTTGCTTTATCTGAAGTAAAGAGAGCAAGGGTAACAATAATGATCTCAGACAAAGCAAAAGCAAAAAAAGTACACCTAATTGTAAGAGATAAATTGAGAAACTAGTTTTTTCTAAAGGTACTATGGGCTATGAAGTAATATAAAAAATTATAGGAATTTTATCTAACAAAGGCTTATTTTCTCAAACATAGAGAGAATTAAATCAAATTTATAGACATAAGAGCCATTCCCTAACTGATAAATGGTCAAGTGATAAGAACAGGCAGTTTCAGAACAAGAAATTAAACATATCTATAGTAATGTGAAAAATGCTCTATATCACTACTGACTAAAGAAATGCAAATTAAAATATTCTGAGTTGCTACCTCACTATTATCAGAAATTAAAAAAAGAACATGTTGGAGAGGATGAGAGAAAATGGGTACAGTAATAAATTGTTGATAGAATAGTGAACTGGTCCAATCATTCTGGAGAACAATCTAAAAGTATTCCCAAAGGGTAATAAAACTGTGTGTACCATTTGATCCATCAATTCCACTACAAGTTGGATATCCAAAAGAAATCAGGGAAAAAGGATCTATTTTATTTAAACAATAGTTAGGTAGCAACTCTTTTTCTGATGGCAAAGAATTTGAAATCAAGGTGATACTCATCAACTGGGGAATGGCTGAATAAGCTATGGCATACGATTTTGATGGACTTCTGAGGTAATATAAGAAAAGATGAGGGAGGGTGGTTTTAAAAAAAATTACAAGACTTAAATGAACTGATGCAAAGTGAAGTGAAAGGAACTGGGAGATCATCGTGCATCGTTACAGCATGTTGTAATAATGATCAGTTGTGAAAGACTTGGCTACTCTGGTCAATACGGAGATCCAATACAGTTACAAAGTACTCATGATGAAAAAAAGGCTATCCACTTCAAGAAGGAGAACTGATGAACTCTGAGTGCAAACTGAAGTATAATTTTCTCACTTTGTTTTGCTCTTTCTTGCAATATGGCTAATATGGAAATACATTTTAGTTGACTTCACACATATTATTGATATATTGTTTGCCTTTTCAGTGGGTTAGAGGTGAGGTGGAAGGTGGGACTCAAAAAGGAAAATAATGTTATGAATTTTAAAATGTATATCATTTTTGGAAAGAAATCTTACTGATCACATTGCATGCCTCTTTTTTTTCTCCTGTCACTATACTTAAAATATTTTATCTCCATTTTTGGAATTTTGGAATTTGTTCATAATGTCCCCTGGTGTTTGTATTTCAGATTTCTCTATGCTGAGGTTGTATCGCTCAAATCTCTATTAGGAAAAGGACAGAGAATAAGCCTTTATTAAGTGCCCATGATGTGCCAGGCACTCTGCTGAGTACTTTACAAATACTGCCTCATTTAATCCCCACAGCAGACCTGAGGAGGAGATGTTGTCATTATCTCTGTTGAGCTGAAGGAAAGTGAAGAACACAGGGGTAACTTGCTCAGGGTCACCCCGCTAGTGTCTGAGGCTGTCTTCCTCCCATAAGGCTCAGTGCTCGCTCTATCCACTGTAGCCACTAGCCACTTCCAGGAGAGGATTATTTTTTCTCTTGTAGGTCTTCCAATGTGCTGCCTGGTTGTTGCCGCTGCTTATGGCATGCCTTTAATAATCCCCATTAAACCAAGGTTTGAAGATTGTGCCATATTTTCCAACTCATATACTTTGTCTTCATTCATTAGTTGATTTTTAAAGGCGATAACATTCTCAGCGTGCTCTTCATTTCATCTTAGTTACCTGTTAATCTTTCTTTGCTCACCTTTATTTGTTTGGCTGTTTACTATTTCCATTGGTACTACCATTCTTAAGATATTTTAAATTTTCATTGTCTGACTATATTTTATCTGAAAAATCAATTGAATTTCATTTAGTTCATTTTATTACTTTATTGTCCAAATTATTTTAATTCTGTTTTTTCAGTCACTTCTACTAAATCATCAATTTGTATTTTTGTAAAACATTTTGCACACTAGTTCTTTTATATAATAATGTGTGTGTGTAATTTTCTGTCACTCTGTTTAGAAGGGTCAATAACTGAATGAGTGGATGTCCCAAAGTTGAACTTTGGAAGCTCCCACCACAGTAGTGGAGGACGTGTACTGTGGGCAACCACCTCAACTCTCTTAGAGGAATGGAGATAGGAGATGATAATACTGTGGAACTTAAGGTTATAATAGGGATGAAGGAAACTGTTAGCTTACATATGATCCTCTCCTGGAGGACTGAGCTAGAAAGGTAAATGGCAGCGTTAGGTCTTCATTATTTTATATCTGGAGATGAGATGAGGAAAAAGTGACCAGATGGCATCCACAGAAGTCTCCACAGGGTCCTGTTCCATAGAATTGACTAATGGTAAAGTTTTGTAGAGGGAATATTATGCCAGTGACTTTTAGAAACCAGGAGATCTGTATTTGGTTGCCTGGAAAGGCAGTTTCTGGGATTTACGGCAGGAATCCTGAAGCTCATCAGTTGCCTCAACTCTGCCTGGAAATGTGAGGTCTTGGTATAGTTATAGGAAATTCAATGAACAGGCAGGGTCTATGTCTAATATTATGAAATTTGGATATTTATAGTTAGAATTTCATTACTGTCAGTTTGTTCAGGTTTCATTCCTTTTTCTTTTCATTTTTCTTTTCATTCATTCCCTTTTCTTATCTAGAGGTCCTCAAATAGAATGACTAGGTTTTATTTATTTATTTTTCTTTTGTTCACACTATAAAATAAATACCTATTCATCTAAGAAGCAGTCGTTGGGCGGTGAGGTAGCTGCTTGTTTTAGGAGACTTTTTTCTTTGTTATTTCTTAATTTAAAAGGACTACTTTGTTGTTAGTTTCTCAAGAATCCCCTTCAATTCTGAATACACATCTCTCACCCAGAGTGTCATGATTCCTTTTAACACAATAAAATGGCAGGACTGAGGTGGAGGAAGGGTTCACTAAAACAACACACCTAGCAGGTGTGACAGCACATGTAGTGTTTTATAACAATTCTCACCCATATCTATCAGGACTACTCAAGTCTCCATCATTATTTCAGGACCAAGATTAGCCATGACAATTAAATCCCGTTCCGTTTTCTTTGTGATTGCATTGACAATGCTATATCCATTATGCTGAATGAGACTTTTTGTTTTGACAGAGTCGGTGTGGTCCTTTGTTCTGTTTAATATAAATATTTGTCACAAGAGTTTTGTTTCATTTTTCTTTTTCTCCCAGGGTGGAGGTGAAAACAAATGGAATTTGTTATTTTTTAATAAGATAAAAATTAAAGACATTCTCAAGCAAGAAAGCCATCTTCATGGAAAATCTTTCCTTGTTGCTGGAGCTTCCAAGTTTCAAGTCTTTGGTGCTCACCCAGCTCACTTTTGTGTTGCAGAATTATGTTCAGCCTTCCAAGCTCAGCTCAGTCATGACCTCCCTTGTGAGGACTCTTAGCGCCCCCAGCTTAGTGTCCTCTCCATGTTAAGTTTCCCAGAGTGGACTGATGGGATCTCCCTTCCATCCACTACTGGGATTATGGTCTACCTTGTATTCACTCCCCCATCTGAGTAAATATTGTAGACCTCATAACCCCATTAAAGCTTAGCCGTTTTGAGATTAGGGAATATTTCTTTTTAATCACTTGTCTCTTGAGTTAGAGTTTCTTACACATGATAAGGATAGGATCCTATGCTTAAGGCCTTGGGTCTCCTGAGCTGATGATTCCTTCTCAATCCTGCTGTCTTTCTTCTACTCTGTATATATCTTTATTTGTTGTCTTTCCCATTTGAATATAAGATCCTTCCCAGGCAAGGCCTGAAGCATAGTACCTGGAACATAGTAGGTGTTTATGACATGTCTCTTGACCAACTGACCCAGAAATTAACTTGTTCTAGACCCTATTTTTGTAAATGAGGGAAGTGAAACCCAGAGAAATTAAGCTCTGAGACTTGCCTATGGGCATATAGCTAGAAAGTAGTGGAGTTGGTTTTCAAACCTGGTCCTCTGATTTTTAAATCAGGTCTGCTTTTCACTTAGCCATGTTACATTTAATGAATATTTATAGAACCTAATTGACTAGTCCTTGGACTATGCACACGGGTCATAGCGAAAATTTTTAGCAGGGAACTGAGAACACACTGTTCATGTTCTAATAGCTGGGCCTTTTTTGGTCAGTCCATTACATGAAGAAGAAAGAAGAAAGAAGAAGAAGGAGGAAGAGGAGGAGGAGGAGGAGACAATGCAAGAAATTTCGCTTCTCTTTGGTGCCATTAAGAAGTTTCCATTGTACTGATCCAATGTGTGCATGAATCCGTATATGTAAGATTGAGGGGACTTACAAGTCTGTCTATCAATGAAGGTCAGTAAGTCTCCTGTGATTAGAGCCGTGGACAGCTTCCCAGGTCCCCGAAGAGTTCAGTGAGTTGCCCAAACAGAACTGCAGAAAACAGAAACCTTCTGTCTGCTGTTGCCAACATTCTATCCCTGGCCTGCTGTGGAAAGCAAGCAGAAAACATAATGAAACAACACAAAACAAAACAAAGAACAATACGTAAGACTGGGTCTGGGCAAGCATTGCCTGTCCTCATAAGAGCTGATTCTCTAGCCACTATTATTACTGGACAATGAACATCCACTGTGCCTCCAGGGAGCTTTTACCTTGGGTCTCAATAGTCCAGGATTACTCTGATCCAGGAGTATCCAAATTTCAGGAGTATCCAAATAAAGTACTCTTGAGAAGAAATTATTTTCTCACCATGTGTCAAGGAGATAACAGCTTTTAGCTGTCCTCAACATTAGGAAATGCTGTAGAGATGTCAAGGAGAGGGCCTGAGTAAAGACGACTGGATTTTATCTTTAAGAGGTTGCAATGACCTTGGAGAGGAGGTTCAGGTGAATCCTAAGGTCAGAAAACAGATTCTAGATGAGTTAGGGCACCGAAGAAATGAAAGCATTGAGTGTAAAAGACTTTTTTCTTCCTCCCTTCCTTCCTCCCTCTCTCCCTCCTTTCCATCTTTCCTTCTTCCCTCCCTCCTTCTTTCCTTCCTTCTTTCCTTCTCTCCTAGATTTTGGCCATGAAAAAGAGAAGAGATAGGAGGCAATGCACTGACATCATACTAAGGACAAAACAGTTGCGAGTATGCGTGTGTGTGTGTGTGTGCGCGCACTAAGGACTAGGCCATCTTTGTAGAGGGCAGAAAAGAAGTCAGTAAATATGGAGAAATCAAACATTTGGGGGTAGAAGTGATGGATAAAAAGGTGGAAAATGTGAGAGGAAACTGAAAGAGAAAAAATGTAATAGTATTTTATTTTTTCCAATCTCATGTAAAGACAATTTTGACATTATTTTTAATTTTGAGTTCTTAGTTTTCTCCCTCTCCCCCTCACCTCCTTCACTCCCTGAGATAGTAAGCAATTTAATATGTTATATACATGCAATGATGTAAAACACATTTTGTTATTAGTCATGTTATGAAAGAAGAAACAGAATAAAAGAAAACCAAAAATAGAGTAAACGTAATGTGTTTTGATTTGAATTCAGACCCTATCCGTTCTTCCTCTGGATGCAGAGAGCATTTTTCATCATGAGTCCTTTGGGATGACCTTGGGTCATTGTATCACTGAAAATAGTTGTCATTCATAGTCAGTCATCGTATAACGCTGCTCTTACTGTGTACAGTGTTTTCTGCTTCTGCTCACCTCACTTTGCATTAATTCACGTACATTTTACCAAGTTTTTCTGTAATATGTCTGTTTGTCATTTCTTATAGCAAAATGGTATTCCATCACCATCATATACGACAACTTGTTCAGTCATTCCCCAGTTGATGGGCATCCCCTCAGTTTTTAATTCTTTGTCACCACAAAAAGAGCTGTCATAACATCTTTCCACAACTAGGTCCTTTTCCCATTTTTTTTTCTCTTTGGGATACAAACTTAGTTGTGATTTTGCTGGATCAAACGGTATGCACACTTTGATTGCTTTTTGGACATAGTTCCAAGTTGCTCTCTCGAATGGTTAGATTGGTTCACTACTCCATTAACAATGTATTAGTGTACCAATTTTCCAATCTCCCCTCAAACATTTATCATTTTTCTTTTCTATTGTATTTGCCAGTCTAATAGGTATGAAGCAATACAGGATAAAGTGAGGGAATGAGATCAAGGGTCTTTGCTAAGAAGCTGATGGAGCACTGGAGAAGTGAAGTAAGGGAAGGAGATAATTGACTTCAAGTTTTTGAACGTCTGTGTCCTATAAGGGGGCTATGTGTGTGTGTGTGTGAGTGTGTGTGTGTGTTTCTGTTTGTTTCCAGTGCATGGGACAGAAGTGGCAAAGGGAGCAATTGAAGAGTTTAGGAAAACTGCTGTTAACTTCACCTATTGCGAATTATATTTTATGGCTTTGGGAGCTAGTTAGATCCTAGTCAGTGGACGACTTCAAGGAAAAAGTTGGGCAGCCACTTGCTGTGTATGTTAAAATGAAGAGAATTCATGATGGTTTCTGAGATCCTTCCATCCCTGAAATTTTGTGTGATTGTGAGGCTGTGGGACTCTACCAAGTAGTTTATATGGTACCATACATAGTTGCTTAATAAACACTCCTTCAGCTGATGAAACTATATTGTCCTTAATGTCTCAGATTAAAATTGAAATTACTGTTTTGGAATGTGGTAATGAAATAAGCCATCTCTGCCCCTCAGGAAGCAGGCAGTACTTGGGTGTTTGGGTTAATATTTACCACTTCAATTTAATGATCCTTAGCCACATTCCATAATCCTCCCATATGCACAAGGCAGAGGACTTGTGTTATCCCCATCATATTTCTGCTTCCTTACCTGGCTGACCGCCCACCAAGGGGAGAGCTGAAGAGTGATTTACAGCCTTCAGATATCTTCAAACCTCCAGCCTTCTGCCTTGGCAGTGGAAAGACGTTGAAGGTTTCCTTTGCAGAGATGGGTGGAAAGGAACAAGTTTGAGCCCAAGATTTACAAGCTGTGACGTCAATGGAAATCCAGGGCCCCTGAAGGGAGAACTCAGACCACAGCCCCAAAGGCCATCCGCTGCCAGGTTCAATGTTCGCTTAATGTCTTGAGCACTCCGGATGGAATTATTTAGGTGAGGTTTTCTCTCTGCACTTGAGTAAATGTTTGTTGTTGGGGTTTTCTCCATAGAGAAAGACAAAAACCCATCTGCTCCACAGCCGAATATGTTATAAACATTGTGTGCTTTTGACTCCTGTGCGGAGCCGACTCAGCAGCCTTCCCCTAACGTGAATCTCTGCTTTCCTTAACTTCTTAATATATTGATATACATGAAATTTTAAACTCATTCAGACTTTAGGAAACTCTAATTTCTTCAGTGGAGGTAAGATTTCCACAGATACATATAATAACATTTCTTTTTAATGTAGCTGTCATTAAATCTGCCTCCTATGTTCCAAGTGCTACAAAAGCTACAAAGGAAAAAAATGAAAGGTCCTTCTGTTATAGAGAAGCTTACATTCTCCTGAAGGGTACAACACTTAGACAAATGTATATTGCATTTACCAGGTTCTATTCTCTTCCATGAAGATGAAGACTGTTTCATTATTAGGCAAGTTCTCTTACTTAGGCAGTGTTAGCAGGGCTACTAAGGGCTTCTGGAATTGAATTTAAATGAATTAGATTAAATATAAGCTAATAACAGGTGATACTAGAACTAAACTTTGATTGAATAAGGATGTTTTGAGAGATAGAAGCTCTCAGAATCTAAGTTTCTCAAGATTAGAAAATGTTTTGTTCTTTGGATTCATGTTTCAAGTATCTAGAAAGTGCTTGGTCTAAAGCAGGTATTATGGATTGATGGAAGATGTAAAATGTTTCTGAGGCTGACAAATGATCACCTTATGGCCAATATGGTGATGTGAGGGAAGAGGCTGGACCTAAAAAGCATCTCTACATCCAGCCATTACTGAGCTTATGCCCACAGAACCAGTAGCTGAGTAGAAGCCATGAGAGCCTGACTACCACTGATACACTTATGAAAGGTCCGTGCATGGTCAAATCTTCACTTCAAAGAGAGTGTGTGTTGTGGGGTGGGGGGGGGGGGGTGCATATAACAGCAAGGACCCTGGCATATACTGGAGGGCCTGCTGCACAAGTTCTTACAATTGCTTTTCTAAATAGAAAGCAGTTTTTCAGGGGTCATAAAGAACTTTAATCAAACACACGTACCAACAGAGAAAATACACGTAAGGCCAACAGACAGGGCTTCCAACTGTCTGACCATAGGCAATACATGCATCCTTACCAGAGAGAGAAGCACAAATTTCTGGGTTTTCAAAGGTAGGGTCTTCCTTAGCAGCTTCCCAAAGGCTCATCTGGCCTAATCACAAACACACTCCCTAAGCAAAATCTCACCTCAGTATATATAGAGCTAGAAGGCATCCCAACCCACAAAGGTGTGAAAGCCTTCAAGCAAGCAAACCTCCCCTAACGAAGTTCCACCTGAGGCATATTATTGAATGGGGAGTATTTTTAACTCCCATTGGTGGGAGGCGATACTCTGAAAATTAACCAAGATGAAAGATCAATTCTAAAAAACAGAATTTAGTGTAAATGGCATTATTTCATAATTTTACTGTTTGAGAACAGAGGGACAGTTCAATACACAGAACCTCACACCAACTGACAGTTATGACTCACTATGTGTTGCAATCATGTCCCATTTCTTTGTGGCAGGCTTTCTCTCTGGATACTTCTATTAACAAGAATTTCTAGATGCCTTTGTGGACAGACTTTACTCCCAATCATACTCTCAAGTTTTCCTGTACAGGATCTGAAAATGCTCGTACTACTTCTTGACTTTGAACCAAAACAAATCTCTAGAGCTGAAAAATAACGTCGAGGTCATTGAGTCCAAAGCTTTCCTTTTCAAATGTAAGGATTTGAATGATAGGGCATGGAAGGGGTGAAAGAGTTTCCTGAAGGTTACCTAGGTTTCAAGTCAATGAGGGGATACGAATGTAGCTCCTCTGCCTCCAGATCCAATACTCTTCCCCTGGTTCCACACTGCCAGACTCTTAGCACTAGATTCTTCATAGTGATGTCCCTAAGCCATCACTGAATCCTGAGATGAATAAGGATGCTGATTCCCCATCTGGGAATCTGAGACATGAAACTTTGGGAACAAGATAAAAAATAAAAATAGTGATTAGAACAGTAACAACATGCATGTAACATCTAGTATGTGCCAGACATTGTGCTGAGTGCTTTAGAAATATTGATCTGATTGATCTTTACAACCAAACTAGGAGTTGGTGCCACCATTGTACCCATTTTATAGTTGAGGAACCTGAGGCAAATAGATGTTAAGTCACTTGCCAAAGGTCGCGCAGGCGATACAAGTCTTAGATCAGATCTAAAGTGAGGTCTTCCTGACTTCTGGCCCAGAGCTCTCTCTGCTATTTCTCTGTTCCCTTATGGGCTCTCCTCAATGTCTTCGCTACAGCAGCAAAGTAAGCAGTCCTTCCTTCGGAATCCAAAAGTACAACAAAATGATGGGGGGGAGGGGGATTTCCTCAAGGCAGCTTTTGCATTTTTGTTATTGTCACTAGAATACTCTAAAGCTTAAATTATAATGAGTCATGTTTTCACCTCGTTCAAAAGTAGTTGGGGGAGTTCAGGACCCCATGTAGTATAAATGAGGCATCTACATTTTCTCTTGCTTAGAAAGCCTACTTTGGTGATTTCTCCTTTCCATCAGCTTCTTCTTAGCCAGGGCTTTAGGACCAGAAGGAAATCCACCCTCTGCAAACTACCCTTCTCATCTGTTTTCAATGAAAGGAAATATTAGAGAGAAATAATTCTTCAATACTCTCAGGATCTATGTTTTTGTTGGTATGGGGACTCCTTCCACTCAGATGCATGCAGCTGGATGTTGCAAGTCCTTTACCCCTTAGTAGACAGTCTCTATGGATTTCTGCAACCCAAAAAAAGTTTCTGCTGGTTGCCAGTATTTGGGTGGAGTGTACTGATTGCTCTTAGGTGGGCTAATTCCCAAATACCAGATGTACAGTACAATATTGGGTCAATGTGAGAAATCATTTCAATTGGTAAAAAACTCACAAAGATTTTAAATTCTGCTCTAATGGCTTCTGGGAAATTAAAGGTTAATGAACAGTGGAGTAGGACATTAATTGAGAAAAATATACTTCATCCTTGGCTATTGGAACATTAATTTTATAGATAGTTTTAGTTTAGTTAACAATACTTAAAACTGGTTATTTTTCACTACATGGGCAGGGAGCATAGATTTAGGGCTAGAAGATGCCCAGAAGTCATCTCTGATCCAACATTTTCATTTTTCAATGGAGGAAAATAAGACCCTGAGAGATACAATAACATTGTAGTCATAGGTTATGAAGGAATCAGTAGGGATTAAATTCAGATCTTTTACCTCCAATTCCAGAGCTTGTTCTACTATACCTCCTAATCTTGATTGTATGAGACATGAGACTTACATACCAGAAGGATCCCAGACACTGAGAATTGTAAGAGATGAGAGTTTGAAGGAGATGAGATTCCAGGGCAGTCATGGATGGTTGGAAAGGTTTAAGGGCCAGGGTTCCTTTATAACTTGAGGGTCAGAGTTGAAGCTGTTTCAGTGGACATGAGGTCCCTAGCCTTCCTCTATATTTCCAGCACTCCATAAATACCATTTCAAACTGCTTCAGAAAAAAGATGAAGAAGCTGATGATCAATGAGAGTTTTGTGAGTCTGCAAGCCTCCATCACCTACTTATTGCACTCATGTCTACCTGCTCTCTCACTCTACTCAATAACTAACTCACTCTAATCCTTTCTTTTCTTCTTCAGGATATGCATGGATTATCTTCCTGTCATGCATGCTATTAACTAAGCAGCTATCTAGGTGTATAATTAGTATTTGGCCACATAAGGTTGGAAATAGTATTTTTGTGGATCCCTAAGCATTACTTAATTTTTAAAAATTAAGTTCATTGACTCCAATTATTATACATACATATACATACATACATTTGTGTATGTGTATGCAACTGATGTGAAGCAGTAGCCACATGGGCAAAAGTAAAGGAGGCTATGCAGCACCTTCATCAATAATTGCATGATTTATTTCTCAAGCAAGAAGGAATAATAGCAAATGACGATATTGATTTAGAATATAAACTAGTTTGTAAAATCTTATGGAGAAGGATGATTAAAGATTGTCAAAAGTATTGTCTCCTAATTCAGAGAAAAGAAGTGGAAGATGAAAACATTTTAAAGAAAATTTGGTGAGAGAATCAGCAAAACAAAGTCATTCTGAGAATGTCTAAGTGTCAAAATCAAAAGAGGAAAACGTGCAGAAGAATATGGAAAAGATCGGCAGATATGTACATATAGGTAAAAGCTAAAAGAAAGGAAGATTATAGAAGGAAGGAAATGAGTATTTATTAAGTGCCTACTATTTACCAGTTCCTTTTGATCCTCATAACATCCTGGGAGGTTGTTACTATCAAAATTCCCATTTTATAGTTGAAGCAGCTGAGGACCATAGAGGTTAAATTACTTGGCCAGAGTGGCACAGCTAGTATATGTCTGAGGGAAGAGTTGAACTGTCCTCTCAACTCCAGTCCAGACCTGGATCCCCTGCACCATCTAACTGCCTGAGATATAGGGTCTCTCTCACTCTCCTTCTCTCCCTCTCTCTACCTTACAAGTTATATTCACTATCATAAATGGTATAGTCACTGTACTTGGATTCTCCCAAGCAAATCATTTATGTGCTTATGGAGGAGGGAGAAACATCACTAAAGAAGAAAAAAGATGAGAAAAACAGCCAGATTGACCAAGTGTGCACAGAAGAGATTTACATTAAAGATGACAATTAGTAAACAAGAAATTGTTAAGCACTTACTATGTGCCAAGCACTAGGCAAAGCCCTTCAAATACAAAAAAAAAAAAAAAAAAAAAAGAGAGAGAGAGAGAGCACAGTCCCTATTCTTGAGAAGCTCCCAGTCTATTATAAGAGACAACAAGCAAACAATTATGTGGAAACAAGATGTGTGTGAGGTAAAATGGAACTGGTCTCAGAAAGAGGATGGAGGAGAAGAAGGTCAAGAGAAGGAGACCTGGGAGAAGATTTGACAGAGTGTGGGACATGAACTGAGACCTGAAGGTAGCAGAACAGAATAATGACAGAGTTGAGGAAATGATTTGCAAGAAACTGGAAGGTGGGCAATGAGACCAATGATGTGGAAAAATGACCCAACTCGTCAATATCAATGGAACATCAATGCAGATGGCTTTTTTCTACAGAGACAATAAATAATATTATTTTGTCTTTATGTCCAAATGGAATTCAGAACTATTACCATTGAACTTGAATCATTATACAAGGAGTCTGCATGGAGACAAAATATGTCACTCTCATTCTGTGTAAATGGTTAACTATGGTGTTTGTAAAGAGTCCAGGGGATGGGGAAGGTGGAAAGGACCAAAGGAACTTGTTTCCTGAGAGAACAAAATTTAAATCTTTCAAATAAAAATGAGGACATTTCTTGAGAAGTGCCTTTAATTAGTATCCTAAGTAAACCGAATGGTGAAACTCTTTCCAAAATTGAAAAAGACAGTAGTTGTATAGTTGTAGTAGTGAAGAAAAATCACTTGTTTATAGTTTTTCTCACAACTAATACATTTTTGATGCCTTTGGTTCAACACTGTTAATAAACAGGATAACCAGGAACAATAATAATCAGTAACATGTTATATATACATGCATACATATATATGTGTGAAAGAATGTCCATATATCTGTGATACACACATATACACACAAATGTGTATGCATATACATGACAATATATATGTATATGTTAAAGAGAAAGAGAGATGAGCCAATACTTATGGAATAAACAATATTTGTTCATTAAAATACCAATGATAATTAACATCTTAAAAGTTACTAATATCTAATTAATTATCAATAACTCATATTTATATAACACTTTAAGGTTTCCAAAGCACTTTACATATTTTATTATTTGACCATTAGAATATTAAATGCTGTTTACTGGATAAACTGGTGTGAAACTCAGTGCTAATAATGGAGAGATGCTGCAATTTTAGTCATTAACATGGAAGTATAAACATATGTCTCACAGCTTCCTTAGAACCCAAGATAAAAATGAATGAAGAAAATAAACTAGTAACAGAGCTATATAATGAACTCACCAATGGTATATGTGACTCTAGTCCATGATAAAATTTTGCTCATTAACAAAAAAAGAATCTCCCAAGAGAACAGCAATAACTATTGGACTAGATAACTATTTTCCCATCTGTATAAATTTTGCTATGATCACTCAAGGGCCCCCTTCAGGAGGGAATTAGCAGAAAACAGGCAAGGATTTGGGGTCTGTTGTTTTCACAAAGGATAGTCTACTGTAGATCACATATCTACAATCACAAACTTGAATGAAAGATGAAGAAAATGATACCACTGTGCTTTTTTTTGGTTTCTTTTCTTTAAAAATCATTTGATTGGGCATATTCTTTACCAACAATGTCTACCATCCATACATCAAAATCATAAAGGTTCCCTGAACTATGTGATGATATAGAAAACCACCTTGAAAATGACTTCCTGATCTTAAACCTTAAGAGCAGTATAAACGAGTGAGGCATGTGCAGGCCAAACATATCATTTTGGTGATTGAAGAGATGTAGCTCAGATCTGAGGCTGAAGAGGGATTCCAGATAGATTGTAAATTTCTACATATGTTCTCTTTGTGGACAGCAGGATTCTGGTTATATTAGACCTTCAAAAAGGATTTCTTAAACTGGAATCTTTACACCCCTGAGTTACCCATGGATGGTTTTTAGGGAAATCTGTGAACTTGAATGGGGAAAATACAGTTTTATTTTCATCCAAAATGAAATTTATAATTTGCTTCAACTATGAATAAAGACAGACGTAATTTGGAGAATATGTTTCTCCAGCCTGCCAAATGGGTCCATAATAAAAATAGGTGAAGAATTCCTGCCCGAAAGTATTGCAGAGTTTCTGTGTAATCATTAGAATGCTTGCTTTTCATCAAGTCCACATTTGCCTTTTTATACTTCTGTGCATTGTTTCTAGTTTTGCCCTCCAAGCACAAGGAGGACAAATCTAACATGTCCTTGACATGACAGGCTTTCAAATACTTACAGAAAAAAGCAAGCTTCTTCTTTAATTCTCTATGTCTCTGTGCTATCCATGAACAAGTTCCTTAAACTAGTTGTTACTTGATACAAATAGGAAGATTTGCCCTGTTTGCTTCTATGGAACAACAATGAACTTCTTAACCTCTTTCTTCAATAGTGGCACCCAGAACTGAGAAGGGAATCCAGTTCATTCAACTGTAGTATATACTTTGCATTGTTTTTTTACCCACCACCATCCTATTTTGGAAGAACAAGACCCTGTCCTAGGAGCAAATAAGCATCATGTCCTCACCCATGGGAAGGGTCAACAGTGGGGCCCTGTTCCTGTAACAAAACTACAGGAAGGCCCCACCTCTAAGGGAAACCGGCAGGGAGATCTCACCCCCTGGGCAGGTCCACAGGGAGGTCCCTCCCACAGTACCAGCCAGCAGGGAGGTGCTCCCCTTCAGTGTAAGCCAGCATTAAGGCCCTGAACCCCAACACATGGAAGTATGAGACAGTAAAGGGACAGAGTCCTACTCTTACATAAAGGTACAAAGTCACAAAATAGGTAGAAAAAATAAGAAAAAAATTAAATAATCTGACCATAGAAAGTTGCTATGGCACCAAGTGGGATCAAGGCACAGTCTCAGAAGAGGACAATAGCATCAAAACTGTTACTTAAGGAAGCATCAAAGAAAAATGCAAATTCGTCAGAGGCCCAAAAAAGAACTTCTGGAAGAGCACAAAACAGATTTCCAAAAGCAGTAACAGAAATAGAAGAAAAATTGGGAAAATAGATGAGAGTAATGCAAAAAAAAATCAGGAAAAAAGGAATCAAGGGCTTGGTAAAAGAAACACAAAAATAGAAAAACATATACAAAACTTCACCCCAGAAAACAGCTCCTTAAAAATTAGAATTGGTCAAATGGAAAAGAAGGTACAAAAATGCAGCAAAGATCTCCTTCAAAAGTATAACTGGTCAAACGAAGAAGGAGACACAAAAGCTCACTAACAAAAATAATTCCTTAAAAATTAAATTTGAGCAAGTGGAAGCTAATGATTCCATGAGATGTCAAGACATTATAAAATTAAATCAAAAGAAAGAAAGAAATATTATGATTTCATGAAATATCATTTTTAAAACATAGATGAGAGATTATCCAGGAGGGAACTTTTTTTCTTATCCAGATTTTCCTCAAAAACCTGAAGAATAATTAGGTTTAGGACTGAGAAAAAGTTATTGGTTTTAGCTATTAATATATTGTTGCTAACCTTGATGAGCAGTTACAGATGAATGATGAAACCAGAAAGTATGGGAAGCAGTTGAGAAGTGGGAGAAAAGGAAATAGAAATGAGTGCAGACACTTGTTTTTCTCTAGTAGGTTGGGTCTGAAAAGGAGTGGAGATCTCTCCAGAGGATGATAGGCTCATATGCACATTTATTGTTGGTTTCAGCTTAGTTTACTTTGCTTTATCTAGGAATGTTTGTAGATACCAGGAAAGTATCCAGTAAAAACAAACAAACAAACAAAAGCAAACATTGATCATGACAGAAAGACAGAGGGATAATTGAAAGGACATGATCCTTGAGATGAGACGGAAGTGGTTGAAGGGTAAAAGTAGAGGGGATAACCTTGGCAAGTGGATAGGATATGACTTTGCTAGGGGCTGGGGTTAAGAAGAGAAGAAGGAATCATGACAATTCTTGCCATCTATTTTCCTCTGTAAAATAATTGGTGGAATTCTTTGTTAAGGGGGAGAGTAGGTATAATATGGAAGGCTTGAAGACAGATAAGGTTTTGGACAGTCATTGCGGCTATGTTTAACAGAGGATCAGCTGGGAGAAAAAATAGTTAAAAAAAGATTTGCATATAGCATTAAAGATCCAGTTCAATAGATAATATGGATTTCTGGTGGGCTCGTTATGATTATATAACTTCTAGCTGTGTCTAGTGACCCAAAAGTGGGAGCAAAGATGATACATAGTAGAAGCAACCCAAGACTGGAGAATGACAGGATGAGAGGAAAGAGAATCTAAATGTACAGGAGTGTGAATGGTTAAAACTGGTTAACAATAAGGCCAATGCTGCTATGAGATGAGAGTCACGCCAGAGAAGCCATGATGCTCTGGGTTAGTTCCTAGAGTAGACAGCAAGACTGAAGAATACATTTAGCATTAATGAACAGAGGAAGATGGGTAATAGAATAGAAGGATTCTTTCACTGGTGCAGGTTTGACTTAGTGCAACTTGTACACCATAGGTAGAACATCTTTTAGAGTTGTTAGATTTGAAAAATGCTGATTTGGCACCACCTTGTTGATGAGTAATTTTGCACTTAGCCAGACTTATATGACAAAGACACAAGTCTGTTACTGGACCCTTACTTGAAGCCTTGGAATACACACAGAACCTTCTAAAGCCTGGGCTCTGATTTCGAGCAAAAGTCTGTCTTCATAATTAATGACCAATGTTGTTTCTTAAAGCAATATATTTGCATAAAATATGGAAAGATTTTTAACAAAAATATCAAATTTTAAAAATTTTGCTAGAACATGAGCAATAAACATTCTCTCTACCTCTCTCTCTCTCTCTCTCTCTCTCTCTCTCTCTCTCTCTCTCTCACACACACACACACACACACACACACACACCCTATTTATTTATCCATTGGTCTTTTTAGAATACTCATCACTGACTAAGCATACATATTTCTTATAAAAAGGGTTCTATCAGGATGAGGGAGTGATGGTCTGGTGGGCAGTGATAGATATGCCCTCTTCAAAAATCCATTCAGTCTTCTGATAGTCTTTCATTACTGTATGTTCCTTACATTTTGATAAATTGAACTTAGAGTTTCAATGGAATTAGCACTGTGTTTTGCTCCTGAGTCCATGGGAGTTTTATATGGACATAAACAAAGCGCTGTCTGATGATGGGTGCTGTCTCTACACAGTCTGCTACTCAATTAGGAGTTATTTGTAGAGGTTCAGAAGGTGAAAAAATATCTTAGTAAACAGTTTTTTGACTATTTAAAAAAATAATGCAAGTTAGCATTTCTGTTCTATAGTGTCATACTCATGCTATGGTGTTTTTCTTCCCCTCTCTTCTCAGGCATAAATCTCCTTTTGTTATTAAAACTAGTTTTCTTCTCTTTCACTCAGTTAATTTCTCCTGTTTTCCCTCCCTTTTCTACTCTTGACCTTTCCAAGGAATTTGAGCCTTTACAGATGGATACAATTGGGTTTTTCATGTCAGCTTTGGCCATACATGCAGTCCTCATTAACATCCGCTTCAAAGGGGGAGATGAATGCAAAGCCTTAATCCTTTCCTGAAGGGCCCAAGATATATGGCTGTTTACTCAAGACCATACAGAAAGCAGAAAAGAAATGCGACCCTTTCATTAACATTCCACGGACAAAGACAAATGAAGAAAACCTTAAAAAAGAGCAGATGAACGTAGTCTGTTGAAGACTGGCACAAATCGGTGCCAGTTGTTAATGACAAGTTACATTGGTGCAGATTGATACAGATTAGGGCAAATGGTTACACACTGAAGCAGCCAGTACAGTGGCACACGCATACGACAGGATCCATGTTGGCAGAGGCTGCTGCGGATGGGAGAGGATCGGTGGGGGTGGTTGTACATGGGTGGGCTGAGCTGAAATTTGAATTTCTGTGTATTCACTGGCTATAACTTTATTTTTCATGTATCTTCTCCATAGACATAGCAGCAATGCCGTGGCTACAGAAAGAAAATGAGAAGTCAAATAAATTCAGAAAAAAGTTAGGTAGATAGAGGACTAGAAATTGGATTTCTCCATTCCTCATCTTTACTAACTTGATAAACCTGACTCTAGGTCTGTATTCATATGACGTATACTATAGTATATCCTCCCACACACTCACATTGAATTCATATGCATCTTTTGAAGGCCAATTCAAATAGTTCCTCTTCTCTGAAGCCTTCCAGGAATAGCCCAGATAATAATGGCCATTCCCCTCTTTGGCCTCATATAAAACTAAGTTTATGCCTCTGTTATTACCTGCCACCACTCTACTGACTGCCTTGCTATTGGATTACTCTGTATCTTGGCTACAAACCTGGATCTGCAGCACCAGACAATATTCAAATGGCTCCTTCCCCAGTGCATCTTGCTGGGGTTCTAGGCCTATGTCCTGCTTCAGGGAAACCCAATTCCAGACCATCTCTAGTGACCTGACATCTTTTGAGAATGAGATGTTTTCTGTCCCCTGTGATTACCAAGGCCTTTTCAAGGGCAAGCAAGGCTAGTTTGCCTAACAGCCAGTCTCCTAAAACTGTACCAGCTCCTGCCTGTTCTGAACAGGGCTTCTAAGACCTCACATTACAAAGTTTCACCATCTGTCACCAAGTGGAATCTCAAAGGGAAGGCCCGTACATTCTCGTCTTAGGCATCCTTCAACAGACTCCTCTCTAACTGCTGATGATCTGCCTGAATCTTCAATGGCAGATACATTTGTATTGCCTTATACTTACCCAATTTCAGTGATTTTGGGTGTAGGGTGCATTCAGGGAGGACCAGTACTTTTGGGGTGATGGCTGCTGAGCCCTTTATGAGGATTTCTCTACCTTTGGTGTTCACCTGTTCCACCCAGCTCTCACCTATGGCTCCAAGAAGCTGCAGTATATGCAGTGGCCATAACCTAGTAAACCATTTCAGCAGACGGGCCAAACCAGGTTAAGGGTAAACAAGGGGTCTCAAACCCATTGCTGAGTTAGGAGGGTATCTACCCCAAGCATGTGAAGACTTCCTCTGGTGGAATGGGCAAATGAGAACAATTTGTTCCAACAACCATGAAGGCAGCTGAAGCAGGCGATGTGGAGCACTTAGAGCTTGGTTAGACACTGAAGATGCCAAAGTCATCCACTGCACCCTGAGCCATCACCAGTCACCTTGACTCTGTTCTGCCACTAGACTATGACAACTCTGGAGGAGAGAATGAGGCTGACAACTTCATGCAACTCTGCTTCACTTAAATCCAATTTACACATGAATCAAAATACATCACCCATACCATTTCACTATTATGTCTCAAAGTCCTGTGGCGACAGGCAAGTGATGAAGCAGTAGGTGTGGATACACTAGGAGCTGTAGTCACAACCCTGCACACAGGCAGCCCAGGCCATAAGGTTCTTTCTCACTAGAAGCAGCAGTGAGACTCGGCAGCCCCCTGGGTGTCTCAGTAGCCTTTAAAGGATTGCACTACTCATCTCCTGGTGTGACGAAGGGGACTAGAAAAGGCACCCTAAACACTGTCTGTTTACCCAACCCTGATTTGATTCCACCATAGGCAGGGAATCCCACTATGCAGTTAAAACACAAAAAATGTATAAAATGTACAAAAACAGCTGCAAAGATTATTCCACTCACAATCAGCACATGGAACATGTGCATACTTACAGACAACACAAAATCCAGTATACCTGAAAGACGAATTGCTGTTCTTACAAGAGAACTCAACAGTTATGGCATCCAAATACCAGCCCTGAGTGAAACAAGGTTGCAAATGCAGGACAGCTTACTGAAGTTGGAGCTGGATACACATTTTTCTGGAGCAGGTGCAGTGAAAGAGAGTGCTATGAAGCTGATGTGAGTTTTGCAATCAAAACTAATCTACCCAGCAAGCTGATATGCCTGCCAAAAAGTGAATGACAGGCTCATGACAATGCCACCATCATCTGTGCCTATTCTCCCATGATGATGAACCCTGATGAGGTCAAAGAAAAAATTTTATGAAGACCTAAAGACGCTTATCGTCAATGTGCCAAAAGAATATAAGCTTATAATTCTGGGTGACTTCAACACTAGAGTAGGCTCAGACTACCAGACTTGGCAGGGAGTCCTAGGGAGGAATGGAGTTGGAAACAGCAACAGCAATGGTCATTTACTGCTGAAGAATTGTGCATTGCATGACGTTCTTATAACCAGCACTGTTTTCCATTTACTTAAACACAATAAAACTTCATGGATGCACCCTCACAGCAAACATTGGCATCTAATAGACTATGTGACTGTAGAGAAGAGAAAGAGCAGATGTGGGACTGACAAAGGTAATGTGTGGTGCAGAGTGCTGGACTGATCATAGACTTATCCTTTCCAAGCTAAATATTCACATTCATCAAAAGCGTTGACCCCAAGGCAAAACGACTACCCAAAGAATTAATGTCAACAAATTAGAGCTCTTCTCTGAGCCTGAACAGTTTGTTGCTGACTTGGAGGGAAAGTTGAGCCAGCACACAGTTGGCAACAGCAGGGTAGAAAAGGAGTGGACAGCTTATAGAGATTTGGAGAATGGTACCACATTTGCTCATCTGGGTCAGAACAATTACAAACACCAAGACTAGTTTGATGAAAATGATGGGGAAATTCAGAAGCTGATAAACAAAAATGAGAACTCTGCAGGATATACCAGGAGGATTGTTCATCCACCTCTCAGAAGGCAGCTTTTAATTCCAACAAAAGCAAAGTACAAGCAAAGCTTAGAGAGATGCAGGATTCCTGGCTCAGGAAGAAGGAAGATGAAATTCAGTTTTGTGCTGATAGTAACAATCCAAAGCAGTTTGTGATTCCCTGAGAGCTATTTATGAACCAATAACCTGTGGTGCATCACAACTACTCAGTGCTGATGGAGCCACATTGATTAGTGATAAGGACATGGTCCTGGAGGGATGGGCTGAACACTTCCATAGTGTTCTCAACAGACCATCATCTGACTGTTTACCTCAGGTTGAAATCAATTCCTCCTTAGCTGAACTTCCAACTGAAGAAGAGCTTTTGAGGGCCATTAGGCTCTTTTCATGTGACAAAGCACCTGGTGCTGAGTCTATTCCAACTAAGATTTACAAGGTAGGGGGACTATTGTTCACACCATAGTTGACTGAAATTTTCCAAGTTATATGGCAAGAGGAAGTTATCCCCCAGGAGTTCAAGGATGCCTCCATTGTCCATCTCTATAAAGGCAAAAGGAATAGAATGTCCTGTGACAATCACAGAGTGGGTCTCTCTCTTAGTCATTGCTGGTAAAATTCTTGCTAGAATTCTGCTTAATAGGCTGATACTTCACCTGGAAGATGGTCATATACCTGAGAGCCATTGTGTCTTCAGAAAGGGCCAAGGAACAATCAATATGTTGTATGCTGCCCAACAACTCCAGGAGAAATGTCAGAAGCAGAACAGAGGTATGTATACAGCAATTGTAAATCTGACCAAGGCTTTTGGTTCTGTTAGCCATGAGGGCTTGTGGAAAATTATGTTAAAATTTGACTACCCAGAGAAGTTCATTAGCATTGTATGTCAATTCCATGATGGCATGTTTGCCCAGGTTCTGAATAGTGGACAATGCTCTCATGCCTTCCCAGTCACCAATGGAGTGAAACAGGATTGTGTGCCTGCTCCCATGATTTTTAGCATAATGTTTTCAGCCATGTTGTCAAACGCTTTCAATAAAGATGAACATGACATCAAGATTACTGATGGTAAGTTCTTCCATTTGAAAAGGCTACAAGCCAAGACCAAAGTGGAGGGAGTGTTGGTGCATGATTTTCTGTTTGCAGATAATTGTGCACTCCATGCAGCCTCTGAAGCTGAGATGCAACAAAGTATGGATCAATTCTCTGCTGTCTGTGCTAATTTTGGCCTAGTAATTAACACCAACGAAACATCAGCCACCACCACACCATCTATATGTGGAATCACTGGTTACAACAAATGGAGAAGTTTTGAATGCTATAGATAAGTTCCCTTACCTTGGTAGTGTACTTTCTAGGGATGTCTACATTGACAATGAGGTTGATGCATGCATTGCCAGAGCTAGCTCAGTATTTGGGAGGCTCTGAAGAAAAGATTGGGAGAGAAAAGCTATTAGACTGACTACCAAACTGAAGGTCTACAGAGCCATTGTGCTGACCTCATGGTTGTATGCCTGTGAAACCTGGACAGTCTACCAGTCCCATGCCAGGAAACTGAATTACTTCCATTTGACCTATCTTAGGAAAATTCTGAGGATCACTCCCAGGATAAAGGATCAGACACCGAAGTCCCTGCTTGAGCTATACTTGGAAGCATTCAAACTATGCTTCAGAGAGCACAACTCTGATGGCCTGGACACGTTGTTTGAATGCAGAATGTATGCTTGCCAAAAAGACTTTTATGGAGAACTCACATAGGGCAAATGATCACATGGTGGCCAGAAGAAGCAATACAAGGACTAAGGATTTGACTATGCGACATGGGAGACACTTGTACAGGACCACTCAGCATAGCGTGCCCACATCAGAAAGGGTGTGGTGCTGTATGAGCAAAGCAGAATTGAGACAGCACAGAGTAAACATAGTATGTGAAAATTTGGAATAAACATCCCAAACATTCACATGGACTATTTGTGCCCAACCTGTGGTAGAGCATTCTGAGCTCATATTGGTCTGATCAGGGATAGTCGGACACACTGAAAGTTAACTTTGTCATGGTGATGTCATTTTGGTTGTCTTCGAAGACAAAGAACAACAACCAACCCACTAATCTGTGGCTACTTAAGTAAAAGCCCCATTACCTATTACTAAATCGCAGTTCCTTCTTGGCTATCCATCTCAACACATCCTCCTCCTCCTTCTCCTCCCCAAACTCCACTCAAGATTTCCTCACAACCCTTCCCAAGGTGCCCTTTGGAATGCCTACACTATAGTGAGCAAAATTCTTTTCAACTTAAACTTCCTCATTTCTCTGTCTTTCTGTCTTCTAACTATTGCCTAACCCCTTCTTATAACCCTGTTTCCCTCACTTACTTTTCCAGTAGTGATTATTCTTGAATCCACATACCTTGAGAAAATGATCATGATGGTGAGACGGAGTGACCAAAATACTCCTCAATCCTTATTTCTACTTCCAGACTCTCCCTCTATAACTTTAACTCGGCAACACCTCCTCCTCTGAAGTTCATGTTATCCAAATCCATTATTCAATACAGATCCCATTGGCTGTCATCTATAGATGCCTTCCTCACTAATACATTCTCTTTTCTTGATCACTGAGTTCAGCATCTGGCTTACATTCTTTCAATCGTCCCCACACCCTGTCCTCATACTGGGGGACTTCAGCATTCATACTGAAGCTTTTTCAATTTCTCAAGTTTCTCAGTTCCTTATTCTCTGCAATCCCCAAGAAGTATTCCCCCATTCCTATTCAGCTACGTACAGAGATGGCCATCGCCTTAATCTTATGGTCACCCACAAGTGATCCAATTGTTAGTTCATGAAGGATGAAATTCCATAATCAGATCATGATAATTAATTATTCCATTATCCAATGCCCTATGACCCCCAAATTCTGTTCTTCACCTACACTCAGATCTCTGTTCCTTCTGCTCCTCAGGCTTTAACAAGTCATCACCTCTATATATCACCTCTATATCTCCTCCCTTCCCTATCTTGACTCCACTGAACCAACTCTACAGTATCCCTTACTCTGAATTCCTAGTCCTCTTTCCTATAAATGATTATACTTTTGACAGTTTCAACCCCAGAATCCTCCACTATTCATCTCCTTTCTTCTGAACACAAATGGAAAAAACATGAATCTACATTGATTAGGTCCACTTGCTGTTCATTCTTCATTCTCAAAGAGGACCAAAATGGCATCATGATATTGTGGTCAAGGTACAATATATTTGACTGGCTGATCAGAACAATATGAGCTTGGAAGGCCCTACCACAGGTCAGGTACATGTAGTTCATATGAACATTTGGGGTGGAGATGTCTCTAGATTTCTCTTTCGTTTCTTTGGAGTTACTTTGATTCTGCTTTGCCCCTAGAGGACAGCACCTTCTTTAATATGGGCATGCAATGCTGGGTGATCCTGTGCCCCCAGCATTTCCAGTATCTCACAATCGATAGTAAAATTCTTCAGAGAGACCTTGAGAGTGTCCATGTATTATGTCTTCTGACTTCTGTGTGAGTACTGGTCTTGTGTGAGTTCTTCAAAAATACTCTTTTAGGTAAACATATATTTCCCAATTGGACAATGTAACCAGTCCATTGGACTTGTGCTCCAGAGTTTGACTGCTTGGAAGTTCTGCCCAAGGGAGGACCTCAGTGTCTAGTACCTTATTTTGTCAGAAAATCTTCAGAATCTTTCTAAGACAATTCAAATGAAAGCAGTTCAATTTTCTGGCAAAGCATAAGTAGACTGTCCAGGTTTCACAGGCATACAACAATGAGGTCAGCACAAGGGCTCTGTAGACCTTCAATTTGGTAGGCAACCCAATACCTTGTCTTTCCCATACTCACCTTCATAGCCTCCAAAATACTGAGCTAGCTCTGGCAGTGCATGTGTCAGCCTCATCATCTATGTGTGCATCCCTAAAGTGTATACTGCCAGGATAAGTTAACTCATCTACAGCATTCAAGATTTGTCCATTTGCTGTAATCAATGATTTCATGTAAGAATGGTGTGGTTCTGGCTGTAGAAAGCCTCTGTTTTCTTGGTGTTGTCAAAATTAGCACAAAAAGCAAGGAATGGATCCATGCTGTATTTCATCTTGGCCTCAGAAGCTGTATTTATTGCACAATCATTTGTAAATAAAAAAGCATACACCAACTCTCCCTCCACTTTAGTCTTGTCTTGTAACTTTTTCAAATTAAATAATTTATCATCAATGAGGTAGCTGATCTTGATGCTCTTTTCATCTTCCTTGGAGGTATTTGGAAACTTTGTGGAAAACATCATGCTAGAAAGTATGAAAGCCCTGCTTCACTCCACTGATGACCAGGGAAGTGCAAAAGAATTGTCCTTTATCCAGAGCCTGTCCAAGCACGCCATTGTGAAACTGGAACACAAAAGGATGAACTTCTCTGGGCAATCATATTTTGTTATGGTCTTCCACACACAGACTCTCATGACTGACGTTTCCAAAGATGTTGATCAGATCAATGGCCACTCTGTAGAGACCTCTATTTTGCTCCTGGCAATTCTCCTGGAATTATCAGGCAGTAAATATCACATCAACCATTCTTTGGCCTTCTCTGAAGTCACACTGACCATCTTTCAAATGAAGGATCAGCTGATTAAAGAGGATTCTGGCAAAATATTTTCAGCAATGAATAAGAAAGAGGACCCCGTCCCTCATGATCATCACTGGACAACTTATTTTGTTTCCCTTTATAGAGATGGACAATGAAGACACCTTTGATTTCCTAAGGAATGACCTCTTCTTGCCATGTAAGGCAGAAGATTTTAATCAGCTTCTGCATAAGCAGTGAACCTCCTGCCTTGTGGATCTCTGCTGGGAAGAAATCAGAACCAGACATTTTGCACATGAGAATACCTCTTTTTCAATTGGAAGTTCATCTAAAGAGGGACTGACTTTAACCTAAGATATATGGTGAATGACTTCAGCCTTGACTAATCATGTTTTATTGAAGTGTTTTGCCCATCTTTCCAGGATCATGCCCTTTCACTGTTCAGTGTGACTTCACTAGCACTGAGTAGTTGAGAAGCACCAAAGGTCTTTGGCCAATAAATAGTCCACAGGGCATTATAGAAGTTCTTTGTATTGTTATATCAGCATAAAACGGAACCAAGAATCCTGTATCTCTCTAAGTTTCATTTGCACTTTATTTTTCATGCAGTTAAATGCTATCTTCTTAGAGATGGTTAAGTATTCTGCTTGAAAACCCTATGAAGTCCTCATTTTTCATATTTTAGTTTCTGAATTTCACCATAGTTTTCATGAAACCAACCCTAATATCTGCAAGTGTTTTGGCCTAGATGAGCAAATGGAGTGCTGTAGACCAAGCCTCTGAAAGCCGCACACAAGCCCAATGCTGCATTGTTGCTAATTGTGTGTTGGTTCAGCTTTCTCTTCAGGTCTGCAATAAACTGTTCATCCATGGAGAAGCTCTCTAATCTGCTGAAATTCCTCCTGGAAGTTATCTTGTCTCAAGGCTGCTGTTTAGCATGAGAATGGAAGTCTATGATTGGTCTAGGTCTCTGCACCACATGACAATTTTGTCACTTTCACATCCTATCTGTCTCTTTCCTTATGATGACATAGTCTATTCAATGTCACTGCCTTTTGAGAGGGTGAAGCCCTGGTGGGTTTTTTTCAGTTAGGTAAATGGAAGACAGTTTTGTTGATGAGAAGGATGTGACACACCAATCTTCAGTACTAGGTAACCATGGATATTGCTCTTGCCTTATTCCAACTCTGTTCCTCCCAAGGCTCCTTTCCATGTCTGATACTCTGTGCTTACTCTGGAGTTAAAGTCACACAGATTTATACATGCATCCTCTTTTGGTACACTGATGATGAGGGTCTTCAAGTCTTCATAATACTTTTTCTTTGACCTCATCAGGGCTTGTCATACTGGGAGCATGTGCACTGATGATGGTGGTGTGGTACTTCGCTGAAAGTGGAAGGCATAGTGTGGTGAGTCTGTCATTCTCTTCTTTTGGTGGGCATATAAGCTTGCTGACTAAACTAGGTTTGGTTGAGAAAACTGTGCCAGCTTCAGGGTGCTACTCATCACAGTGGCC